>NC_054072.1:4135061-4452422 GCF_017639655.2 Falco naumanni
ACCGGAGCGTAATGCAACATACCCTGCGGTTGAGTCCAACACCGTTGTTTTGTATGCGGTAGAAGTGTTTTTCAACAAGGGGAAGTATATTTATCAGAAACCAGCAAACTTGACAAATGATAAGCAAAACTTCCACTCCCCTTTCCCTCCAGCAGCAACAAGCTCCGAGGGAAGCCTTGCTGCACACCAAGAGCTGCGGGCTGCACCGTCCTGGGCAGGAATTGCCGACCCATCAGCCTCATGCAAACTTTGCATCGTGTTACTGCTTATTTCTTTAATAATATCAAACACCGAGAAGAAACGAGTTATCCTTCATATGTGGCACCCTCTTTGTATGATCCTGGCCTCAGATATTTGTCCACTGAGAGCTGCTGCGAAGCTCAAAACGTAGAAAAAAACCACCCCCAACCTATCAATCTATTTATACTACAAGCTACAAATAAAACTCGTCACTGTTCAAGTGTTTTCCCCATGGTGAAGATAAACAATGTGTGATCATCTTTAAAATGATAAATACTACAAGGAAAGTAACAGCTACCTAAAAGGAGTCCCCGGGGGACGGCTGTGGAATTGATCCTATATTACACGGTTGCTTAAGCAACGCTCTTTACATCCAAGGGCTGCAATAAGCTCTAGGCAGGTTTAGTTCAATAGAGTTTGACTTTGCCACGCTGACAGTTCCCATTTCAGAAAATTGAGGAAACGCATGCTGTGCTCGGCGTACTCAAGATGGCAGAGCCAGAAAGTGAGCAGAAGCGCTCACAGCCAGCCCCGATCACTCAGGGGGGGAGCAGGCAAGCAATAACCCCATGGATTCAGACATTTAAAATGGGGTATTTGGCTTAACAAGATCAATCCAAACTTTTCTGATGCCTGGTGGTTCTTATCCTGAAGGATGTGCACTACTGTACACCCCCCAGGCATACACTGTTTCCAAGACATTCCTTCCTCCTGCCTTATGGTTGCCGACTCCCTGAGCCAGAGATCCTGCAACTTGTTTAATACAGTTATTTTTGTCCCAAGCACATTCATCCATTTTAATATCCCCCAACCGATTCCCCAATATGTTATAATCAAAGTCAGACTTTGCAAGCGCTGGGCAACTGCAGGGCAGGCAATGAGATGAGTATGTCCCTGCTTACTACGAGCATGCAACAGGCCCCAGGAGGAGTCACCCGTGTACCTCCAGGACACGGCATCGCAGCGGTGGGAAGAATCATCCATTTTTCCTTTCCCTCCAACATTTTATGTCTAAGGAGTACCCAATGTCTGTATTTGCCAGTGAACACGCACACGCCTAGCACACAGGGTGTTAGGGCGCGTGCCACAGGATGCGGTGCACGTTTCTCTGACAGCACCTCAAGCCTCACGTGTGGTCCTTTGCTGGCACCGCACTCCACCGCTGCGCAGCGTGTGTCAGCTTCTGCTCTTCAAAGCTGTAGACGTTACCGAGCTTTCCTCAGTTGCTTTTGCTGACTTTACAGCAAAACAAGGAGGAGCAGGATGCAGCATGCAGTCAGGGCACGGGAACACTGTGTTTTAACAAATGCAACCGTGCAATGAAGGTGCCGTCGCAGCAGTCAAAGGGCCCTGGTGTTTTAAGTGACTAAGGCTTACAGAATGCCTCAGGTCACTTGATGAATGTCAGGTATTTCAACCAAAAATAAAAAAAGCTTTTAAGCTGAGCGATGCAACTATTAACTGCCAAGGACTGGGATGATGCACTTTGTAAGTACTCACAGCTGTAAAAATCAAGGTCTCATGGCTCATCACCCTCATTTGTTAAGAGAACCTGAACAACAAATTGCCCATTTCCATTTACCCTACTAATAACAGAGAATGTAAACCTACCTACACCCTTCCAGCACATCTCAAAATTATTTATTGCAGCAGTATTCTCAGGCATCTACCTGCATCTCTTGGGGAATCAATAAAGAGCTCTCATTTCTTTCTCCGAGATGCATGATCTTCAAGCCCAGATGGAACAGGGCTTCCTTCAGGATTCAGCCCTGCCATTTCACCGCGCAACGCTTCAGAGCCACTCTACGCCCCACAGAATTAACACCAACACTTCCCATAACTCAGTACTGACAAGATAGGAGGTCATATCTTACACAGGGCAGCTTCCAAGAGCCTAAAAGAGGAAGAACATGATACCCTTAGTGGGTGGTGAAACCGCTGAGACACTCTTCAATATTCTAGCTGGGTGCAAATAAACGCGAGCGCATAATTATCAAGGCTTAGCTTTATAAGGACAGCCATTTGTTTAACTATCTGCAAAGAAATGAGAAAAAAGACAAGATAATATTTGGCTTTCTAACACAGGGCATGTCTTAAGTGAGTGGTCCTGAAGCTAATTATACCTTGGAGGCCAAAGGCACCGAGAACAGGTCAAGGACTAAAATTTCCAAAAGAAACTTCTACATTTCTGCAGCATCAGGACTTCCAGATGCTAGCAGAATCCAAATGCATATACCAAACCATGAAAACTTAAAAAGGTTTGATAATACATCAGATTTTTTTTTTTTTAAAGCAACAAAACAGGTGCAGTGAACC
This sequence comes from Falco naumanni, assembly GCF_017639655.2. Taxonomy (NCBI): domain Eukaryota; kingdom Metazoa; phylum Chordata; class Aves; order Falconiformes; family Falconidae; genus Falco; species Falco naumanni. The sequence continues at coordinate 4,137,618 of NC_054072.1, forward strand.
CGGGAATTATCCCTGCTTTCCACGCTGGCCGGTTGGAAGTGTTTATTTCACCCTGACCATGTTCTGGGTTTGCACTTCTTTCATGCAGCACCAAGTCTGACATAACATACAACTCCAACTGCTAATTGGAAGATCTGACTCCTATGGAAAAATGGTCGCATATCTATTATCTTCTCTGAACACTACATGTAATTGTGCAGCGTTACTCACCTGAATGCATAATTCAGTTAGAAGAGGTTTGTTTCAGAACAAACAAGGAAAGTAAAACAACAACAGAGGTACGATGGTCCAAGGCACCCGGCTTCTGGGGTCAACAGGGATCAGACCATCAGCGGAGGAAAAAGTGGGAAGATGTACATGGCTGTAAACTCTGGCAACTCTTTCTTGTATGGGAAATCTGCCAGCTATACGTGAGGAAAGGTGAACCTGAAAAAAATCCACTTGTCTTATTTTAAAAAAATAAGTATCTTTAAAAGTTAGCTAATTTCTGCAACAATAAATCACACCCCATTTTGAAGAAATTGCCTCTATACCCTGACGGATTTCTGCTAAACTTAAGACAATTGTTCCTGAGCTCAGTCCCCACTGATGCTGTTGAAGTAGTAATGAGAGATCCCTGGTGATGTAATACCTAGAAATGGATGAATTACTGAATTCTGTCCCGAGAAAGGCCTCTCCCCCGGTGGGAGGACTCAGCAGGGCCCTGAGCAAGGACCGCAGCACAATCAGCCTGGTAACTGCCACAAGCAGGTGCTCCTCCACTTTTGAGGATAAAAAAAAGGAGAGGCTGGAGCAGCACTAACACCTTTGCTTCAACAACGGGAGAGTGACAACTGTTTTTCTTTACCTTTTTGTTTCTATGCTACAGCTAATAATACTGCTTCAGCAATCACATACCTCTAACCTCGCTTTTTTCAGAGCTGAACATTCCTTGTGCATCTGAGGGCTTTTCATTTGCCAAAGGCTGGCCATCTCCTAATGAGCAGCAACCAGGAAATTAGGAAACAGCAAGCAAAATGCACACCTGGGACCAACACGGTGCTGGACACACAGAGACGGGAAAGCTGCAACCATTTAGATGAGCTAAACCCCTCAAAATTTCTTCTACCTGTTGATAACAACCACAGAACATACTATAGGGAGCAAGGAGTCCTGCCACACCAATTAGCATCCCCCATTTCAGTCTGGGTATGCAGTCTGGGTAGGCACCAAGGTGGTTGCATTCCCTGCAGCAGACAGAAATATTTTTCCTATTATTAGGATTAACATTACAACCCAGATACCTCTAGGTGTGAATACAATAAACAGAATCGGACTTTGGGTATTTAGTCCGAAAGACCTCTGACACCTTAGAAGGTTATTTTAGAAGGAGACAGCCTATGTTTTGTGTCTCAAATCTAGACGATCAGGCAACAGGCACCACGGTTCTTTGGCTGCACAGGTCTGTAAGGTACGGCCAGATCCAAAGCACTGCCACCCCATGATGCGAGCTGGAGCTATGGAACAATGTCCTTTAAGTGGTACTGTAAGCATTGTGGGGGATTATTTTTGATTTGTTTAGGTAGCAGGGTAACACCCGTGGGGCACCGCTTTGGTGCGCCACACAAAACCAGTAACACGCCTTCTATACTTCTGATAGTTTTAACCAAATAATATTTTTCCTTTGAACTCTAGGAAGAACAGCTCATTCGCCAAATGATCTGAATGAGCTGAAAATTGCTTCTGAGATAACAGACCCCTCTGCTTGCTTTGCATTTGGTTACAGAGGAGGAAAAAAGAAAAAAAAAAAAAAGGCTTCAGGCTTGCCTTACCTCACCACGTTCAGGACATGGAACAGAAGACACGGAGTCTCATGGCAGATACCAGAGCCTAGGGAGAAAAGCTAAGGCAACTGCACTACTGGGCAAGCTAGCCACAGTGAAGCAAGCCAGCTTTTAGATTTCTGTCTCTCATCTTTTCTAACACAGGTAACAGAACACTTTCAGGACACTAGCTTTGCAGAACGAGCCGCCTTTAGGTGCAACACTCAATACCACACATCAAGGCACAGCAAGCAGCAAGCATTTTACCCAAACGGGAATCAACTACCCCAAAAACCCCAACAACTCAAACCCAAGCCCCACACACTGATGGGTCTGCACAAGGTGTACAGTTTGAGACATGAAGCTGTGCTCTGAGATGATGGTTCAGGAGAAAACAGCAGCCTTCCAGATACCCCAAAAAATCTGGAGGCGCCTCCGACCGTATGAAATACTAAAGCTGCTACAGGACTGCTCAAACTCACCATCTAGAATCAGCAAAATAATCCAAGCACTGCGAGTCACCTTCAACTTACTGGTTAAACTAGTGTTGGCTACAGACATTATCAACTGCTAGAAGTGAAGTAACGGAATTAGTATCTCCCAGTACAATGTCCTTGGACTATAGCTCCTGTAATCACTACGTGCACAAACTCTCTGAACTGGTGAAACAAGGGCACTGACTTTTCAAACGGGAATTTAACCAAAACACTTAGATGATACAGCAATAACACCCCTGTTCAATGGGAATACAGTAAACTGAAAGCAATTAAGTCAGAATGATGGGCTGTTGAACAAGCCACGTAAAAGGTGCGTTCAAAAAAACATACGTTACCGAAAGTCCCGCTGCAGGACAGACAAATCCTTTGCAGATCTAGAGTTGTGAGTCCACAGGGTATACAGATGCACAACTCATTTTACTGGCAAAATGATTAAAAGGATGGAAAGGAATTATACTGAAGTAGAGATATTTAGCAGAAAAATGGAGGCTATTTCTTTTATAAACTGATCTTAACAACATGAGAAAGTCTGCTGGTTATCCTGCTACAAGATAAAGTGACCAAACGATGCATTTCTCAACTAAGAAAAACATTTCTGATGATCTTATCTAACCGGTGATCAGATTTGTTCAATGCTAGGTAGACAGACGAGAGCAAGAAGGCTTGCACGAGCTGCAGAAAACAGTACGTCAGCCAGGACAAGAATTCCGACCCTTTCTGGGAAATAGCATGAATCTTCACTGCTGAGACCACAAAGGCCAAGAGGTGTGAAAATGTTCAGTTTTCTAGATCACCTGCTTTTGTGGATCTGCCTCCTCAGCCCCATCAGACTGAGTTCAAGTTAAATAGCTGAGGAACACTCTCTCCCTCCCAATAAGACCTCCCATCACAAGAGTCGGGACCTCTGGAGCTACAAACAAACCCGGACGAGCACAGGTTGAAGCCTGTTCTCCACGGCTGAGTTACAAGGCCAGAGCCCATTTCAGCTATGAACAGAGGTATGAAGTTAATAAGCAGCACAGAAACATCCATGAAATGCTTCACAGCCTCTGTGCCTTACACATAATTTTAATACACCTAACCCAATGTCCTTTTAAATCCTACTGTTAGAAAGAAAAAGGCAGCTATTAGTGCCAGACAGTCCAGGCCCTTCAGATTTCTCTACGGCTGCCCAGTGGCCGTAAGGGTGTCAAAACACCAAGTCACCTCGCACTTACGTGCCCCAAGCATAAGGACAGCAGCAACACCGATGGTGCCATCGGTCAACACAACCCAAGGCAAGTGTGGGTGCTGTGCCAACCAGGCATGGAATAAAAACTATACAAATTAAACAAAACACAGAAAAGAAAGTGGTTGCTACAGACCCTACCTTCATATCCTGCTGCCTGGCTATACAGGTACAGAAAATCTATAATGTGTATTTCTGACCTGCTGAAGTGGGAGAGAAATCTTCAAAGCACAACCGTTCCCATTTGGAAAAACAAACAAACAAAAATATCTCTTTTTTTACAGAATTCATCCAGTAACCAGAAGTTCCCCATTACAAGAAATCAAATTAAGATGCTGCTCAAGCTAGTACCCAGCTTCAACAGGCAGGTAAGAACACAATTTGCCTGTCTGATTCTTGTAAATACATTCTTGTTTGATTTTCTCGTTCTTGCGCTATTAATAAATAATACAAGAATACTGAACAGTATATTAAAAGGAGAATTGTAAACCTGAATTTCAGAAGTTCAGCTAGGAACTCACAATTACACTTTAAAACTACCAAAATGCTGCAAGCAGAAAGAAACGCTCTTGTACTACCTACGCAGTTTGAATGATCTCAAGCAAGGGAAAAGGGGAGAAGGCAGTCTGTTAAAAGATGAAACGTATTTTTCTCTTCAACTGCTAAGCCATAACTTTTTACTCCCGAGCTGGCTGTTGATTTACATGCAAGACTTTTATCAGGTAAGTCCTGGTAAGCCAGACAGCCCCACGAGCACACAGCATAATATTTAGCCTGCACGATACATGACACGCAGGGACATAGGCCCCAGCACGGTGCTCTCCTCTGCCTACCTGCAGCACCGGCAAAACTGCCGAAGACACAGCCCAGAGCAGCTACAAACAACAAGCAAACACATTACACAGTGCAATCACTGGCTGACTGCACCCAAAAATAGTTGAAATTGTCAAAGAGCTGCTAAGAAATACTTCTTGTTCGCAGCACTCAACTGTGGCATGTTATTTTTCTAAAGTGCAGCACATATTTCAGCCTGGAGAGCGACTGATTTTTTCAGAGCAGGACAACAGGCAAGGGGGAGAAAGGAAGAGAAGGATCAGACTATCAAAGCACATTTATAACGGAGATATTACATCACGCAATATTCAAAGTATGCTACCAGTAAGATGTCAAGCACCGGAGCGTAAAGCTGATGTTTTCTCCTGACCACACCAGGGCAACGAGCTTCCCACTGGCAAACCATTACCAGAGTTAGCAGGAACCGTGAATAAACTTCACATTTTGTCCTCAATGAAAAACAAAAGCAAAAACGTCAAGCTTCTGCTGAGATATTTTCTGGGTGGTTTAGCAACTATCCTCCAACAGTACCTTTCATTAGTTTGTCAGAATTATCACATACTAAAAATAACCAACAGCACCACCATTGACAACCGCATGTACGAGGCGCCACCGACTATCCATGCAGCGAGTGACGGATCCTTATGGTCTGGTCTGACTTTGAAGGTGTAGGAAGCCTTTAGTTAAAATTCTTCTAAGAAGGTCTAAGTCCTACGAGAACAGGGAGAACCCACAACAAGCCAGAAAGACCTACCATGGCTAATTGCCCAATCAGTGTGACATGACTTAAGGCTACCGGAGATAAGGTGGCTGCAAGCAACACCTTATCATGTTAACACCTTGGTGTGTTTGACTCCTGTGTTTCCAGAGGTTACTCCAACCAGGCTTGACTGGAAAACTAAAAAAAAAAAAAAAAAAAAAAATAATAAAAAAAAATATTCAGGTGGCCTTTTCCTAGACCACAAATCCACTGTGGAGAAAAAGCCAGCTGTGCCAAAGTTAGACGAGCAAAGAAATAAAAGAAATTCTTCTTGCAAATCAAAGCTGAAGATGCGCAGAGTGCGTCACGGTGGTCAGCTTGTACCAGTGTGCAGCTGCTGCACCGAAGGCCAAGGATGCACCAGCGTCACTACACTGGGAAAAACAAGAGTAACCTCACACACAGGGAACACTGCTTACTCTTACAAAAGAAAACTAGATTCTTGCAACTAAGCCACACAAGTGTATCACAGGAACAGCATCGTAAACTAGACACAAAGGCCTTCTTCAAAGCACAGCTTAGAAGCAGGAAGACAAAACTTGCATCTTTGCTGGCAGTTTTTAGTAAAAATGTAACTTCCTGAACTTTGCTTTAACAGGCCCAAGCCCTAAAGACCCATAAACCACCACTGCACTGCTCAACACCAAGGGCAACAAGACATTATTAACAGTAATAAAAGTTCTTGAGCTACAGAGCATTCAGTGTTCTCTTAAAATGATTAAAACGAACAAATCCTCCTTAATTGTATTAGCGTTGGTTAACGAGGGAACACAGCTCGGTCGCTAAAGCAGGGAGAGGAGACCAGCCATCTGACAGCACGCTCACAGTCCCGACCTGGCCACTCCACTCCACGTTCTCCCAGTCTTTTACTGTCGCAGCAAGTGCCCAGCTCATGCCAAACCGAGCTCTGGCTTTCCCCTTGGAGATACGGAGGTTTTTGAGATCTTAGGTGAACTATTACAGACTGGACAGCAACCTAAACACAGAGCAGCTCCAGCTCCCTGAATTCAGTGACATCTCCCACAGGCTTCAACAAGGACAGGATTTCACCCCAAGCCCATCTCCCGTCTGGCTGCTGCTGAGCGTGAAAAGCCACAAAGAAGCCACCACGTTCTCCTCTCCCATCTGGGCTGTTTCAAAACATCAGCATCTGGAGGACAGACACAGCAGGCTGCGGCTTCTGCCAGGAGCTTTGCATAGGACATCCCTACCTGCTACCTAGGGGACCTCCAAAGTAGGCACCCAATATCGGCAGCAGGGGCAGGATCAATCTGCTGGCCCTAGAGTCTCCAGAGCTAAAAAGAAGCATCCACTTTTATTACATCAAAGTTTAGCTGCCGAGATCTTCAGATACTGAACTGCAACTGTACACCTCCACCTTTCAGCTGAAATCCAACTCTCAACACCTACCACGGGTATTCTGCAGCTTTGGCACTCAGCATCTGAACAGCGCAGTTTAAAAAAGCGCATAACTTCAAAAAAAAAAAAAAAAAAGCACCTAATTTGCAAAAGAAATGCTGCCAGCTCTATTTTTAGTCAAACCAGCGTTTCCACCTCCCCAGGTCCAGAGTGTTCCCTTGGGCTATTCTGAGATAAACCCAAATTCTTAATAAGAGCTTTCAGTGAGTCCAATGACACATGGAAGGTAAAAGCTTGAACTAAAACAAACGAAAAAGTATTCTATGCCATTTGTAGTTGGGCGGCAGGCTACATCGTGACTCTTTTACCAAGCAAGCGCAAGGTTACCGAGATATCTAATGGGAAACACACATCTTAGTCTCCAGGGTTTCCTCTGGAGCAAGCTGAATGTTATAGATTTCTAGAGCCAAATTAGATTTTGTGTTTGAGCCAAAACAACGTCCTTTAGAATACAGAAACACACAAGAAAAAAAATATTTCAGTCCTATTAGGGATGAAGAAGGATTTGCCCTAGGAAACGGTCTCAAAAAAACAAGTCGCGTCCGCCTCCACACACAAGTACAGCACAAAGGAGCCTCCAACGCTGGCGAGAAAATCCCCGTGTCCTTCCTGACACTCACACGGTGCGACCTGTTTCTGTGCCGGTGCATCTGGAGGCCCCAGCAGATCTGAACCTGCACAAACACACAACTGCTCCAAACACGGAAGTTTTCCAGCTTGGAACAAAGTGCTGCCAGCTCATTAAATAGTCAAAAAGATGGAAAACTCAGTGCCAATCTCTGGGATCTGAAATGCCCAGCCCTGAACCCAAAATCAGATAGTGTGAAAGCAAAAAAAAAAAAAAAAAAAGGGGGGGGGGGGATGCAATTTCCTTTTTAGATGCCAATTTTCTTATTCTTCTATTACAAGCAGCCACCTCAGCACCTGTCTTATTACCTCTCGCTGACCCAAATTTCTTTTATTTCAACTTGGAGTCAAGCTACCAAGAACAGGCAATAATAAATGTAGAAGGGACAACAATTTTTAATCAGAGCAATGATTTTTTAAATTCAAGACAAACGAAACATTCAATACATGGAAGTCACAGAATTCATCATCATCATCCTACAACAAACCTCCCACAGGAATATGCACACTCAGTAAGGGCATCCCATTTTAGGGCAGCAGCACAGAAAACATCTAAGGGGCCAGGAAAGTGGAAGCAAAACAAAGATGACAAATCTGTTTCCAAAAAGGGGGGGGGGAGGGGGGCAATGTGGGAAGGGGATTCATATTTACCCACAAAGATATAACATCTATTGTCAGCAAAATTAAGTGATGCTTACAAGACCAGTAACAGACAGAAATATTAATTCAAAACAAGGTCCTACAAGCTTTTTGAGAAGTGGAAAAGCTGGTGTACAACAATTTGCTTTAAGACCACAGGACTTCTTTTCAGGCACAGAAAATCATCTGATTCTCTCTGCTCCTGTATCAGTATCACTGCATCCTTTGTTCCCAGACACTGAACAGTCCCTCCTTGAAGAGCTGCTCAACAGAAAAGCACCACAGCCAGCTTCGACTACACAATTCCCACCAATAAAACTGGTGGGCTCGCTCACAAGTTGCATAACGTCTATTTTTTGAAGACCAGAACACGATATTCTCTTTCATTATGGCCTTAAAAGTTTGTCTTTATCCTTACTCTACATCGTAAAGAAAACTTCAGCACAGATGCAGTCTATGAAGAAAAAAAATATGGTTTTGCGCTTCATCGTGTATTAACACACCAGGTACAACTCGAGGAGGTTCCACTGTGAGCATGTAACACCCAAACCAAAGCTCTCATGAAGCAGCGGTAAGACTTTACTAACCTGCTAAACTCCGCACAGCTTTCGACAGCCAGTATTTGTTCGCAAATCCCTGTTCCCATTAAAACAGGACCAACTCCCAAAGCATACGCCATAAAAACAACTCCCTCAATTATTCACACTGATAGTCAGCATCTCCCCACAATGCTGGATAACTCAATAACCGTCCTGTTAAATGAACATGATGCTTGATAGGGGATTCTGTGCAATTCGGCTCAAATCACATCCAAAATACTGGAGTTTCAGGCTATGGAAAGACCTCTCAGCAAAAATTTCATCTATTAATAAACCCCACTGCTTCCTCCAGCCACAAAAATCCACCATCGGTTTTGAAGGGAACCTCACACTCTGCTTTCTGAAGGAAAGCTTCTCAGTGCTACAGCTTATGCCTGGAGCAGAGAGAAGAAGAGAGACAATAAAAAGCAGGCAAAGCCCATCCAGTTACAGTACATAACAATTTTGTTAGCTATATTTGTCTTGTAGAGGAACTACACCAAGCTGCAGGTGCCTTAACTGTATTTGCAAATCAGTTTTTCTCCGAGTGGAACATCTTCCAAGCCTCTGATGTTAAACTTTAACTAAGCAAGTCGAACACAGCAACCGCAACCCCGTTCTTACGGCTCAAACTTCCATTTGCTCAATTCAATATTTAACAAAGAAAAGCAGGGTACGAAGCGCAGTTTTAAAGCAACAGGAGCAGCTGCTTCAACCACCTACAGCGTCAAACCGCTGGCTCACCCGCTAAGTTTTAAAGGTAGGACTGGAGACATGGCAAACGAATTCAGAGTTTCTTCAGAAAAATTAGAGCCTGCGAATTGTTTAATAATGCAGTAATTCCTCTCCTCCCCTGAGATTACCCAAGAGACATTTGCCAGCAACCTTGCCAGACAACCTGAGAGCTGCACGGCTCTATTCTGAGTTAATAAACTGCTCACCCTTGTGGTTCGCAAGGGTATCATGTGAAGAATATATTTATTTAAAAGTTGCATAGATAATATGTAACTACCAGTGCCATTACAGTTCAGCCTGCCTTTTGGAGACCATGCAAATCCTGCGTAAGTTCAACTAAAAAAAAAAAAAAATATTATGCAAAAAAACCCAAGCCACCCTCAGAGTTCTCCCCAGCTGTAGCTATTTTTACTTTCTCTGTCGGTGACAGCAGCGACTCTTCGGAGGGTTTTGCATCCCAACACGCCAGCCTGACCCGCCGCAAGCCACTGTCACCTCTGATCTGCCTCCCGACTCCTCTCCGTGACAGTTATCCACGCAGGGGGTTGGTTTCAAGGCCAAACAAAACAGTTTTACCTACAGGCCTACCTGGCAGCTGGGAAATAAAACGCAGAGGGCTGGGAAAACGCAGGGAGGGCCACGGCGGGGCCGGGCTGCCGCACACGCACCGGGGTGGGCCGGCACGGAGGGGGTCGGGAACCGGGGGGACCCCAGCGGCCCTTCCCCCAGGGTTTGCTAGAAAACTCCACGGCGGGGGAGGAGGCCAAGGCCGCCCGGCCGGGCAGCGCCGGCGGTGCAGCCGCTCTGCCCCGCGGAGGCCGGGCCGGGCCTGGCGGCGAGGCGGGCCGCAGCCCGAGCCCCGCCGGCCAGCACCGCCCGGGCTCTGAGGGGGGCTGCGCCGCCGGCACGGCCAGGCCGCTCGCCCCCGCGCCCGCCCGCCCCGCAGGCGGCGGAGGGCCGGGGCCGCGGCGGGGGCCGGGGGAGCCGCAGCGGCAGCTCCACCGCGCCGCGGGGCCTGCGGGCCCGCTGCCACCCCCGCCGGGCCGCGCCGCGCCGGGCCTCGCCGCGCCGGGCCTACCCGCCGCCCCGCCGCGGCCCGGCCCCGCCGCAGGCCGCCCGGGCGCGGAGGGGAGGCGCGTCCCCGCCCGGCCCCACGGAGCCGGCCCCGCGGCGCGGGCCCCCCCCCCCCCCTCACCTGCACATGATCCGCCATTTTGCTCCATTCATGCTCCGCTCCCTCCGCCTCCGCCGGGCCCGGCACGCGCCCGCCCCCCCCTCGCCGCCCGCGCGCACGCGCCGCGGCCCCCGTCGCCCCCCGCGCCTGCGCCGCCCGCCCGGCTCCGCCCCGCCCCGCCCGACCCCGCCCCTGCGCGCGGCCCCGCCCCGCCCCGCTGCGCCGCGGGTGACGTCACGACGGCGGCCACGCAGCGGGGGGAGGGGCGGGCTTTGTTGACATGGCGCTTAAAGGGGCCGCGCCTCCCCAAGCCGCCATCGCTTACCAGGGTCCCCGGTGGCCTGCACCAGTGCTCCAGTTACCCCGAGCCAAAGGCAAGCCTCGTGCCTCAGCATCCCCTGCACCAGTGCTCCCAGTTACCCCGGCCAGGGGCAAGCCTCATGCCTCGGCAGCCCCTGCAACGGTGCTCCCGTTACCCAGCACCATTGCTCCCAGTTACCCCGGGCCAGGGGTAAGCCTCGTGCCTCAGCATCCCCTGCACCAGTGCTCCCAGTTACCCCTGCCAGGGGGAAGCCTTGTACCTCAGCAGCTCCAGCACCAGTGCTCCCAGTTACTCAGGTCAGGGGCAAGCCTCGTGCCCCAGCAGCCCCTGCACCAGTGTTCCCAGTACCCAGCTTAGGTGCTCCCAGTTACCCTGGCCAGGGGGAAGCCTTGCTCTCCAGCACCAGTGCTCCCAGTACCCAGTGCTCCTGCTGTCCCTGTCCCCATCCCACGTGTCTGCCCCCCCTCACCAGTGCTGACAGCCTCCAACCTCTTCCTCCCTCCCCCTCACCGAGCCGTCACCTTCCCCAGCTCGACCCTCACCCTTCATCAGCTGCATTGCGGCCAGTCTGGGTGCTGGGTGCTGTGCCAGCCTTACTGGGAGCACTGGGCCGGGCTGCGATGCCTGGGGGTGGGCAGATGAGCAGAGCCGAGGCTGGTGACCCCTACGGCGCAGCCCTTGGAACCGCCTTTAGACCTATTTCACAGGGTGCTGTGCTGTGCCGTGCCATGCCATGCTGTGCCGTGCTGTGCTGTGTCATGCCGTGCCATGCTATGCTATGCCATGTCGTGCTGTGCCATGCTATGCCATGCCATGCTGTGCCATGCTATGCCATGCCATGCCGTGCCATGCTATGCCATGCCATGCTGTGCCATGCTGTGCCATGCTATGCCATGCCATGCCATGCCGTGCCATGCAGTGCCGTGCCGTGCCGTGTCGTGCTGTGTCATGCCATGCCATGCTATGCCATGCCATGCCATGCCGTGCCGTGCAGTGCCATGCCCTGCCGTGTCGTGCTGTGTCATGCCATGCCATGCTATGCCATGCCATGCCGTGCCATGCCGTGCAGTGCTGTGCCATGCCATGCCATGCTTTGCCATGCCATGCTGTGCCGTGCTGTGCCATGCAATGCCATGCCATGCCATGCCATGCCATGCCATGCCATGCCATGCTTTGCCATGCCATGCCGTGCCGTGCTGTGTCATGCCATGCCATGCCATGCCATGCTTTGCCATGCCATGCCGTGCCGTGTTGTGCCATGCAATGCCATGCTTTGCCATGCCATGCCATGCCATGCTTTGCCATGCCATGCCGTGCCGTGCTGTGCCATGCCATGCCATGCTTTGCCATGCCATGCCGTGCCGTGCTGTGCCATGCAATGCCATGCCGTGCCGTGCCGTGCCGCTGGCTGCCCTTTTGCCCTTTATGGTAAGCTCAGAGGCGCAGGAAGCTGGAGCCTCGCGCTGAGCGTAGGAAACAGAAAACCCGACCGCACGTCACATGCTGAGACGGCGAGACCTAGTGTGACGGCAGCGCTGCAGCGGGGCAGGGGGGTGCGACCAAGCCAGGACCCCCCCCGAACTGTGGGGCAGGGGGCAACGGCGGCGGAGAGGCAGCGCGGGAGGATGCTGGTGGCTGGAGGATGGAGGAGGCTGTGGTGAAGCAGGGTGTGCTCTACCTCCAGCTGCAGCAGACTTTTGGGAAGGTGAGGAGGGGGTGGGGGGGGGGGGGTGGCTGCTTGGTCCCTGGGGAGGACCCACGGGAGGGGGGGGCTTGGCTGGGCTGGGCATGCAGGTGTGAGAGGGCTACATCCAAAGGGACTGGGATGCTCCCACCCATTGGGTCCCCAGCCACCCATCGGCTCTCCGCCAGCATACTGGGAGATGAGGATGGGCAGGGGGTGGAAGACGCTGGGGTCATGGAGCAAAGAGACCCCCCCCAGCTGGACCCCCCCGGCAGAGGCTCTGCAGAGCTGTGCCATGCGCTGATGCAAACCCCAGAGCCTGGGTGCTTCAGCGGCTGATAACGGCCGGGGTTTAGCAATGGCAGTGCTGCACCGCTCTTGTGCAAGAAGGGGAAGAAGCCGCCTGGGTGTCTCTGGCTCTGCGGCGGGGCAGGAGGCACCCCCGAGGTTTGCCCCCCATGGCCACCCTCCGCAGGGGCTTGAAATGCTGCAGGCAGGGCAGGAAGGGCAGCCGGTGCAGGCAGGGCAGGAAGGGCAGGCAGGGCATCGCCTTCCCGCAGCAAGGCACCTGCTACCACGCACGATGCCTGCGGTGGCGGAGGATGGGGCAGAGGCCAACGGCGTGGTGGGTCCCAGAAACACCCTGGCAAAAGGGTGCCATGTTTTGGCAAAGCTTGCCAGGTCCAGCAGGTCCCTGGTGCAGGCAGCCGCCGCGGGGGATGCTGCTTTTGGTGCCAGACTTTGCTCTCCCGCCACTTCCCCTCTGCCGCCGCCACTGCCTCCCACGCACGGTGTGCCGAGTCGCTGCCTCCTCCCAGGGCGAGTCAGGAATCCTTTAAAAGTTGGTGTTTTCAGGGAAGATGGAGCAAACGGGGAACTGAAAGCCCTTCAGCAGCAGGGGGCTTTGGGTGCTGCAGGGTGGGGGCAGCTGTGGGATGGATCCTGGTGCTGGGTGAGGCTGGGATGCTGCCGGTGCCTTTCCTGGCTGGGAAAGCCATGCCGCAGGCTGCCGGCTGTGTGGTGGGGATGCTTTTCCCCATGCTGCCCAGTTTATCTTACCCCCGGCTTTGGCCAGCCCACCTGGGAGATGGTGCAAGACCTTGCCCAGACCCTGGAGGGGTTTGTACCCATGTCCTGCCCCAGGCTCGTGCGTGATCCCGAGGGGATGAGAACTCCTGGAAGAGTGAAAGGAGAGCTGGCCAAGGCTGGGCTTTCACTCTCGCTACTTCTCCCTACGGTAGAAATGGAAGAAGTTCTGGGGCGTCTTGTACCGGGAAAGCTCCTGCTCCACCGCCCGCCTGGAGCTCTTCGAGGGCTCGGTGCCGCTGGCTGCCGAGAAGCTGCGGAAAGGTGAGGGCAGCAAGCGGCTGGTGAAGCTGAGCGACTGCGTGCACGTGGTGGAGGCGAGCGGCGATACCGGCTGCCCCAAGGAGACCATCCCCTTCCTGCTGGAGACTACTGAGAAGCGGTACCTCCTGGCCACCGATGGCCCCGAGGTGGCTGACTGGATCCAGAAGCTATGTGAGCTGGCCTTCCCGGTATGTACCAGGCAGGGATAAACTGGGGAGACAGCGGGATCTGTGCAGGTGAATCCCAGGGTTTTGGTGTGATGGAGCAGGCTGGGGGATGCTGTGCTCTGCCCTTGCTCACCCGCTGCTTTTTCCTGGGCAGAGGAGCAGAGAGGAGCCGGCAGCAGGCAAGGATGGCCAGCAGAGCTTACTGGGCACCAACAGAGAGTTCTCCATGGAGGAAAACTCCCTCTACAGCTCCCGGGACAAAGGTAGGTACCAGGAGGTGGGCAAAGCACAGTGGAGCTGGGTTTGCTTGCACAGACGGCAGCACATGTCCTGCAGCATCTCATCATCCCCCTTCCCAAGGCACCTCGGCCGGTGTTGCACGGGGGAGCAGCCCCCACCATGGCTGTGTGCAGGCGGTGCGGCAGAACGTCTCCTCCTAAAATAGCCTCTTCCTGCTCTGCGGTTTGGCAGGGCTGGGTTTCACTGCGCTATCGGGCTGCTCCCGCACGCCTGGAGCCCTTGAGCCCTTATCGGCCGGACACCACTTCCCCGCTGCCCCGGCTGAAGGGAGCCCCAAGCCCCACAGCATCTCTCTGGGGTGGGAGATGCAGCTTTGCTGTAGCAGCAAGGACCTCTGCTCCTTGCACGTGTTAAATGCCACCTCCTCCATCCCCAGCCGCCTTGGAGCAGGCGTTCGAGGTGACGGTGAGGGCCACTGAGTCCTCCGAGCGCTGCCGGCTCTGGGGCCGGTACATCCTGCGAGCCGGTGAGGATGCGTTGGAGCTGCAGAATTTCCAGACCTTGGAGATCCTCTACAGTTGGCCCTACCGCTTCCTGCGGCGCTTCGGGAGGGATAAGGTAGGTGGGATGCGGGAAGGGTGAGGTGGCAGTGGGCTGTGGCGGGGGGACCTGAGCCCATCCCTCTCTAGGTGACCTTCTCCTTTGAGGCTGGCCGGCGCTGCGCATCTGGAGAAGGCAACTTTGAGTTTGAGACCAGACAAGGCAACGAGATCTTCAAGGCGATCGAGTCGGCCATCAACGTGCATCAGGGCCGGGGGACCGAGGAGCCGTGGCAGGGTGGCCCTGGGGACGATGCCACCCGGCCGCTTGGCCACGCCAAGATGCCCAGCTGGGCGCAGGGGCACGAGGAGCCTGGTGGCACCAAGTGCTCCTCGTTGGAGCCCACCTGGGAGGGGAAGGTGCCAAAAGCCAAGCTGGTGATGCCCCCCAGCAGCTGCTCTGGGGCCGGGGAGCAGTCGGGTGCCATCCTGCCCTCCCGCAGTGCCGAATGCCCTTACACCAAACCCTGCAACTCCCCCCACTGGGGAACCCCCCCGGTGCCGGAGAAGGGCTGGAGGCAGGATGCTCCCACCAAGGCAGCCACGGAACCCGAGTACGCCATCCCCTTCGACACCATCGCCAAGACCTTCATGGCTCAGAAGTTCAGCAGCCTGGTCCATTGCCCCGAGGAGGTCCCTGACCCCTTCTACGACAGCGTCAGGGAGGCAAGGGGGCAAGCGGGCAAGCAGCCCCCGTTGCGCCCCACCGCCGCCAAGCCCGACCACATCTATGATGAGCCCGAGGGTCTGTCCACCCACACCGTCTACGATGAGCCACAGGAGGTGAAAGGGGAGGCGTGGAGGCTGCAGGCGGCCCCGGAGGAGCCCACCGGGCACGAGTACCCCTACAACCCGCAGCGGGATGACTACGCGGTGCCCAAGAGACCCGTCCCTCTCCGGCAGCCCTTCCTGCTGCAGGGCAAGGAGTGGCTGGGGACCACCGAGTACGACAACGTGGCCCTCAAGTTTGCAAAGAAGAGGAACCTGCAGTGAGCGGGGTGGGGAGGGAGAGGAGAGGCCCCCCCCGCCCCTTCCCCCCCGCGGCTGGCAGCTCTCACCCCCACCCCCCCTCCCCGCCGCAGAGCTGAGACCCCCCCAGCTCAGCGCACCCAGGGCTGGAGGGGACGTGGCGCAGCGCCCGGGCATCCCTGCGGAGCGGCGGGCACATCTGGCCAGCTGCGGACCCGGCGGCCGCTGGAGGGCGCTGTGCGCACGCCGAACGGCCCGGGCAGGCAGGGGCCGGGCAAGGCCCCCCCTGCAGCCCCTCCGCCGGCACCCCGCAGCCTTGGGGCCAGCGCCCTGCACCCCGAAACCCCCGCTCCTCGCTTAGCCAAGCCTCCGGAACCCCAGCTTTGCATGCTGCAGAGCCCCCCGTGCACACACCCCCGGGGATGCACAACACCCGCAGTGGGAGCAGCTGGATGATGCTTGGCCCCGGGATGCTCAGCCCATGCTGGCTGGTGATGCACACCCTCAGGGATGCACAATGCACGCTGCAAGGTGCAACTGGACCATGCACAGCCCCATGATGCTCAGCCCGTGCTGGTTGGTGATGCACACTCCTGGGGATGCACAATGCACGCTGCAAGGTGCAACTGGACCATGCACAGCCCTGGGGTGCTCAGCTTGTGCTGGTTGGTGATGCACACCCTCAGGGATGCACAACGCATGATGCAAGGTGCAACTGGACCATGCACAGCCCTGGGATGCTCAGCTTGTGCTGGTTGGTGATGCACACCCTCAGGGATGCACAACACGTGATGCAAGGTGCAACTGGACCATGCACAGCCCTGGGATGCTCAGCTTGTGCTGGTTGGTAATGCACACCCTCAGGGATGCACAACACATGATTCAAGATGCAACTGGATGATGCACGGCCCTGGGATGCTCAGCTTGTGCTGGCTGGTGATGCACACCCTCAGGGTTGCACAATGCACGCTACAAGATGCAACTGGACCATGCACAGCCCTGGGATGCTCAGCTTGTGCTGGTTGGTGATGCACACTCCTGGGGATGCACAACGCATGATGCAAGATGCAGCTGGACCATGCACGGCCCTGGGATGCTCAGCTTGTGCTGGTTGGTGATGCACACCCTCAGGGATGCACAACGCATGATGCAAGGTGCAACTGGACCATGCACAGTCCTGGGATGCTCAGCTTGTGCTGGTTGGTGATGCACACCCTCAGGGTTGCACAATGCACGCTGCAAGATGCAGCTGGACGATGCACAGCCCCGTGATGCTCAGCCCACGCTACAAGGGCCGGCTGGTGATGCACACCCCCAGGCATGCACATCCCATACCTCGAAGATAACCAGAGGATGCCCAGCTCACGCAGCAAACACACATCGCCTGCAGGCTGCTTTTTGCCCACCCTGATCTTTGCCCATTCAGCCCTTGCCGAGGGGGCACCATGATCACAGGCAGTCCTTAGCCCCCCCAGGACATGCCTGCTCTCAGCCCCCACCAGCACCCAGCATCGTGGCCAGGGCTGGGCACTGTGCCTGTCCGAAGGTCACGCCACATCCTCGCTCAGCAGGAACAGTGGCATAAATTTCTACTGTCTCAGCCACGTTTTTAGTTTTAATATTTTTTTTTCATAAAACCACTTTCCAGCTCCTCTGAATTATAGATGAAATATTCAGCTTTATTGTCATGGTGATTTTAGTGGCTGGCTCCTCTCCTCCCAGTACAGTGAGACCAGTACGCAGCCTGAGACTTTCTCCAGGTCAGCCTGTTCTTCCTCCTCCTCCTCCTCCTCCTCGCCACCTCCAGCCCTGCACAGCCCTTGCTCGAGGACACCCAGCCCCTCAGCTGGGCACGGTGAGCAGCACCGGCCCCAATTCCCTGTCACCTGCTGGTCCCCTGGCACAGAACCATCTCCCAGGGGTTCCCTGTGCTCCACCAGTGCCATCACGGGCCATCTCTGGCTCCATCACCATGACGGAGGGACCTCGGGAGCCGATGCTGGTCCCCCCCTACCTGGCAGGTTCTACCGAAGGCAAAGAAAAGGCATGAATTATTTATAATCTTTTTCAATCAAATAAATGCTTAGGTGCTTGAGTTAATTTCCCGGATCCTGAAAATCCAAAGTGCAGACTTTTAATAAGGCAAATTAAGTGCTTTATATATTACGCTGATTAAAGCTCTGTATCAGTCTCTCTCTCATGCGCTGAATTGAAGGGACCAGGAAACAAACAGGTCCCCGGCAGCCGTGGGCTCCGCCGCCTGCCCCAGCTGGCATCATGCAGGGTGCAGGGATGGACCCTGGTCAGAAACACCTAAAATTGGTCAGAAAAAAAAAAAATAATCAAGTTTCTGGGAGATTTTTCCAGTGATGAACATCAGACCAAGGGAGAGCACGGGGCAAGGCAGATCTTGCTGTGCCCTGGGACCCAGCAGGCAGTGGTTTAGGAGGCAGCAGGGTGCATTGAGGGACAGGAGATGCTCCGTAGCCCGTGGCTCCCCATCCTTTCCCAGGTCTGTTCCTACAGCGGCGAGGAATGATCCCTGTCCACAACCAGGCTGGTTCCCATCTCCAGATCCTGGAAACCTGGGCATGGCCTGGGGCATCCAGCAGTGCTGCCGGCTTGGTTAGCTGGAGCGATGGGGATTCCTGACAGCGCGATGCCATTCACTGGGAATCAATTGCTTAAACATGTGCTATTATTAATTAGTGCTCATTATAGGGGTTATTTATTATTAATCAGTGTTAACACAGTCCTCTCTTCTCACTGTCCTCCAGCCCAGCTCCCCGCTGCAATCCCCGCTCCTTCCAGCTGCCTCCACTACTATTTTTCTTCATTAACCAAAGAAATGGAAACACCTTCTGGACTTCACTTAAAGATCCTACGGGTCTAACGAGATTTGCACCGGGCCAGGCAGGCTAACAAGGGAGTCCCTGCGAACAGCACTAATCACATTTCACAGAGGCAGCAGCACAGGCTGGGCGAAGCGCTGGGGGGTTTTGCTGCCAGAATAAATTGCTCACGGCATCCCTTGCCTGGATGCATGGATGGGGTTTTAGGGTGGAAAAGGGGACCTGCCCTGGAATATCAAATCCATGTAACGCAAAGGCTGGAAAAACCCTTGGCCAGGGCTCAGTGTGGGGCTGGGCTGAGGAAACAAAATCCGTGGCAGAGAGAGGAGGAAGATGTTACAGTGCAAAGCCCCAGACAAATGGAGAGTGCTTTAATCTGGTTAGGGAGTTACTATCGTTATTGTATTACGGTGATTATAAATAATTTAGGAGCGCAACTAATCAAAACAGAGATTTCTTCAGAGCTTTAAGGGTCACTACAGCCAACAAACACTCCTGCCCTTCTCCCCAGGTGTGGAGGCAGAGCTGCATCCCCAGCTGAGGGGCATGGACCAGGGATGCAGCCCCTGTGGAGAGAGCAGGGAGGATCCCGGGGGAAGGCTGGGTTGGGCTTGGAAGGGCAGAGCGAGGAAAGAGGGCTTTGGGCATCTCCAGGATGGGAAATAAGGAGCGAGCTGCTCACCGAGCAACCGGGATGCCTGTGGCCAGGAGACGATGCTCCCGGGGCCGGGCATACCGGCAGCATTTCTCCCCCCTGCTCCACGCACCTTGTCAAGGCAGCTCCTTTTTTCATTACTGTCTCCTCGGATTAGAGATGTGCTCATTTTGCAGCGCGTTCGCTGCTCGGCGGCCGAATCCCAGGCGCCACAGTGCAGCTGCAAACTGCATTAGCGTCTCGCCGAGGAGGCCCTAATACTATTAGGAGGGAGGCATTATAGGTGCTAAATGACAAACCCCTAATCAGCCCCGGGATTTATGTCAATCACCTTCCCTGCACAGGGCAGCGCAGAGCCCTTCATTCAGAAAAATTGCTTAATTGGGAGGGTCTGGATTCTCTCCGCCTGTCTTGTTTCTGGAACTCTGGAGCTCCCGGCTGCCTTCTCTGGATGGAAGATAAGCGGAGCTGATGACAAGGTGCAAGACGAGGAGCAGGGAGATGGTACGGCAGAGGTACGGCCAGCTCCTAACTCTGTGCATCCCACATTTTAGTTCCCTTTTGGTGGCTTGAGAAGTGCGGGACTGGTCATTGCCGGGGGCTGCATCAGGCCAGATTGTGTGGGAAAAGAGATGGGAAAAAGGGGGCTGCTCCCCCACTGCATGGGTGCCCTTCAGGAGCTGGTCTGCTTTCCTCGGCTTCAGTAAAATTAATCGGCAATTACCCAAAGTCCGTAAAAACCAGCCCTTCTTGGGGAAGGAAGCTGTAAAAGCCGCGTGTCCGCAGCCGTATTTCCATCACTCCTCATTGATCCCGTGGCCTCTGCTGGCCACAGCCGAGCTGTGGGGCAACGTGCTCAGCCCCCACAGACCCACCTGCATCGATCCCGGGGACCTCGGCCAGCCCGTGCCTCCCTACAGCCAGGAGCATCGCTGGGTGCAAACTCCTGGGCTGGTGCCAGCCCGTAGCAGAGTCACTTGTCCTCCCTCTCCTTCCCACCCATCTGGCAATATTTATAATGATGACTGCTGTGGGAAAAAAACCCAACCCAAACAAACCAACAACCCCAAACCTCCGCAGCTGCAAGGGGCACATCACAGCATCAGCAATCCTCCCAGCACCCAAACGCCCCCGGTGTAGGGCACCGAGGGATGCCTAGCTGGAGGCGGGGCTTGGGGAGCAACCTTCTGTGGGATGGAGGGATGCAGGAGGACTTGGCTGGACTCTCCCGTCAGGATATGCTGCAGCCAACGTGATACCCCATGAGACTGGAGGGGTTGATGCTCCAGTGGGAGTGAGCGTGCAAAGCCTGGACCAAAGGAGCAGCTCTAATTTGCTGCTTGGGCCCAGAGGAGATGAGGAGGGCTGGCGGCCAAGGGTGTGGAAAGGCAAATGCCTTCTGGAAAGACAATTTGCTGCTGGGTTTGGTCCAGGGCATCGCTGCTTTTACGGGACAGTGATCTCCTCAGTGCCGGTGGTCTCGCTGGGCTGCGGAGGGTGATGGGAGCAAGGGGAAGGGTTCCTACACCCCGCCAGAAATCCCTCCATGTCCTTTTCTAGCGCTGAATATTTGACAAAGGCTAAAATACCAATAAGCTGTATTACAGCAGCGCTGCATGGCGCCCGGGAGAACATTTTAGCTCTTTGGATATTGCATGCTACTCCTACACTTTCATTACAGGAATCCCATTAAAAGTTATCGGCTGGACCCTAATGAGAGTGAAGCGGGGGATGCAGCCAGAGCCCTAATTTCAGAGTTCTGCCGGCTGCTGCCGTGACCCTGCCTGCTCACCCTGCTGCAGCAGCAAGAGCCATCACGGGGCAGGTTGCATTTAAAAGCCTAGATTGAATCCGGAGATTTTTAAAAGCCCTCAGCTCCTATATGTCTCTGCAGCAGTGGATGCGTTCAGCACGTTCCCTTTGCCTTAATACGTGCTGTTTGAACAAAAATAATGCTCTGTATATTTTACAGAGCTCCTCCGCACGCAGATTTTTGTCAGGGCTGCAATATAAATATCCCTACCAGCCTCTGAACACCCACCTGCCCAGACTGATGCTTAAGCAAGAAAATGTAAAAATATACCCTCTGCGCTAATTTGCTGCTTCTGGCAACAATTAAGCAGCAAAGGAGGCTGCTAAAACCTGCCCTTCCCCACTGGGTCGGTGCCCAGGAAGGGTGAAAACTCTCTGTGGCTGCTGCGTGGCTTTGCCGAGGGGACACCAGGGTCCCCGCGCAGCCCCGGGGCTTGTGCGTTACCATCACCGTGGCATGGGGCACGTGTAGCCGGTTATTAAAAGCCATTACCCGGCCAGTGTCACGCTGTCCCCTGCAGAACGGCTACCTTTCCCAGGGACTCATCTCATTAGAAAAGGAGCAAGGAAGCTGCTGAATTTCCACCCTGCTGCTCTCAGTTATCTCTGCGAAAGGGGAGCCAATTACCAGCAGCTGGTGAGAGCCTAAAATTATTATTAATTTCAAACAAAGCATATGCTTTGTGTTAACAATCCTCCGTGGTGTGGCAGAAGGGCCAATACCATCCAGATGGCTCAACGTGCAGTGGGAATGATTAATGCACAGCTCCGCCGCCTCGCCAGGAGGGACGTGGGGACGGAGGGCAGCGGCTGTGCCACGGTGCCCGCCGTGCCCGGCACGGGGTGAGCCGGCAGCAGGAGCCCGGCACGGGGTCACAAGCAGCATCTATCATGGCTTATAATCAAAGCAAAACCCTGCGCCTTGGAAATAATGTCCTCCTGGGGTCCACACACGCACGGCAAGGAAGCAGGGATGCTGGCAGCTCCGGAGAGCCGCAGGTCTGGCAGCAAGCTCCCCCAGGCATGATATACATATATTAAGGAACTGTAAGTATACTAATAGGAGTGTATTAAGGAAGTTTTGGTTCCCAGGCTGGCAAGAGACTTGCTGTCCCAACAGACAGCGGTGAAGCAGCTCCTGCTGCTCGGCTCCGTGGGATGCTGAAGGCTGCTGCTCTCCCTGCCCAGTCCCAGCTGCCCACGAGCAGACACCCATGCTGGATTTACATTGGAGCAGAAGATGAATCATTTTCCTTTCTCTCCCTAGGCCTGGCCTGCGCACGGACGGGAAGGCATTTTCCAGCTCGGCTCAAGGGTTTGCGAAGGCCTGAGCCATCTGCGAGCGCTTTGGCTCCCAGCACCCCAGAGCGCTGGAGCACATTAAGTGCTGCTTTGCTTTCTTAACTTGCCGTGGGAAATCACACCGATAGGTGTTAATGCAGAGTTCAGAGCAGCGTTTCCTCTTCAAAACACAGCGATTGCATCTGAAATAGCTGGTGTGAAAATAAAGAACGGCTTCTATTTTTACCGGGCAGTGGGAGCCGGTGCCACGAGTTGCCTTTGCACAGAGCTGCTGCTTGACGCTGTTGACCCCGGTGGGCTCAGCCCGGCGCTCTGCCCCTGGAGAGCATGGGCAGGAGCAGATATTCAAGGGGAAAAGGTCTGTTCACAGCAACAGGGACTCACTTGGACATGGAACCTCCCCAAAGGGGTTTCTCCTTTGGGTCTGTCTGGCCTCAGCTTCCAGTGAGACCCTGGTCCTTGGGAAGAGCTGGTTTGCAAAGCTGCTCCCACGGGTCCCTCCACATCATGCTTTTCTCCACCCTTTGGTAAGATCAATAGATCAATGTCCTTGGAGGGCTCCAGAGATCCCGCTGGATCAACACTATCCCACATCCACCAGCATGGAGCATCTCCTGGTGCCTGAAGAAGGATAACAAGAGATCACTCCCAGAGGCTCTTGGTCCCATACCTGGGGGGATCCGTGGAGCCTTTGCCCTGGCGGGAGGCTGCAGCATCACTACCTCAGCCCCCAGGGACCCCCGGAAGCAGGTGGCAGGAGCGGCAGAGTTTCTTTAAATCCCACAACCGGAATCGGGAGCAAAGCATCTCCAGGGGAGAGGGGTAAAAATAGATGCTGCTCTGTGTCAGCGACAGGAGCATGGGAGGTGGAGCAGCCGGGGGTTTTATTGAGGGCAGGTTGTGAACGCTCGGTTATAAATAGGAGTAATTACTCGAGTGGGGGCATAGCACTTAATGAGGGGTTGGGCTGACACCAGCGCTGTGATCACAGGATGCTTCCCAGCAGGGGGGTCAGGAGAGATTCGTACCATGGCCCAGAGCCCAAGGGGAGCGAAGGAGCCCTGGGAAGGAAGACGTGCCATTGCTGCAGGTCCTGGGGGATGCGGTGGTGCCTGGGAGGGCAGGAGCATCGCAGGGAGGACGGCTGCTTCGTGCCAGGGCGGAGGTGGTGGCTGGGGAAGGAGAAACCTTCACATCTTAATTACACTCCCTGTCAGTGGACTTGATACCTGGTGACTGAGTAATTGTGTCCAGGAGCTGCGGGCAACAGTTAATTTTAATTAAAACCTGTGGCCGCAGCTGCCTGAGCTTTCTGCATTGGCAATGGTGGGCAAGGGCTCTGCTAGGGAGGATCTTCACTTGACAAAAGCCAGCTCTTGTACCCCTGTACCCCTCCTGCACCCCCCTGGTCAGCCCCCCAGACAGGCTGCCTGCTGCAGCCTGGGGAGTGCCAAGACCTGGGGGTTTCCCCTCGGGGCTGCTCCAACGAGGAGGGTGAAGGATGGTGAGAGGAGGAAGGAGCAAGAACAGGAATAAAGCACCAGGAGGGAGAAGAGGGCTTGGGAAGAGACAGCGTGTGGGGCTGGTGCTTATGGAAAGGACAGGCAAGAGGGGAAGATCGATGGGGCAGCCCCAGCTGCCTCCTGCCCCTCACCCTGGCATGGTGCCAGCAAAGCCCCCCCACCTCGGCGTGTAACAGGCATGACCTGCCTTTGTTGCAGTCACATAAAATATACATTTGAGTGATAATGGAGCGAGAAACAACTGAGCACAGTCTCGAAGAAATATTGGTGCATTAAAAGACAGCAGAAGCTGCTGCAGCTGGTTAAGAGATGGCAGCGGCAGAGCCCTTTCCCCAGAAGCGGGGTCCCCACCTCCTCCCCCTTCCCTGCCCTCTGGAGAGGGATCCCGGGAGGCAGCAGGGATGCTCAGAGTGGGCAAAGGCTGAGGGGTCTGGGGCTCTGCTCCTCATCCTGTTGCAGAGCTGGGCTAAGCACTGGAGGACATTTATTGCAGCAGATTTCCAGTGCCCCAAGACCCCAGAGCCCATTCCCAGCCCTGGGGGGCTGAGGGCATGAGGCAGGATCAGCCGTGGTGCAGGCAGAGCTGATGGCAGCTCCCGTTCCTGCTGACCCAGCTGGGGGAGGGTGATTCATGGCCCCATCGATACTGTGTATTTATGCATAAGGAAGTAATAACGGAGACGAAGCAAAGCCGTCCTCTCCGCCAGCGCTTGGCAAGATTTATGGAGTGCAGCCGGCTCGCCTGACCTTGTGGGCTCTCCCCCACATCCCGCAGGGCTCAGCACCAACCTCTCCCCAGCCCTGGCACACGGCTGTGCCAAGAAGGTGCCACCCAGGGCACATCCCCATCCCCAGCGCCACGGGGAGATGGAGGAGCCAGGCAGAGCAGCACCAGATCCATCTTTGCTGAACAGCAGCGATCTGCTCAGGAGAGAGCTGGGGTGGTGTTAAGGTGAGTCTGTGCAACAGCCTCGAGCATAAATGAGTTAAAAAGTCAATCGATCACTAATCACTAAGCTGCAGATCCACTTTTCCACAAGTTGGGCTCTCGTGAACGCTCCAGCCTTACTTTTGCTTTGGATTACCCGGCTTTTCCAGCCCTGCTAATATCATCTGTCTTCTCAGCTGCTCAGTGAGACCACATCTTCATCCCATCCCCTAAACACACCCCTGGCTGCAGACCCCAGCTGATGCATAGGACCTGATCCTGCCCTGCTCCAGCTGCCACCAGCACCCAGAGCTGCTGCCCCTTGGCTTCCCTCCCCCAGCAGCATTGCAACTAAGGGGAAATGTGAAATACCGTGACCGAGGCATGAATAACCCATGGGCAGAGCCCTTCTTGCTCCGTGGGGATGAGGAGTGCCCAGGAAAGGGAGCAGAGTTACCTGGCCGTGCAACGCCGATTCCCATTTACACTGGGATGCTTCTGCACAGGCACGGAGGCAGTGGAGCTGCTGCCTCCTGCCCCGACACCTTCACCCTCAGGCTCCACAGTGTCAGGGAGCAGACATCTGGCATCCCGGCACTGAAACAATGCACAGCACCCCAAGGCCATCAGCTTTTCCCCTTGCAGACCCATTACCGAGGACCTGATTGCCTTTCCGCCCCGGTAAGTGCAGTGTTCCCCCCAGCTCCCCCTGCAACCCCTCCTGCACATGCTGTAACCTCGAGTGCATTATCGCAGCCATCATCTCTTTACTGTCCCCCAAAGCCCCGTTAGCCACCAGCTCCAGGCCCCTCCGCTTTATGACCTTTGCTTCCTTGGGCTCGCTGCTCCCCTGGCTCACTCTCATCAGGGAATCTCAGGGCTGCTGCACTCTCTGCCTCCTGGGTTATTGATCCCTTATTCCCCACCATGAGGGACCCATTTTCCTATTACTTCAGGGTTTTTCCACACACACACACCCACCCCAGCTGCTGTTACAGCTTCTTTGCAGCCCCCCGTGCCCCAGCAATCCCACACTGCTCCCGTCTCTGCTGCATCAAAGGCAAGGAGCATGCATCACACCAGGGGCCAGGCCTGGGAACACCAGGCTTTTGAGAGCAAACTGAACAGCAAAAAGCAAAGCACAAAGCTGCCGAGGAGGGACAGCTTAAAAACAAGCACTTCTAGGCAGGGAGCAAGCAGCATTTTACCTGTACGGTGCAGCACTTGGAGCTTCTGCTTCAGCCCAGTCCTGAGAGAAAAGCAAGAAGTGCTTTTTCCCTTGCAAAAGAGGAAAAAAACCCCAACCCAAACCCCCACAACCCACCTTGCCATGCCCTAGCAAAGCTGAAAGCCACCCCCTTCCACCCACCGGGCTTTTATTGCCTCCCCATCGGTCCCAGCTGGGGGGCAGCTGTTTCCCCAGAGCTGGGATTTGGCTGCTCTTACTGAGCACACCCAGACCAAAAGCAGCTCTGAGCTGATGTACCTACAGCAGAGATACATATTAATGACTCCAGGATTTTGTAGTCATCCTTTCATAAGTGCAAGGAGTTCTAGGACAGGAGAAAAACTCTGCTGACCAAAAAGGCATTGCCAGCCTTTTTGAAGCTTGAGAGCTCAAAGTGAAGACTACTTATGGTGATAACTAGGAAAGATATGATCCTTAAGGGCTTTTTCCTGCCGGAGCCTTTGTGGTACCCATCTCCACCCAGCCGTGGTACCCAGGTGCCTTGCATCCGTCAGGATCAGCAGCATCCCCGGCCCTTTGCTTTTGTAGTTTGTTTGTTTGTTTGTGCTTGCCTGTCAGCTCCCCTTCCACCAGCATCCCAGCTGAGAGCAGATTGCATGCTAATAAATTCTGGATTGGCAGCCGCATCCAGAGACAGGGAAAAGCTGCTTGAATTACAAAGAGAGCTTTGCTTCTACACCTGGATTTGCCTCTCAGCCCAAGTTTCTTCTCTTGGGGCAGTGATGCTGTGCCCTGGGGCCACTGTGGCTAGTGGCAGAGGCAGGGGATGGGCAGGGAAGGCAGGAGGTGGGATGGAGGGAGCGGGATGAAAGAGAATCAGGGTGACGGGACTTGGATTGTTATAACGGTGTTCACGCCACAAACGGCCTGGCTATACCTTGTGCCCATAGGTGGCACATACGTTGCCGCCTGCCTCCACGGCACGCACAGAGCCAACCCAGCCCAGGTCACTCCGAGATGCTTCCCCAGGCCCCTGCCAACACCCGGGATCCAACAGCAAAGATTAGGGCTGTTTCCTTTTCTTCCGCAAGGAGTGTAATCCCCCCTTTGAAAGGCGCATCCTCCGCTTGATGCTTCCTGACATTAATATTATCATCTCCAACCAGCCGCAGAGCCCAGCTGTCGCCTGCGATTAGGGCACTGACACAGATCGGTGCAAGATTTCACAAGCGTCTCATTACCGCTGACTCCGGTTCTGCACGGCTTATATAACTCATCTTGCATAAACCTGTCACCAGCAGGAGCTGCTCCGCCGCTCAGCCCCAGTGCATGCTGATGAGGGGTGGCCGAGGGGGGACGGATGCTGCCGGGCCCCTGCATCCCCGCACCGCTGAGCATCCCTCCCGGCTCAGGTCCTTCCAAGGTTTTTCTTCCTCTGAAGCAGCCTGTTCCTGCACCGTGCACTGGGTGCTCTGGGCTGGCAGACTGGTTACGCTGGGGAGCATCTTTCAGGGGCGTGGCACAGGTGTGGGAGGGGTGAAAGGATCCCCAGAGCTCCCCAGCATCCCAGGTTTGCTGGAGAGCCATGGATGGAGGGGCTTCTGTAGCGAAACACAACCCGCTCCAACAAGAGCCCCAGCGGGGCTGGGGACAGGGCGTGCTGAGCCACACGCTAATGCTCTCGCCCGTTCTAATTGCACAGGCAAGGGATATCTTAGGAGGCAGAATGTAATTACCGTGGCTGGAGCCGGGCCAGAGCTTTGCGGTGAGCACGGGGACTCTTTCAGAAAGAGCTGTGGGTTCATTAATGGCCCCAAACAGGCAGGAGCTCTCTGTTTGCTGGTGGCCGGGTGGGTGTTTTGTGCCTGGCTCATGGCAGAGCTGCTGCCTCCAGCAGCACGGTGGCTCCCGAGCTCTGCCGCACCGCTTCGGCTTGGCTTGCCCTGCGTGGGCAACGGTGGCACCGGTGGCACTGCTGGCCTTGCACCCCGCGCTGTGGATGCAAAGCTCCCTCCCCACCCTGCTGCTGTAAAGGGAGGGCGCAAGGAGGGTTTTCCCAGCTCTCTTCATTCCTGCTCATCCTTGCTTTGCAGATGCAGCATCCTGGGGGCTGCGGCGCAGGCACAGAGCCTTTGAGAGCGTGACTGAGTGTTGCTGGGTCTCACACGGAGCAGGACCTGTCCCCCAGCCCTGGTGGCTTGCCCATGGGATTTAAGCTGGATGCAGTAATGTACACCCGGTTGCAGGGCCATTCTGCCGTGTAAAAGCAGCAGGGTGACAATCTGTCCCTGCGAAGCTGCCGGCATCCCCTCCCCGCATCTCCTTTCTGCAAAGTCAAAAGCCGCTTCCACATCCCCGTGCACCCCATCATGTTGGTGTGGGGGTCCTGGGAGGATGATGGCTGTGCCGAGCGACCTGGTGTCACATCACGCAGCTCCAGGGGTCCCACTCCTGCCTCATGGCTGCAGAACACCCCCTGCCTGGCTTCAGCCCTTCCTCGGGCAGGAGCAGAGCTGGCAATGTGACCCTGGTCCCCCAAGGGCTCATCAGCGATGCCAGCAGAAAGTGTCGCCTCCCTGCAATTAATCAGAGGAGCTATTTGTAAATGAAGACAACCGCTGCTCATCAGCTGGAAAATGCCTCTTGCCAGGCACTAGCTGGTGAGCTGAGAGCGGCAGACAATTAAAATGAGGTGCCTTGGATTTCTCTCGCAGCCGGGGTTGGTTTTTTTGCCCCCCGTTTTCAAGTGTCCTGAGTTTAAACCTTCCCCCGCGAGATCCCAGCCCACATGCTCCATCTCGGGTGATGCCAAACCTCTACGGTTCCCGCAGAGGAGCTGCTCGGGGCAGAAGCTTTCGCTGGGGCTCGTGTCTCGTTGTTCCCCCTTAATCCCTCTCCGTGTAGCCGTGCGTTTGCCATATCCGTTACCGGCAACATTTGGGATCAGGCACCCGGTGAACAAAAGCTTCATGAAATCTGAGCTCACCTAGTTGCTATGTAATTATTTCCACACTACCTAAGCGATAGGCAGGGAATTCATTCTCTTGCCAATACGTGTATTATTCCCAGACACCTCGGTGCCGAAGATGCCAGAGCATGGTTGCAACGGCCAGAACAGCCTAATTAAGAATAAACCATTAATGATGAGCCCTGCCTTGCTGGCAAGGGGAGGGCTAAGCTCCAGGTCGGCTCCTCCAAATGCTGCCCTTGCCCTGCTCTGTGCCGGTAGCACTGGGGAAGGATGTGGCACTGGTTTAGCTGCCTGCAAAGGTCTCGTGCACGCTGGTCCTGCCACCTCAGGTTCCTCTGTGCCCCTCTTTCCCCTCCCGCTCTGCCAGCCCCAAGGCAGGGAGCAGTGTCACTGTTAAAGCACTGATCGTGTGACATCTATTCAAAACACCTGACCCTGGCCTTATCATTAAATGCAAATGCTGGGGAGTAATTGCTGGCAGTAGCAGCAAGGAGAGAAAAATGACAGCGAGCCCGGGAGCAGCTATTAGATGGGAAAGTGGAAAGTGTAAACAAAATATGGACCATTAGCCTGTAGTAATAGCGGCCGTTTTTCCCCCTCCTAATGCCTGGTGTAGCTAGCTGGTGGCTGATGGGGGGTTCCCTTGCATTGCTTGGGAAGGAGATAGCAGAGAAGAGGGGCTGCATTACGCCACCATTCCCCAGTGCCCACTGTGCCCCTGAGGGGGGATGGAGGTGGCCATGGGTGCCTTGTGTCCCTCGGGGTGGCAAGGACCCCTCTTCCCTCTCCATTTCAGAAGAAAAAAACCCTTTTCCTTGCTCCCTGGACCTGCTGGCGGGCAGACGGAGCCGAGGTGGGAGCCTCATCCCCGGCTTAGCCCCGCTAATCTTTGCTTGTCAGCGCCGGTGAGGCTCTGTCAGCTGCCGGCGAGCGGTGCTGAAATCTGCCTGCTAAATCCGACAGGATAATTAAAATCAGGTAAGGAGATGCCTATCAGCTAATTTTTGTGATGCCCTTCCCTTTTTCCCTCCCTCAGTTCACTTTCCATCCCTCCCTGGCAGTCACTGTCTCCTCCTCCTCTGAGGAAGCAGATGGGCTCGCCAAGGATGCTATGGGTCTTGGGGGTCTCCCTGTGCCCCCCATCCCCTCTCCACACGGTGCAGAGACCCTTCCAACCATCTCCGAGGTTCCTCTCCAGCCCTGCCAGGCTGCATGAGCAAATTCTCCAGGGGAAGAGCAACATTGCAATCAATTAGAGGCATAAAAAAAGATAATTTTATCAATGGAGAAATCCGAGGCGGGGAGGTGGGATTTTCTGTTCCGGGTAATGGGAGCATCATGTCTCCAATTAAAGTTTGGGGGATTCATCTTGGAGCTGGGGCCCATCAGAAGCCAACATTTATTAGGCTGTCAAAGTCAATCTCTTTCAAGAGCTGCTTCCCCAAGCACATCGAATTATGTATCATTGATGCCTTTTCTACTGGGGCACCCAGTTGTGGGTGGGTTGTTTTGGTTTACATCTTGGTTTGTTTCTCCTAACAGGAAAGAAACCCAGTGGCACAAACTGATCCCATTTCAGGAAAGCGATTTCTGATTAATTAACATTATTGCTATGCACAGAA
This sequence comes from Falco naumanni, assembly GCF_017639655.2. NCBI lineage: Eukaryota > Metazoa > Chordata > Aves > Falconiformes > Falconidae > Falco > Falco naumanni. The sequence continues at coordinate 4,168,096 of NC_054072.1, forward strand.
ACCTGGAGCAAAGACCAGGGCTTCCTCGTACCCGGGGGGGGTGTGTGTGTGTGTGTGTGCAGACCCAAGCAGCACAGAGACGGGGGGCTTTCCTGGGCAACTGGGGAGCCAGCTAGCTGGCAAGGGAGGGGATGCAGACTGGGATGCTCTGGGCTGTGCTGGGAATGGGACATCCTGAAGGTAGGGGTATGGAAGGGTGCTGGTGCCCAGACTGTGTCTGCACCCCACCTTGCTCCAGAGGGGTTTTGGCGTTGCTGGCTTGGGATGCAGGCAAAGCTACAAGCTCCCACCTGGGGGACCTGCCAGCCTCTCCCTCGCCTTCTGGATGCTCCAGCGTTACAAAGAAGTACGGACCAGTGGATGCTGCCAGTTTAATTGATCACAGCAAGGGCTGGCACTGACGGCAGAGTCTCATTACCCGCCGTGCACACAGCGGATGGGTGACAGGAGACTTTGTTGCGTGCATGTCTCCAACCAGGACTATTTTTGCTCCCCTCTCAATTCCAGCGATGCAGGGGCATTTTCTCTTAATCTCCTTCAATGCATCCAGCAAAGCACGGGGGGAAAAAAAGTCTCCTTTGTGCCTGCCTGCCAGTCCTGCATCCCAGGGGGGTCGGCTCTGCTCCCCAGCCAGCGCCGGCGGTGTCAGCCTCCCTGGGGAGAGGCAGCTGGATTGACGGCTCCGTCTCCTTTCATTGCTCGATGCCGGGAGAAGAACTATTTTTATCATCTCCTTTCACTGTTCCCAGCTTCCTTACCTGTGCGAAGGGACTGGAGGGGTTTTAAACAGAGCTTTTATCTTGATCCTTGGATGTGCTTTGAATCCTTTCCCCCCGTTTTTCCCCTGTCCCGGCTGCATGCCTGGTCCTTGCGCCCCAGGGACTGCGGCCGTTCTGCCTGGGAATGTCTCGGGGCTCTGCAGCTCTCAGCGCGCGCCATCCCGTATCGATCCCTCCTGTCCCTGTCTGAGTCTCTCTGTCCCGGTGATTTATCAAGCTGGTTTGGAGATGGGAATATGGTGTCTCTTGCTGAGCCTGACCCTCTTTAGCATCCCTGGGGATGCTGTGTGGAGCAAGAGTGGCTTCCGTGCTATGGGGGGGGGGGGGGCAAAACCCATAGCAAAACCACCCGCACCCCAAGGCATCTCCCAGAGCTGGCCGGAGGTTCCCCTTGCCCAGGTTCTGGGGAGGAGTGGGGTCCAGGGCTGAGCCCCATCCCAGGAGACCAGGACTGGTGAGCTTCTGCCCCCCCCAGCACCCAGCCCTCACCTGATGCTGTGACTGAGCCTGGTCGGACACCCTGTTACTGGAATTCAGCCTCCTCGGAGCTGCCTGGACAGGGTTATTACAGGATATTATACAGACCATTTGCATGGCCACCTTCAGGTCATTTCGATCACTTTAAGCTACTTATCTGCCCATTTTCTTCCCCATAATATTTGCCTAATTCGATTACTCTGCAGCCTCAGCATGCTGCAGTGAAATAATCAGGAGATATTACCCAGAGCAAGTCAACTGGATCCACATTTCCAGCTGCTTCTCTCCCCGTGGGGCTCTCCGCCTGCCCTTGCTTGGGGACATTGGGGACAGCCCCAGTGCCCATCGCTGCTCTGCTCAGTGCCAAGGGCAAGGACTCTCTGTGGCCAGACATGAGCCCCTGCCCGTCCCCCGGCTGTCTGTCCCGCCACAGCCCTCTGCCTTCACCAAAGCCAGCCGCTCCTGGCACGCTGCAAGGTGTCCCCCAGGGCTTGTCCCCTCCTGCTGCTCAGGACGTTGGGCTGGATGAAGCAGCCGCTGCGTTGGCATCTGCTGTATGTTGGTAGGGCAGGACCAGCCTGGCCCTGGGTTCGCACAGGGGAAAAAGAACTCGTTGGCTCCCCGTGGCTACGCAGGTCCTCACCTCTGCCCTTGCACCTGTCCAGAAACAAAGCAGCAGGTTGAGAGGAGAGCCCCGCTGCCCCCAGCCCACCAGCCTTGCCCAGCGTGCATTCCCTACCCGCTAAGCTCACAGCTCATTTGTGTAATGACCCGTTTGCAGAGAATCAGCAGGTTTTGCCCAGGCACCCGCTGGCTCCGAGCCAGGTGGAAGGTACCAGTGAAGGCATCGACCCAAACCAAAATGTATCGATATCCTTCTTTTCTGGGTAATTCAGCCAAATCTGTTTGCCAATAATCTCCAGGAGAGTTTCCTACCTTAGTCACACCACTGATCAACTTAGTAGTAGTATTTGAATTGTTTCTAAGGCATGTTTCACACCTCCCTCTAACGGATCTGATAATCTTTGTCATGGCCCTACTTATAATCGTCTTCTGAAGGTGTTTCACTAAATGTTCAGTTCCCCACTTGCCAGAGCCACCCTCCAGCGAGGTGCTAGCCCATGCCTAGAGGTGAAGGCACCCAGAGCTTGCTCTGGAGGATGCTGATGCCTCAATTTCATGCCAAACAGGAGGGTTTGGGCACCAAAGTCCTGGAGCTGAGTGGGAGCTGGGCTGCAGGGAGGCTGCTGCACACTTGCTCCCAACTGGCCCGTTGCAACAGTTGTTGGGGCAGGTGGAAGGGTTGGATGCCCATGGAAGGAGGACCAAGGGCAAGCCAAGGGGAGAGGGAAGAGGCTGAAGCATGGAGGGGACAGAATCATAAAATCATTTAGGTTGGATCATCAAGTTTAAGATCATTGAGTCCAGCCGTTCACCCAGCAAGTCCAAGTCCACCACTAAACCATGTCCTTAAGCACCACATCTACGCATTTTTAAAATACTTCCAGGGATGGTGATTCCACCACCTCCCTGGGCAGCCGGTTCCAGTGCTTGACCACCCTTCCAGTGAAGAAATTCTTCTTAGTATCTAATATAAACCTCCCTGGTGCAACTGGAGGCTGTTTCCTTGGATGGGAGAGGGGAGCTGCTGGCTCTCCCCAGCCAAAGCCCCTTCACAGGGCTTGGAGCTGGAGGAGCCGAATCCACTTCCAGGCTTGTTTCAGCCACAGCAACTCCGGGGGGAGCCCTGGCAGGCCAATCAATGCCAGGCCACTAACGAGAGGCCCTGAGTTAATTGGCAGGAGCGGTTGCCTAAATGAAGATTCAGTATGCGCAGAAGGAGCTGGGGAATGGCCTGTTTTTGGAGCTGGGCACATTCAATTTGTGCCTGCAGCAGCCTTGGGAAGCTCAATTAAGCCGTCTCTGGCTTTTCTAATCAAACCCACCCCTGCCTCCCCACGGGGCTGGCGAGGGCGGTGCAGGCAGTGCAGGCAGTGCAGGCAGCGCAGGCAGCGGGGCCATGCCTGGGCGCTGGCTCTGGCAGCAGGATGGAGATGCCATCGTGGGAGCGCGCCCTGCACCCCCCCAGGGAGCCAGGGCAGATCGATGCTTCGCTGAGCTGGTTTGACCCCAGCAAACCCCATGTAAGAACTTGCCTGGCTCCTGAAATACCCAGCTCTGGGGCTCCAGGGACCCTCAGCCCCTCTCACTGCTTTCAGCCCCCCTGCAAGTCACCCCCGCCCCTTCCCAAGGCAGAAAAGGATGCGGGAGCCCCTCTGAGGTGCCTGAGCCCAAACCTTTTCCTCCAGCACATGTGCAGGGACACGCTTCTGCAGCCCTCCATGGAGAGGCTGGGATGCAGAGCCGAGCCTGGGGATGCTCAGCCAGCTCCCGTGCCCACACTGGGGGGTCTGCAAGCCCCAAGGAAACAGCAGAGGCTCAGACTGGAATCCAGCACCTCCAAGGAGCTGCCACCGGGACCAAAGCGCTCTGTTCATGGAGAGAAAGGCATTTCGGGGGGCCACGTGTGTGCAGCCCGGCCGTGCAGCACTGCGCTGCCTCCCCACCATGAGCTTAATGGGGAGCAGCAGATGCACGGTGCCGGTTAATAGACCCTGACCCAGCAGCATCGTCAGCTTCGCGGCCGTTTGAGAACCTCCATCCATCTCGGTAACCGACCATCCTGCTGTGGTGGCAGGGAGGTGCCAGCTCTACCTGCCACGCAGGGGTGATGGGTGATGGAGGAGGCTCTGCTGCTCTGTGCCAGGTTCAGGGGGGATTTGCTCTGCTCAGAAACACGGGTCCCTGCCGGGGGACCAGCCCAGCGAGGTGCTGGGCACTGCTAAGCTGATCTGCCCCACCAAAGCCTTATAACCCTCCCGGGGTGGGCTTACCTGCCGGGTGGTGGGCAGCCACTTCCCCTCACCCCTGCATCCCCATTCAGCGGGGGCTTGCAGCATCCCTGGGGATTTCTCCCGGCCACCATGGGTGCAGGATGATTCCCCCGCAGAGCCAGGTGTGCTGCCATGCCCTGGTTATCCAGCAGGCTGGAACGCTGCCCCTGTAGCAACCCAAATAAAAACCACAAGCTAATCCTACCTGCTCCAGAGAGGTACGCTAAATCCCCCAGGTTTATACGCTTTGGTTTCAACAAGAAGTTTGCATCTGCCTGCCCACCCCACCCCCACCCCCCCCAGCTCTCCCCGTGCTGAGCATGAGGGCTTTCCTTTGCGTCTGCCAGGGCAGGCAGTGACACTCCGCCGGAGGCGGCTGCATTTCCCTACCTTCACAGCTTATTAGTATTTTGTTATTATTATTTGGCTTATAAATAAAAAATGCATGCTCTCCTTTGCAGAGAGGTAGAGGGGTTCCTGGAAGAGAAGGACTTTTTTTTTTTTTTTTTTGGATGGTGCTTGAAACAGTTTTCCCAAGGGAGGCTTCCTTCCAGCTGGCAGGATCTGCTTTTCAGAGAGGGTTTTGATTATTTGGAGTATTATCATTGTTCTTTGCACCCTCTTATCCTCCTTGACGTTCCTCAGAGGAACCGAGGAGTAAATGACAGTGAAACATGTACTCAGTCTGGTTTGCAAATGCGGTGCGCGTCTGTGCCCACGCACATGAGCTCCGGGGCACAGAGGCATTGCTCCACTAAAAGGGAAGCATTTCTCCAGGGTTTTCTCTAAAATGGATCCCCAGCCCAGTGCCGCTGGTGATGCTGGGCCAGGGTGCCCCGCTCAGCTGGAGATGGGGATGGGTGCCTCCGGCTCTTCCCCAGGGTGGGAGCCTGGAGCTGGAGCTCCTCGGTGCTCGGCCGAGCTCTCCCTTGCTGTGCTGGCTCTCCCCAGGGATTGCGTGGGGATTATTTTCCCCTGCAACCACCCTCGAGAGCAACCCCAAGGAGCAGGAGAAGCAGCTCCCAGCAGCCAAGTGGCAACACCAGGGATTTGTCCCATGGAGGAAAGGGACAGCTGAGACCAGCAATAGCCCCTGGTGGTCCCTGGGGCCAGCACACATCTCTCCTGCCTCTGTTTAGGAAAAGATCGCCTTCAATAAACACTGCTCACCCCTCCAGGACCTGGAGAGCCATAACCCAACCGGTGCTGGCCCGGGCAGCATCCAGCACTAAGAGTATTTCAATGAAAAAGCACGCTGCATGGGGCTGGGGGGGCTGCCTTGCCCCCCCAGCCCCCCAGCTCCCACCCAGAGCAGGGGTCCTCACTTCCCTCGCCCTGCTGTCCTGGCTTGCAGCAGTGCAAATGTTATTAATGCGGATAAAAGCATCCATAATTAAGCTCACCTTCCAGCGCCAAGGCAAATGAAAGCAGCAAATCCCAGGCAGGAGGAGGGGGAGGTGGCTGGCTGGAGCCGTGCTCAGGGTTGCTGCCACTCACCCCTACCCATGGCATGGCCCCCCCAGGGGATGGACAGCCCCTTGGGGATGTCCCCTGGGGCTCCCCATCACCCAGAGCTGCCTGCAGACAGCTGGAAGGTGTTTGCATATGAAACATCGTGCTCCTGCGGAGCAAAAGTCAGCTGCAGAGAAAAAGTGACAGCAAGTGCCTCGGCCAGTGTCAAAAAGCCTGGAGTGACAGGTAGTGATCAGCCTGGGAAAAGATGCTCCTGACATCAGTCTGGGAGGAGAGCGATGCTATAAATACGCCTGCTGACACAGCAGGCAGGGCTCGGAGTGGAAGAGAGACACAATAAAAATAATCAAGGGACTTTGGGGATTTTGCCAGGGACTGAGGGGCAAGTCATGACAGCGGAGCAGGGAATGGCTTTGGACATCTCCTGCCATGTTTTCCCGGGGGTCTGTCCCCGGTGCACGCTCCAATGTCTGACACCCGGGTTGCACATTCTGCCGCAGCCTTGCCCACGGCAGGGATGCCAATCCCAGCTCTCCCGTCCATCCCCCGGCCCGTTTTACAAACTCTGGGGTTTCTTCACCATCTTCCCAGCCCGACAGCCCAGGCAAGGGTCAGTGCCAGCTGCCGGGGAGGTGGGAGGGCTGCCAGGCACTGGTGGGGGGCAGGCATCCATGCCTGCACGGGATGGGGGAACCTCACCTGGCACCCAGCAACCGCTCTCCAGAGGATGCAGAAACATCTGGCACACATCTGCAGCAAAGCCTGTCCTCTCCCATCCTTCCCCGTCACCCCGCAGTGGCAGCAAAGGACTGTGCATCCCACCCGAATTGCATCGCTGTGACAAGGGGAGCATCCCACAGCCTCTGCACCTCTGAGGAAGGCAGCGTCCCCCCGACACCCCCTGCCTTCCCCAGCTTTCCTCACAGAGCAGTTTCTCCTTTCCTGCTGCAGGAATTTCGGCAGAGTTGCACTGTGCCGGCAGTTACAAAGATCTGGTGGCGGCAGCGGCCTTGCTGGGATTTCGTTGCCCTTCCCACCCGTTGCTTTGATTTTCCTCCCAGTTGCCCCTCCCCCCACCCCAGTCAGACCATTTCTGCTCCCCTGCCCTCCCTCGCACCTCAGAGGAAGGGAGGCATCCCATGCGCCGTGTCTCTGGTTTCCTCCTTGCCATCCCTTCGGTTGCTTTTATCCCCATTTCTGCTTCTTTCCCAAAATTTAAATTATCCTAACAGTTTGTAAAGCCACCCAGCCGCTCCTTCAAGCTTCCAGTGCCCAGCTGAACCTCGCAGAGGTTCATCTTGGGTGGAAGGAGGAGCAGGCAGCGCTGCTTTAGAGAAGGGTCTGTTTGGGGATGAGGATGCAATACCCTTTTAAATGACACCACGTTCTGGGCTCATGCCTGCAGAGATGCACTGAGCACCATTTGCTCTTCAGCAAAGCCACTCTGTCCCCAGAAATCACAAGAGGCGACAGGGAAGAGCTGGCATTCCCAAAATTTCCAATGGCTCACAGCACAGAGCTCCCGGACCCAGCCACCTTGCTCCCCTGCCCTCAGCGCTGCCGGGTTGCGGTTATCAGCAGCTTCACCGGGGTGTTGGGTGGCCAGCCCTGGGCTCCAGGCTCCATCCCCAGCTCCGCCGCATGCTGGCCCCTTCTCTGGCAGAAACCAGCCATGCTCCCCATGCCCCCTTCCCACCCCTTCACTACCCATCCTGCCTTCAAGCCTTGGCACCTTTGGAGGGGGATGCATGGAGAGCATCCCCTCTCCAGGAAAGGGGGCTCTGGGGGGGATGTGACACCTCCTGGGACCCTGCTTGCAGCACAGGAGGATGGCACCACATGCTTAGCTCGCCCTTCATGCTGGGGCTGATGTGGGACCACCTGCCCGCCTGCCAGCTGGCCAAGAGGGCTGGCTGCCAGCATGCCGGCCGCCAGCGCGGTGCCAGGCAGAGGAGGGAAGGGGACCCACGCTGTGCCTGAGACTGAGCCCAGCCCGGCAGCAGCTCCCCGCATCCCCCAAGGATGCATAGGCACGTGCTGCAGGGACCCCTGCCCAGCTTGCGGCCGGGACCCCTTCCAGAGCACGTCTCCACTGCCTGCACTGCCAGCACGCTGATATATAGGAATTTAATGTTGTTTCCTGACGTGGGCCCCAGTCCTGCTAATCCACTTGAGCAGCAAAGGCATGGGAAGCATCAGCCGAGGATGCCGTACCCACACCAGTGCTCCCTGCCCCAGCGCAGACCACGGCAATGACTCATTTAACATCCAGGGAGTGGATGGAAATCTCATTCGCCAGGCCCAGGCAGCACGGGGGTGGGAGAGGGCTGCCCAGCCCAGGCTCCTGAGCTTTTAGTAAAACTTAATTTGCTTCATTGCCTGATTAGGGCTGAGTGCGTGACACTGGAACCAGCCCTCATTAGCCTGCTTTTCCCCACATCATTACCAGAGCATCTGAAAAGCCCCTTTTCTCCTCTCTGCCTTTGCTTCCAGCCCCATGCCCTTCATCTGATGGAACTGCTTGCACGTGGAAGGGTCTGTCACTCTGTCCCAGCAGGGTCCTGACCTAAAATCCGGGCTGTCCCCGGGCTGATGTGCCCAGCAAAGCTACACGGTGGGACTCTGGGGCTGGGAGCCTGTGCTCAGACACTAAGGAGAGAGAGGAGTAAAGCAAATATGTTCCTTTGCAAGAAAATCCCCAACTGCTTCCCTTTCAGCTCGGCGTCTCGCTCAGGTGCCGTGGGGTTTTATTTAAATGTCAGCTGTAATTTGGGGCTGCGGAGGCTGACGAGTGTGTGAGCATAAGACCTGACAGCTCAGCTCCACGCGTCCCGAATGGAGCTGGCTGGGCTGCTCCGTCCCTCCGAGTGCCACCAGCTGAACTGCTCTGCCATGTGCAGGTCACTGCAAACTCCGACAAACTCACCGAGAGGAGAGGAACGGCTGCAGCATCCCCTGAGCAGACCGTGAGCTGTGACAATCCAGCATCCCTGAGGGCACCTTCCCCAGTTTGGCTTCCCAAAACTTGGATACCTCAGGACCTGTGGGACTTGTCCCCTGTCCCCAAACACGCTGCCAACCCAGTCCCCTCAACGGAGAGGCTGTATTTTAGGGATAACCTGGCTCCGGCTTGGAAATCCTTGGCGGGGTGGGACCCGCTGCTTCCCCCTGCCCGTGTGCTGGGCGCGGGGCACGTAGGCAGATCCACTGCCTGCACGGCAGCTCCCAGCATCGATCGGTGCTGTCAGCGTGCCGGATGGAGCCCCGTGCTGGAGCATTCAATTAGCAGGGAGAATCATGTCCTCCCTGAACTATCGCTTTCTCTCCGGCAGGACAGAGCAGGGAACGGGATCGATAGGGCTGATGGCTGTCACCGAGGCGCTCTCATTAGCGAGAGCTGCAAAACGAGTCGAGGATGGGATAGAGGAGGAGCTGCTGGCTGACCTGGCCAGTGACACTTTCCGCTCTGGCAGGTTTGGGACCTGGCAACCAGCCCTGTGTTTTATTTGGCGGGGTCAAATTGTGATTTGGTATCGGCTGGGCTCCTTTTCTTCAATGCCTCTGCAGGTGCCACTTCTTTCCCCATGACCCCCGAGACATCAGGCGATGGGGAAGCAGGCAAGTGGAAGGAGCTGCTTTCTTCAGCAGAGGTTAAAGAGGGAGAATCAGTGCAGAAAACAGCAGCAAGGGAAAAAATAGCCTCTGCTTTGCGTGTAGCTGTCGGGGTCCATCAGTGTCGGGGTGTTGTAAGGACTCCCGTAGCCAGTGGCTATGAGCTGGCTGCTGTCAGTAGTCCTGTAAACATGATGCCCAAGGAGACACCCGGAGGGAGCAAAAGTGTGACTGTCTGTGCCAGGGTGAGCCCTGACGGCATCAGCAGATTCGGCCCCTGGGGACTGGCTCTTTGAGGGCACCCCTGAGTGGAAAACCCTGCTAAGATGCAGCGGTTGAAGGAGGAGGGAGATGCAGGGCTTCCCCAGCAGCAGCAAGCATGCAGCCAGCTGCAGGTGGGCGTTCTGCATGGTGAGGAGCAATGCAGCCTTTCCCCATGGATGCCCAGTGCCACGGGCATGGTTTTGCACGAGCAAATTGTCGCTGCGCACAGCAAATGTGCCCACAGTGACCCAGCCATGCTCTCTCCACAGCCAGGACTCAGGCAGCCCTTTGCACGAGTTTCTTTTTAAAAAAATAATATAAAAGAGAGTCTCATCTGCAAGGAGGGGAGAAACAAATGGGCAAAATCCTGGGGCTTTGGAGCTAAAAGACACTAAACAAATGGAGCACGCCTGCGGTGTCTGGGAAGTTATGGGCTGGCGGCACCTGTGCGGCCGCCCTGCCGTAACTTAGTGCTGCTTGCAGCGTGGCTGAGTTATGGGGCACTTCGGCACAGGGCCTGGCTCCCATCACTCACAGCCCCTGTGGAAACCCTCCAGCCAGTGCTGCGGGGGCTGCTGAGCGTGGGCTGGGGGTCGCGGGTGGTGCGGGCAGCTGGTGCTGTGCTGCTGGGAATGCAGTGTGCTGCGCAGCCCGGGAAGGCAAAGCCCTCACCTGGGAACTTGCAGCCTCATCTGGGCTCTGCAAACTGAGCTGCAGCTTGGGGAGGTGATGTGCTGGTCCTGCTCTGTACCTGGGCTCAGGACCCCCCCAGGAGTGGGAGCAGAGTCCTGGGAGCTGGTTCCCAGCCGTCCCTGGGAGCCACTTGGGACTCTGCAAACCCCCAGTGGTGTGAAAAATCCTGTGTGGGACCCAGTTTGCTACAGGTGCCTGATATACAGCATCTCTTGGAAAGCAGAGCCAGGGTACCAGAGGCGGGGAAAAGAGCATCCCCGTGAGCCACAGACATCCAGGCAGGATTGTGCCCTCATCCCCTCCAGCCAGGCACCCCCTGCTTGACTCCTGCCCTGCCCGTGCGCCACCTGAGGGCAGAAACCTGAGGCCCCTGGGTCACCCTCTGGCTGCCTGGGGAGGTGCTCATGCTCTTCTCATAGCTGCCAGGACTAGAAGAAGACAAGGAGTGTAGGGGAGAGCTCCAAGGCTGGTTCTGCCCCCCATGGATTACACTGTTAATGCATAATCCATCACTTTAACAACCTTGACTCCCATTAATGTGATAACGCTTTGCAGAATTAAAGCCTAAAGTCAGGAGGGTAAGCAAATCCAACTCATATTAATGGGACTTAAACGGAAGGAGGGGAGAAATCCTCCGGTCACATTTATCAATTTCTATGCAGAAACAAAGCCCAGCTGGAGAAGGGCTGTCCCAGCCCCACGCAGGGATCTCGTCCCCACCGCTGCCAAGGGGATGCTTGGGTGGGATCCTCTGGAAGCAGAAGACAATTTGGGGAGGGGAGCAGCACCCCGTGTCTGCCGTCCACTGCCCTTCACCCCAAACTTGTCCAGCCCCTCTGAAGGCATCAGAAAGCACCAGGGTGACTGGCAGCAGCACAGGCAGCCGGCGCCAGCCCAGCCGCTGTGTTTCTGTAATCGGCTTTGGCGATTAGCGTTGTCATTTCACAAAGGGTCTGAATTTGCCCAGCGCTGTGGCATAATAAAGTTGTTCGTTTCGTTATGTGGTGGGTTTTTTTGTTTTTTTTTTTTTCTTTTTTTTTTCCACCCCCAACAGAAATACTTGCAGGGTTGTATTAGTGCTCACTCCTCCTCCCTGGCACGATGGTTCCTTGCAGGTCTCCCTTGGCCCTTAAGACCTTTGCCTCCCATCCTCCTCCCTCTGTGCTCCCCTTCTCCCTCCGACCAAGACCTTGTCAATGGCCACACAGCTTCACCCTGGACAGAGCCCCCTTTGTGCTGCCAGGGCGGCGGAAGGGAAAGCCCCGTGCGTGCCCCCACAAAGCTGGAAAAGCTGCCTCCGCCATCCCGCACAACCCCCCTTCTCCTAAAGGAGACCACAACCTGCCCTGCCCCCAAAACACTGGCTGAGGGGGGAAGCTGGTCGGCGTGATGCTTCCCCTGCCTCCCAGTGACACGGGGTATAAATTCCCCTGGAATAAATTCTAAATGAGAGGCTTGGTACCTGGTTGCTCCTGATAACGCCGGAGCAGGGATGCACTGCAATCAATGCCTTCAGCAGGAATGCTGCTGGGATTAACCCTGCGGGATGCGACGCTCACAGCCCCTGCCCAGACCCTCGTCAGGTGGGCTGCTGTGGCCAAGCTAATGAATATGCTCAGGCAATTAGAGGAGGGTGTTTTCCCGTCAGATCCCACGGTCCCCAGCGCTGGCTGGGTGCTCACATGGAGGATGAGCCATGGCTGGGTGTGTTCACACGCTTCCAGAGCCCCTCCACCCTGCTTGGGGACAGGGACAGGACATGCAGACTCCTGGAAGGTTTGGGATGGGGTTAGCTGGATGTCACCCATCAGAGCAAGTGGGGAGACCCATCCTGTAGGGCTCCTGCACCATCCAGAGCCGAAATGGGCTGGGAAACCCAAAGCCGCCTCCGCTAAAACCAGCAACAGCCTCTGGGGTGGGGGACTGAGGGTCTCTGTCCCTTTGTAAGGAAACAAAATGCAGGGAAACACCAGGTTTGAGCTGTGCCTCTCCTCCTGGGAGCAGCTGTGGGGACAAAAGTCCTCAGATGTCACCTCTGTGGAGGCTGAGCGATCCTTCTCCTCCGACACAGCCCAGCCTTGAGCCTGGGAAGGCAGGAGAGGGAGACAGCGGTGAGGCCGAAGAGTGGAAAGAAGAGAGGAGAGCAGATCCCTCTCCTGGCCAAGAAAACGCTTTTCCCTCTGCTCAGCTCTGAGATGGCATTAAAGCAGGTATTAAAGCAGGTATTTGCCTTCCCGAGGAAGTGGCAGAGGTGCCCGGTGATGGGTTGAAGTCGCTATTGTTGTTCCTGCTGCTGGGATCCCATCTCCGGCGCAGGCAGGGGATAAGCAGAGGCACAAAGGGGAGAGAGGAACAGTGGCTTCTTTGCAATGGCACTGGGACTTTCGGGTAATCTTACTGCAGAAAGGCAAGTGTAACACCCGGTGGAACGAGCCACTCCGCGACCTGACAAAATGAAAGTGGTGCTGGGCAGCTAAGGACGCTCCTTTTCACTGCTGTCTCCATTTAGGCTCTGTGAAAGCACAGTGGCATCCTGCTAAGTCAGAGTCTCTGTGTTGGCTTTTTTCATACATATAAAAGAGAAGGCAAGCCAAGGAGAGCAAAGAGCAGGAAAAGAATAGGACGGGAAAGGATGTTGTTAAATGGGAAGTCTCACTAATGCGTATTGCTCTGATCTGTTGTTTGTTGTCCCCCCCCCCCTTTCTTTCTGTCTGAATCTTGACTCAAAGAGCAGCGTGATCCTGTGTGCTATTTGCCAAGGCAATGTGCCAGCCGATTTCTCGGAGCCCCTTGCTCCAGAGTGAAGGCTCTGTGAATAGGGGGAGGCTCAGTGGTGTGTCCCCCCCGACCCCGTGGTGCAGAACGCATGCTGCCTATGGGGCTTACAAAGCAGGGTGCTCCCCCCGGCTCCCCCCGTGCTCCTGAGGCCTGTTATTTCAGAGGTGAACAAAGCGGAGCATCCTCCCCTTTGCCACTCAGGACCTTCGTGGGTCCCAGGTCAGGACCCCCTATCGCTGGCACTTGTAGGGTCCTGACTCCAAGTCAGGGACAGAGAGAGGGGAGAGGGTCTCCACCACCTCACGCAGGGCTGGGAGGAGGAGGAGGAGGAGGCGGCGGCCAGGAGAGCTGCACCGTGCCTCTGCAGTGAGGATGCTTCCAAGGGCCAGGGAGCGGCAGAGGGGTTGGGGAGGTGATGACCCCCATTCCCAGCCCTGCTGGGGGTGAGGGGCAGAGGGGCTGGGTGCCAGGAAGGGCTGAGCAAGGTGCTGCTGCCTGGGAAGCCGGGCTGCCTGCAGAGCCTCAGACGTGAATGAGTAATTCCCGCGTCTGGATGTGTGTGTGCACATGTGCGTGTGCAATTCCTCCCACACACCCCGGCAGTGGGGGAGCGCAGAGCAGCGGGTAGGTCCCCATTTGGGTGGGGTCCCCTGCCCCCTCCTCTCCCCTCCCCCCCCCCCCCCCCCCCCCCCCCCCCCCCCGCCTGCAGCTGGTGGCATTTCCCTGATACAGGGACGAGGCACCCACGTCCCTGTGCCACGGCAGGTCTCTAATCCTCACGGTTGGAGCAGAGTGGGGGCCTGGGGCTGGTCCTAGGTGGGGTGGGGGGCACGCATGGGCGTCTCGCCTTTGGCTCTGCAGCAGTGGGGCATCCTGGGGGTCCCCTGTTGCATGCAGGCAGGTGCATCCTGGCAGAGGGAGGGATGGAAAGAGGGATGGAGGAAGGGATGAGGAGCTGGGGGTCTGCACAAAGACGCCCCCAGGCAGGTGCATCCCCATGGAGGGAGGGAGGGAAGGCTGGAGGGATGGATGGAAGGCTGAAGGGGGGGATGGAGGGATGGAAAGAGGGATGGAGGGATGGAGGAAGGAGGGATGGAGGAAGGGATGAGAAGCTGGAGGTCTGCACAAAGACCCCCCCTGGGCAGGTGCATCCCCACGGTGGGATGAATGGAGGGAGGGAAGGATGGAGGGATGGATGGAGGGACGGAAGAATGGAGGGATGGAAGGAGGGATGGAGGGAGGGAGAGATGGATGGATGGATGGAGGGAGGGCGCGCTGGGGACCCGGGGGTCCACAGACAGCCCCCCGTCCCGGTCCCCTGCCCCTGCGGAAGGGCGGTGGAAGGGCGCCCGCGGCTGCGCTGCCCTCCGCGGTGCGCGGCTCCGGGGCCCGGCGGAGGGGCGGGGAGGGCAGGGGCGGGGAGGGGCCGGGCGGTACCGCCGGCTCTGCCCCCTCTCCGCCGCCGGGGCTCGGGGAGCGCAGCCGCCCCTCGCCGCGCCCCCCGCTCCCCGCCCCGGCAGCCAGAGCTCGGCACAAGCCGCGGGAGCCCGCGGAGCGCGGAGCCCCGGAGCGCGGAGCCGGGCGGGGATGCGGGAGGCGGCGAGGGGCGCTGCCCGGCGCAGCGGCTGAGGGCCCCGGCTCCGCGCCGGGCGGAGCGCACCCCCTCTCCCCTGCACCCCACATTCCTCTCCCGGATTTGGGATCTACCTTGGGAATTACCTTTTTTTTTTTTTTTTTTTTGTTCCTTTCCTTTTTTTTTTTTTTTTTTTTTTCCCTTACATTTTTTTGCACACGTGGAGGAACGCGTGGATTTACTAACATGATCTTGGCAAACGCCTTCTGCATCGTCCTCTTCGTAGGTGAGTGGCCCCGGCGGGGGTGCCCGCGGGCCGGGGGGGGGCTGCTGTCGCCTGGCCGGGTAGGATGGCAGAGGTGGCGTGTCCTTCCCCCGGGTGAGGGGCTGCGGGGGCTGGAGAGGGACCCGCGCCCCTGCGAGACGGGCACTGCCCGGCTCCAGGTCTGCAGCAGCAGAGGGACAAGGCGACACAAAGATTATAACTAGGAGCAACTTTATTTTCCTTAAAAATAAACCCGAGGACACGCACCCCCCCACACACCTCCCTCCAGCCGCCCCATCGGGGCAGCCGCCGCCTCTGGCACCGATCGCGATCCGAGGGAGCGGGCAGCGATCGCAGCAAAGCCCTCCTCGGTTTTGATCCACTCTCTCCTTGCAGCCTACGTGGATTTGCATTTATGGATTTGCATTTCGGAGGGTATCTACCCCCTCCCCAGCCCCTCTCCCAGTGCCCTCCAGCCGCTGCCGCCTTGCCCCCCCCCCCCTCCCCACCGTCCCTGCCTCTGCCTGGGAACTCGGCGTGGAGAATCGGTTCGGAAAGTTGAGCTAATTGCATGTGTGTGTGCGTGGGGAATTGCTGTCCCCTCCGTTGCAATTCGTGCGTGTTGCTTTAGATCATGTGTGAGTTATTTCGGAGCTTTGTCTCCGCCAGGAAGAAAGCTTTGCATTTCTAGGGCAGCCTCCCACGGAGACAGGGAAGGTGCAGCTAAAAAAGGGGGGAAGGCAGAGGCTGTGGTGGGTCTGGGTGAAAAGGAAGCGAATGAGAAAGGTCCATTTGTTTTGCCTTCTGCGAGGCTGGGCGCCACGCAGGACCGTGACTTGGTCGTGCTCCCTGTGCCGTGCCGGCAGCACCCGCATCCCGCTGCCTCTCGGCGGGTGCCTGCGTGTGTGATCCCCAGCACACTGCAGCAGCGAGCGCCCACAAAAACTCTGCTGAGCTCGCCTGGGCTGGAGGAGCATCACCCTGCCGGCGAGGACAGGGTGAAGGGATGGGCAGCTGCTGAGGGAGACTTGAAGGTTGGCAGAGCAAACCTTCCAGAGCGTCCCATGGTGCGGGGCTGGGGGTGCAGGCAGAGGGACCACCATGCATGGGGTGCTCGGCATCGCTGGGGAGCTCTCTGCATCCTGGGTGAAATGGGGGTGACAGGCTTTTGCTCTCCCCTGCTCCCCAGCATGATCTCTGGCTGGCGAGGGGAATGGGTGATGCGCTGGGAGGGGGGGGGGGGGGGGGGGGGGGGGGGGGGGGGGGAAGCTGGTGCCTCATGTGCCTTTGTGTGGGATGGGAAACAGGCCTGAGCATTTGGGGGCTAAGCCCCCATTTGGGGGTGCCCTTCCCCATGATCTGTCAGTGGGACAGTGTGCCCGGGGAGTGTTGGGGCAGAGAGAGCACGATCCCTGCCTTCTGAGCCAGAGAAAGCAAGGAGGGATGCTCTGGGGGCCAGGTGGGGGGCACAAATGGGGAGAGGAAGGGCTCTCCAGAGCTGGCTGGGGGGGCAGCTGGCCACTGGCCATTTGTACGCATGTCCAATTCGCCGCTGGACATCTCATGAGCGAGATTCTGGAGGACAAGGACCTCCAGCATGCCCCACCTAAGGCAGCCAAAGCGTGCTCCGTTTGCCCTCGCAGGGGAGGTTGCATGAAAGCGAGACCCTCTGCCCCCCTTCCGGGCTTCCCCAAAGGTTACATGAGTGCTGGGGTGGGGAGGCTGCCCCCCCGCCCACCAGAGGACCTGCAACACTCTGAGCGGTGATTGCAGGGAAAATGTGCCTCCCGACTGAGCGTGAGGGATGGGGTGACCAGGGGGTCCCCATCCTGCTGCTTTCCAAAGCAGCCCCCCATGGCATGACCTCACGGTGAGCACCCCAGGAGAGCAGGGCCTGGCATGGGGGAGCACAGCTCTTCACATCTGGGCTTTTCTTTCTGATGAGCCAAAAAAAACCCTTTGACTGGGAGAAAGCCACCTCTGCCACAGCACCCAGTCTGCCAGGGCGCACGTTCCTGAGCAATTTTTTTTTTTTTTTTAAATTTTTTTTGAGTCCAGTTATGAGGGCAAATATTTACCTCTAAAGCTGCCTGTGTCCAAAGGTCTCTGGCAGGACCAGTAAAAGGAAACGTGTGTTACAGCTAGAAAAGAGGCAACACAGCCTGCTGCTGCTGGGGGAAGCTGTGGGAGCGAGAGGAAAGCGGGCCATCGCGTTGTTTGCTGGCTGGCTGGCTGGCGGAGGCTTGTGCATCTGCCTGCAAATCCTTGCTGTGCTCTGACACCCCAGAGACTGCTGAGGATTAGGTTTAAATTCTCTGCAGATGTTTTATTGATACGAGTTTAGCGGGTGTGTATCTGTGAAATGATTTCTTTTGGAGAGACATTCACACACCACCACCCACCCCCCTGTCCTGCCCCTCCATCCAGACTCCCCACCTTGCGCCTCTGCGGGGGTCTGCAGAGCTTTACCTGGCTTGGCAAGTGCTGTGGACCAGGAGGAGAGGAAGGCCCCAGGAAAAAAACACCAACCTGGCAGCCAGGGCTGAGCATGCTGCTGGATTTAGGGGGACCAAGCTGTCCTGTGCAGGCTGCGAACCATGGGGAAGGGCTGCTGCTGCCCTTCCTCCTCCAGCGGGATGGCTTTGTGCTGTGCTTTGGGGTCTGCTGGCACTCCCGGCTTGGACGCGGTGCGGGATGCTGCAGGCACCTTATCGGGGCTGCCCTGCTCTCTGTGAGGTCGTGGAAGCAAGGTGGCAAAAGCCAGGAGGCTGAGGCCAACTCACCGCCACGCATCCCTGCCAGCTCCCCAGCAGGTGGATTTACTGTTGGGCATCCCATCCCGGCAAGAGCCAGTGCCCATCCGAGCGTGCTGCTGAGGGTGCCGGAGCCCCTTGCAAGGATGCTCCATGTGGTCCAGCGCCTTTTACACCGAGGCAGGGCTATGTCCCTTCCTTGCCTGCCTGCCAGCCCTGCTGTCCCTGCCTGGGAGGCCCATGGAGCCAGCGGGGAGACAGCAGTGCAGCCAGAGGAGAGGCTTCGGATGGTGTTTTGGGAAGAAGCTTCATGGCATCAGCTGGAGAAGACCGAATTGGAGCTGAGAGCTGGGTTGCTCCGGGCAGAGGGCTCAGAGCGAGCACTAGATCTGCAGCTGAGCTGGGCAAGGGCAACGGTGGTGGAACGTGGTGGAGCTGTGGGATGGCTCTCCACGCTGCGGGATGGCTCTCCGTGCTGCGGGATGGCTCTCCACGCTGCGGGATGGCTCTCCACGCTGTGGGATGGCTCTCCATGCCTGGAGCAATCCCGACGGCTGCAGCAGGAGCAGGTTGTCCCGGCTGCTGTGCAGGGTGCCTCGGGCTGTGTTTTCCTGCTGTGTAGAGGTGCAGAGCTGGCCCGTTTCTACTCAAAGCGTCTACCAAAACATCCTCCATCTCATGGTGAAGACCTGGCATCTCTGCCCTGAGGAGCATTTGGGAGATGCCCGTTTCTCCTCCACCAGTCCGGGCTGTGTGTCAGGAGTGTGCCTCCACCGCTCATGGATCCTGCCTGCCTCCCATGTGGAATATAATCCTGAAAGGCCAAGGAGGCCCTTCCTAAGGGGTATCTGCCACCTAGAATTGGATCTAACATGGGTGCAGGGGCTCTACACCTGCTCCTGGTACCCGAACACCCTTCAGACCTCTCTGAACCCAACGATGTTTGTTTGGGGGCATCGGCTGAAGACCAGGAAGACGGGATCTGTTCCTTGGCTTGACCCACCGACAGTGGAAGGGTTTCCAGACCCAGGGCTGCTGCCCGTCCTGCTCGTTCACCCCAGGCATTGCCCCATCCCTCCCGCAGACTCCCCCCCTCGAGCATCCCCACGGCCCGAGGAGCGTGTCCCGACTCGGCGAGGTGGGCAGAGGCATGCATGGCTGCTAGCTCCCGTGGCACCACAGGAGGCAGGGGACAGGTGGCCACCCCAGGGTGGTGGCAGGGGACAAGCCCTGCCTGCGTGGAGTAGCTGCTGCTGGGGCTGAGCGCCTGCCAAGCCTGAGAGCTTGTCTGTCCTGGGGGGGGGACGGGACGGGGACGGGGGGACAGGGGTGGCCTTTGTCACATGCCTGTAGGTGTCACTGTCCCCCTGCCATACCCAGCTGAGTGGCCACAGGTTGGGAAGGGGATGGCAGCTGGAGGCTGAGGTTTGCTGCGCCCATGTGGTGCCTTGCGTGTGGCAGCAAGGGGAAGGGGAAGCTACTGCCCATGGGTGTAGGTGTTGCACGAGGTGGGGTCTCCCTCTGTGTCACCCTCCAGGACAGCCGAGGATGCCCTCTGGGTCCTGTCGTGTCCATCTTTGCCTGCTCCAGGGCTTTCTCTGGCTGCAGATGTAAGCCGGTGGATGCAGGGGGTCAGGAGTGGGAGGGGGTCCTGCCCACCCCATCCTCATCCCCTGGCTGGTGCAGGCATGGGGGGACCAGCCGTGCCAGTGCTGCCTGTCCCCCTCCCCCATGCACCCGTGATGGGATGGGCCAGTGGCCTTGCCTGGGCTTGACTTGGCAAGAATCTGTTTCAAAAAGCAAAAGAAAACGAGAAAATCATAGAAATAGTGCGAGGGCTGAGGGAGTGCCGGGTGGGAAGAGGCACGCACAGAGCCGCCTGCTGAGGCAGGGTCCAAGGGGCAGCAGTGGCTGTGCAGGGGCAGGAGCCGGGCGAGCTGGGTGGTTGCCACCCCGAGGGGTGGCTAGCAGAGAGGCACGCAGGAGGCCATCCCCGAGGGGAAGAGTTTGTACTGAGCTGCTACGGCCAATCTGCAGCCCTGCCAACCCCGAGCGCTCAAAAACCCATGAGTCAGATGTCCTAAAAATCCTGTGACGGGCCTGAAAACGATGAGCTGCAAAATCCAAACCAAACAGCAACGTGCGCAGAGAGTTTGGACGGGCTTTCTGCTTCCCTGGGCTCTTGAGAGGTCATGCGTGGAGGTTCGTGTCCCCAAGCACCGGGGGCTGGAAACATGCTGTGTTTGTTTATTTGCCTGTTTGGTTTTAATACGAAACAGAGTCCTGTGGCATCATGTGGCTGCCCAAGGCGTTGGGTTAACCCTCCACCGTCCCCATCCCACGCCTCGGGGCACGTCACCGCTGCCGGGGGTGCCCAGTGACATCCCGCTCGGTTTTTCAGGCCACCGGCTGAATTTTGCCATGTGTGACAGCCCCCCGTGGGGTTATGGCTGGGGACACATCCAGGCCCGGTTTAGGCATGATGGAAGGATGCTCTCCCCCTCTGGAGCAGCCTGAAGGTGGATCTAACGCCAGGGACCGGGTGGGGACTGTGGCTGGGGCGGGGGCTGTGCGGGGTCCTGGGGAGGGGTCACAAGGGGTTTGCCCCACTGGGTCACCCTCCCTCACCTCTCTCTGCCCTCGTGTCTCCTTCCCCTGCCCCTCGCCCAGACGAGATCCTCCGCTCGCTGGCTGGCCCCCCGTCCCCCCCGGGGCAGGACCCCCATGGCTGGCGGGTGCCCGTGGACTGCGTGCGAGCCAACGAGCTGTGCGCGGCGGAGCCCAGCTGCAGCTCCCGGTACCGAACGCTGCGGCAGTGCCTGGCCGGCCGCGACAGGAACACCATGTTGGCCAACAAGGAATGCCAGGCGGCCCTGGAGGTGCTGCAGGAGAGCCCCCTCTACGACTGCCGCTGCAAGCGAGGGATGAAGAAGGAGCTTCAGTGCCTTCAGATCTACTGGAGTATACACCTGGGGCTGACCGAAGGTACGGGGCAGGGCTCTGTGGGGTTGCGTTGGGGTGGAGGGTGCTGGAGGAGAGGCGGTCCTGACCCACCTCAAGGTTGGGAAGCTCTGAGAGCACCTTGCTGCTCTAGAAAAATGGGCTGAGCAGCGCCCTGGGCTGCACGGGCACCCCAGGCAAGGCAGATGGTCCCCCCTTTCTCAGG
The DNA here is from genome assembly GCF_017639655.2 of Falco naumanni. Classification (NCBI taxonomy): domain Eukaryota; kingdom Metazoa; phylum Chordata; class Aves; order Falconiformes; family Falconidae; genus Falco; species Falco naumanni. Next base: position 4,188,823 of record NC_054072.1, read on the forward strand.
AGGGGCTGATGGGGGCTGCGCCAAGAGCTGGCCTGCCCAACGTGGCTGTGGGGCAAGGGAGAAGCAGGCTGAGGGCTACATTTGCAGCAGAAGCTGATGGCTATCGTGGCAGAGCTGTTGTGCCTGGGCATCTGGGCACCTGCAAGCTGGTATATGCCCATGGGGTGCAGAGGGAAGCAAGGCTGGGGCATGGCTTTGCACCTCGATACATGCTGTGGGGATCTCTCGGGGTGCAGAAGCTGTTGCTGCCTCCTTGGCTCCCCCAGCCCCCCATTAGCCCTTGCTCTGGTGGGGTTTGGGGGCCGGGGAGCAGCAGGGAGGGCTGGCTGGGGTCGTGCCTTGCAGAGAGGTGATGCACCAGAGCCTGCTGTAATTGCAGCCTGGCGAAGGAGTAAATCAGAGGCTGGAGCAGTGCAGGTAATTGAAATTGGATTTTGCTAGCCGGGGGTTGGTTTATGCATTGAAGTCAGGATTACCTGCTGCCTGAAGGCAGGGGAAGGCAGTGGGCTTCACCCGCTGCCCCTCGCCCCTCTGCAGAGGCATCACCGGGGCTGGGGCTGCCCTGGGGGTTCATGCTGCTGGTCCAGGGATGCAGAGGGGCAGCTTACTGGGCTCAGAGGAAGGAACTGGCCTTGAGGGGCTCAGCTGGGGCTGCTGCTCGTGCTGGTGGGGTTTGCTTTGCTGTCCTGTGGGCTCTACCCACTCCTGCCACCCCTGTGTGGCTCTGCCAGCACCCAGACTGGGGAGGAGCAGAGCTAGCATCGGTTTAACAATCTAGATCTCTTTAATGGGTTTAACACTGGCTCTGCACATGGAAGCTCTTAAATCCAGCTTCAACTTGTGCAAAACTACCGGTACCAGAGCCCCCGAGTTGTGGCACTGTCCTTGCAAGGGCATGTGTCCACCTGGCTGGTGGCAGCTTGCGAGCAGAAGGACCCTCGGCCACCCGAGGGGGCTGGGAGCTCGGCCCCGCTTCCACCAACGATTTGAGCCTGTAAAAATGCCTGTTCCTCTGCCATTGCATCACCTTGGCTGAAAGCCACCTCCTGTAGTGGCTTGAGCTGAAGGGGTTCATTTGAAGGAGCCTCGGTCCCCGGCAGGCACGTTCCTGCAGCGGGCACAGCTCTCTGACCTCCCTCCCGAGCTGGGACTGAAGCCAGAGGAGGTGATGATGGTGCTGGGAGGTCTTTGGTGGCAGCGGGGAGGATGTGGGGAGCTGTATCCGAGTATGCAGCTTTCCCCTGGCTGAAATTGCCTTCAAATCTGGGTCAGCACAGGGACTAGGAGCCCCAAAACCAGCCAGAGCAGGAATTATTGCTTGTTTTCTACCCCTCATTAGCAACCCTCATTCAGCAGTTTCAGAGGGCTTTGCAAACATGAATGAAGGATGCTTTACTGCTCGATGGCTACTCCAAGACCTGTAAGGGGAGGGGGAGGAGGAGGAGGTAGGAAGAAAAGTGATTATACCGAGTCTTCAGGAGAGGCTGAAGCTTTGGGGAGATCCAGCAGCTCATAGCTTTAACATGGATAAACCAGTGAATGTAAAAGCAATGAGGAGCCCAAGGTAGACCCTGATCTTCTGCCGTTTAGCAAAGCTGCTGTGCCTGGTGGCCTCCAGTCCAGCCTCTCAGCTGTGGGAGCTAACCGGTCCCTACCATTAAGGAGGACTGCTCTCACTCCAGCCTCATTCCTGGAGGTTAATTGCATCTCAGTGAGCTCAAGAAAAGTCCACTGCCCTTTTAATGCTCAGTAATTTTCCTAGCAAGCAGCAGGATTCGCTTAGTATTTAATTATTTATTGCATTGGCAAAGCAATATACCGGGAGGTTACAGTGTTTCCTAAATGCACTTTAATAAAGGTGCTATTTGTCATCGGAGCATTAGGAAACCCAGCAAGGCGAAGGGGGCTGGCCTGAAGCAAACTGCTTGGTGCTTGTCTCCTTCCTCATGACGAGCAGCAGCAGCAGGAGCTGCCCTTGGCCCCGGCAGGGGCTGTTGCACCCATGTAGCATCACCCAGCATCACCCTGAGGGTGGTGGCAAGGCCAGGGTCAGGGTGATGGGCTGAAACCCCAGAGCTGTTGAAAAAAGCCCAAGGTGGCATCCCAGCAGGATCTCACTGGCCAGCCACCCAGCTCTGCCCTCCCAGATTCCCAAGGAACAGCGCTGGGCTTGGAGCAAGCCCTCCCGCATTGCTCCCCGCCTCTTAATGAGCTTGTTTTCCAGCACAGGGTTTCAAGTGGCTCCTTAATTACACAGGATAAATGCCGCTGCCTTGGGCTAATAATAACTCGGCAGAGCACGCGTAGGCTGGCGTGGTCGGGGCTGCCGGGGTCCATCCCGGGGGCAGACCCGGCTCACCGGCAGCGAGGGCACCCACTGCGGGCAGGGATCCTGCTGCAAGGGCTGCCAGGCACAGCGGAGATCGATGCTTTGGGCTGCTGGTCAGCCTCTGGCTGGAGCTTTCAAAGTCCAGCCATTGATATTTTTTTTTTTTGTATATATATATATATATGCATAAAAATATATTATTTTTTTTCCCTGTGGCTGCTGGGGTTTGAAGAAAGCGTTTCCTCTCCTGAGAGCTGTGGCTGGCTCTCCTGAAATCAGCCTTTTCTGGAGTTGCACAAAAGGCAGGCAGCAAAATTTGCACTGAAATCAAAGATGGGAGAGAGCGGGTTTGCTCCTAGCCTGGGAACAGCTGGACCGCGCTCAGGTTCCCTCCGGAAAGTGTGGATTGCAGTGGATGAGCCCCTGGAGTGCAGCGTGGGTGGATCGGTGGTGGGGATGCTCTGGTTTTCAAATGATGAGGCTCTCCGGTTGGGTCTGTATCACCCCACCAAAATATTTCCATTTTCCCAAAGTGTACCAGAGGCAGAGTGGAAAACGTTCTTTCCAGTATTTATTTAGGCAAACGCTTTTTTTTTTTTTTTTAAACAACAAGAAAACAACCCAGCGTTGAGTATAGACCCTAAAACTTTCAGCTTGCAGCTGGCCCAGACTCTGCAGCCACAGTCGGGAAACACTGACCTTTCAAATCCAAATTCCCTCGACTCCTGAGGTCAGTTTGAATGCGGCCGCTGCCAAATCTGCCTTGCATAAGGAGCTGAGGTTGCGGCAGGACCCAGCCGTCAGGCAGCTGCAGGCAGCAGTGCAGACCTGCCTGCCCGGCCACAACCTCCCAGCCAGCAAGAATTAAGCTGAGCTGGTCCAAAACAAGCTTTTCCTTTCGTTGCAGGGCGGTGCTTTAAAGGCTTTTTTGCTTTTCCCTTCCCAAATTGCAGATTGCCACACTGGGGGGGTGGGTGGGGGGTGCCAGCACCCCGCCATAGCCTCAGTGGCAGCTGGGGTTATTCGTTGTGGGTTTTAATTTGCTTTTTCTCCCCCTTGTGTTTCTTCCCTCCCACTCTAGGAGAAGAATTTTATGAAGCTTCCCCCTACGAGCCGGTCACCTCTCGTCTCTCTGATATATTCAGACTTGCTTCAATTTTCTCAGGTAATAAAAGCAACATGCTTCTGCTGTTTTATCTTCTCTTGCCCATGAACATAGACCTGCTACTGAGCTCCCTGGCAAGGAAAACCTGCAGCTCCTTCCCTGTGGTTTAGTTCTTTGCTCCTCCAGCTCCTATGGCCACGCTCCTGCCCGTCTTTTCCCCCACCGCCCCAGACTTGATGCCCTGAGCATCACTTAGGGATGACACGTGGCCCCCACAGCCGGCTGGGATGCTGGAACCTGGTGGAGGGGTGCGATGTAGGGGCTGGTTCCTGAGTGCTGCCAGGGTCTGATGCACTTTGGGACAGATCCTCTCTGTCCAGACCTCCCTGGCAGGATCAGACGTTGCTGGGAGAAGGTGAGCTCGCCTTGCTTTGAGCCCCTGCCCGGCAGTGATGGCAGAGCCATGGGCAGCATCCTTCTCCTCGGGCTTCCTATTCCCCGCCCCGGGCTGTGATTTAGGTTTTTACTTTCTAGACTCAGCTGCCTCCAGCCGTGGGCTTATATAAAATAGCCGAGGTGGGCTGGAGAGCCTGTAATTCCCTCATTTCTCTTGCTGATGCCTCCCTTCGTGCAGCTGAGTGTCGCGGCATTAGGCAGGGGAGGAGGGGGAGGCACAGGCACAGCCCAGGCTCTGAGGGGGACCAGACCCTCCCGCTGCCCATCCATCGCTCCGTGTAACGTGTTCTGTCTTCTGGAAGATTTGGGACTGGCAGGACACCCCATATGTGGGGAAGCCAAGGGTGGGGGGGCTATCTGCTGTCTCTCCCTGGGGCAGCTGGCCTTGCGCTGAGCGATGGGATACTGCTGGGAGAAGGATGCCGCGCCCTCCGGAGCATCTCTGCCTCCACATCCTCCTCTCGGGAGCCCAAACTCCACCACCATCCTCGGGAACTTTTTTTTGCCGTCTATTTCCATAGACGTCTATTTCCATGACAACCCCTCCGTGCTGCGACCCGCCCCCCACCCCCCCCCACCCCCCTTTTCAAATTAGGTCAGCAATGCCTTGGCTTCTCCTTGCTCTTTCTCCCCTTAACCCTCTCCCCAAAAGCCACCCACCAGGGTTTTTGGGGGCTCTGTGTCCCCAGACCTTATGGGGTGCACATGGGCAGAGGGTGGCAGCACCTTGGGGACCCCACAGTGATGCTGCGCCCCCCCCCCCCCCCCCCCCCCCCCCCGTGCAGCCCTGTCTGCAGCCGCCCTGGCTCACCTGGGGACACCTCGGAGAAGGGCTGTGACGTCCCATCCCCTCGCTGCCGTCATCTGCTGGGTTTTAGCTCCCGAAGCGAATTTGCCAGGCTCCCTCCGGGGAGCTTAGCACCGGTTCAGGATGACGATGCCACCCCCTCCCGTCTCCTGCACGCCTTTTTGGATTACATTAGCGTCAAGGAAATATTTTAGCTGCTGGAAAGTATGAAAAGCAAAGTGTCTGGAGTGGGGGATTAAACGCTCATGGGTTGATTTATTCATAAAAGCAAAATGAGAGGAGAAGGAAGCCTGTCTGGCAATTTTGGGGCTGGGGGAAGGGGGGAACTGGCTGTTGCTATGCTCCGGAGATGTGCTGTGGCCAGCAGGGTGGCCTTGATGCTTCTTCCACCCCTTCTCCGTCCCCACACACGGGGCTGGAGCAGTGTGAGCAGTGTGAGCAGCTGCCCCCCCCGGGACCCCCAGCCCCGACCTGGAGCCAAAGCAATTGAAGCAAATGAGCTGTTAGTGTTGTTTCTTGATAACAAGGCTGAGGCAGAGCCGGGCTAATTGCCCGTGGGGCTAGCGGCAGGATTACCTTACCTTTCTAGAAAGAAGGGGCTGTGCAAGCGAGGAGGGCGGCGATGCATGCCACCGTGCTCTGATTCCTTGCACCCTCGATGGGCAGCCTGCCGGGACCGGGGGAGAGCTGCAGGCACCATGAGCGAGTATCGCAAACGAGCACCACCGCAGCCCTCCCCACACAGGGGGCTTTGCGCTCCCGGTGTCCCCCCCCCCCCCCCCCCCCCCCCCTCATGGAGCAGAGCATCCCCGGCCCACAGTGAGGATGCTCTGTGGTGCCAAGAGGAGCTGGAGCCTGCCCTGTGGAAACCACAGCCTGCAGGGAAGAAGGAAGAGGCTCCGGTTGGGAAAGCAGCCCCACGTTGTGTTTCTGCCCATGTGGGCACCAACGTGAGCCAGCAGCATCCAAGAGGTGGGTGGGTGGCAGACCCCCGGCCTCAGCCCACGCTGCACAACACAGCGTCGGCTTGCAGCAGCACTGCCTTCCTCATCACCCTCCTCCTCCTCTGCCCCTGACCCCTTCCTGCACTGAAAGGCCATGCAGTGCCTGTTGAGGGGACGGCTGGTGGCACCAAGTCTCCTGGCTTTGTCCCCTCCCCAGCTCCTTGGCCCCCGTTTCCTTCTCGCCTCATGAAATTTTCATGCTTGTGCTTTATTAATGAGCTCCCCAGAAACCCTGCACTTCCAAGCATCGGCTCTATTAAAATGCATCCAGGTCCCTGCAGGTCTCGGGCAGGGCAGGAGCGATGCTCAGGGGGATTAGAAAATAAGCCGACACTTTGCGCAGATCCCAGCTTGTGCCGGAGAGCTGCTGCGCTGGCTGTTAACTGCCTGCAGGGCTCGGAGCTGGGGCAGCCACCAGCACACTTGGGTGCAAAGAGTGCTTGGTGCATCCCCCCAAAACTGGGAGCTGGCCTGGGCAAGGAGGAAAGAGAGCCATGTGTCCCCCAACTCCTTCGAGCATCTTTTTCCCCTCCTGCTCCTTGGACATCAGTGTCGTGAGCTGTCTCCATCCTCAGCCCTCAGCTGGAGGGACCTGGGCAGCAAAATGACAATCCCTGCCCCATCCTGTCTTTGGGGCTTGGCTGCACAAGGAGGGTGTGAAGTTTCAAAGGATTTGTCTTCACCTCTTTTCCCTCCTCTCATGGCTTTATTCCTAACAGGGCTCACAGCCCGTTCGCAGGAGGAGCAGGGAGGAGGATTCCCCCCCAGCACAGCACCAGGTCACACTCCGACCATCCACCGGCTCCAACGTTAGCTCAGGCGACCTTCTGGCCTCTCGCGCTATTTTTCAAGGCAGATCTACTTATATATCATATATCATAAGAACTACTCACTTTACATATGTCTTACTAAACTTCCCTCTCCCTGGTAGATCTCCACGGTGGGCGTTCATCACTGGGATGACACATTTGGCATTTCAAGGGCTCTTCTCCAAACAGTTTTACCCCCCTGGCTCTGGGGTCTTATGGCACCACAGCCCAGCTGGGGGGTCCTGGCCCTGGGCAAAGGGAGCTGCAGGGACCCCACGGTCATCACAGCACATGTCAGGACTGGGGGCAGCGAGCCCCCAGTAGCTCCAAACACCCCCCAAGGGCAGTGGGACATGGGCTTCCAGCTTTACTTTTTAAGCAGGACCCCTGAACGTAGGCAGAGCTGTGCTGGCAGCTCCCAGCTCCGAGGCTCACGCTGAGTTGTTTAAGACTGTGGGAAAACGAGACAAAGTCGGGTCCCATGCTGCGAACAGCACTCCAAAACACTGCTCAGCCCCTGGGCAGCTGGGGAGGCAGGGGGAGGTGGAGGACGATGCTCACCCAGGCAGCTGCTTGCCATTTGCTAATTAGCAGGACCCTACAAATACCCCTGTTAGGAAGCCCTCCTTGATGCTGCTGTTCATCTTTGCTGGTGGAAGCTGGGACACAATGGAGGAATCCACAGGCTGGGGAGGAATTTAGGGATTAGGTGGCTGGTCCAGTCAGGTGGCTTCTAAAATAGCACCTGGGCTGCGGAGGGTGATCCATCATTTTGACAAAAAAAAAAAAAAAAAAAAACCCAAAACAAACCCAAAACAGAAAAGCAACAAAATTCAGCATTTGGTCCCGTGTGTTGGTTTGGCTTTGTCCATCCTCTCCCTGTTTGTTTGCTGACAGGGCGGGGGTGGGATCCCACCCATACCTGGCTCCGGTGGCAGCCTTGTCCCTGCCTGGGTAGTGCTCAGCCCTGGGGAGGATAGCTGGGGGGGTGATCCAGTTTTGGGGAGCCCCAGTTTTGGATGTGGGGGCCAGGGTGCCTTGTGCAGCTCAGCAGATTATTCTGCTTTGGAGCAGGCTGAATAATTAACAATTATTCTTTGAATAATTGACAAGGAAAAAAAAATATTGCAAATTCATGGCATGAATTATGCACTGAAGACTGTTTGACCGGTGTCCTGTCCCTTCCCCCCATGGCTGCAATCGGTGTGCATTAACTCTTTCTGTGCTGGAGAACCTCTAAATTGTGCAAGGGGATGGGGATGAAGTGGGAGGCAACTGCAGAGGTGCTTCCAGCCCCCTCCCCACTGCCAGCAGGGACAGGTTGTGCTGGAGATGCCAGGGGGTGATGCCGATGCCAACCCCCTTCCCCATAGCACCTCCCTAGGTTGAGGGCATCTCCCCATCCCTCAATGCCACGCTCACCCCTTCTCCCTCTTGCGTTCCGGGCAGGAATGGACCCTGCCACCAACTCCAAAAGCAACCACTGCCTCGACGCGGCCAAAGCCTGTAACCTGAATGACAACTGCAAGCGCCTGCGCTCAGGCTACATCTCCACTTGCAGCAAGGAGATCTCGGCCACCGAGCACTGCAGCCGGAGGAAATGCCACAAGGCTCTGCGCCAGTTCTTCGACCGTGTCCCCAGTGAATACACCTACCGTCTCCTCTTCTGCTCCTGCAAGGACCAGGCTTGTGCCGAGCGCCGGCGGCAAACCATCGTCCCCTCCTGCTCCTACGAGGACAAGGAGAAGCCCAACTGCCTGGATCTGCGCAACACGTGCCGGACGGATCACCTCTGCCGGTAAGGGCTCTGCGTGGGCTTCTCCCAGCACTTCCCAGTGCCGTGGGGATGACCTGCAGACTGTAGAGGGGGATTTGCGTGGGGCCATGGCCGGGATTGTAGCGCGCTTTTGTTGCATGACCCCATTCCAAGTTTAGTGGTTGCATCTTCCCAGTGCCGCGTGGTCTTCTCCAGTAACAGCTGTATTCTGTGCGTGGAATGGGGCAGAGTGAGCAGGTTTTGGCTACTCTTGGAGAGGTTTGTGGGGTAGGACGTGGCCTCGAGGTCAGTCTCCCTTGCTCTGGAGTGAACCTGTGGCTTTGTGCAGGGCTGCGTGTGGTTTGCAAGCATTGGGGCTGCCAGCCAAGACCCCCACCCCATCCTGAGGTCTGATCTGCTCTGAAACCCCCAGTGCAAAACCAGTGCTCTGCCTTTCCCCGTGCTTGGCCAGGGAGGCTGCGGTGGGGTGATACCTTCCAGCAGTGCTCGGTGTGGGATAGAGACGTGGGGCAGAATCAGAGCAGTGGGGATGGAGCTGCCTCTCTGCTGTGAACAGTGGAGCTGAGTCCCTGGGGACCATGCTGGCTCTGTTGCCCACCCAGGACCGCTCCGTCTCCCCACGCTGTGTGTGTGGGGTGAATGTGCAAAAGGTGCTGCGGCAGTGGGGGCACCCGTGCCCTGCAAACAGCAAAATCCCTCAGCGTGCCTTCAGCATCCCCAGCAAAACTCCATGGCTGGTGAAACCCACTCTTTTCCCCATTGCGAAGCAAAGTCGGGAGAGCAGGCTTTTGTTCCGTTATGAAACTCATTATTCATATGGCAAAAAAACTCCTGTCACCCTCCAGGGGCTGGATCAGCCTCATAAAGAATATGTTTCCCACGAGAAGGAGGGTCTTTTTGCCATCAAGGTGATGGAGTTTCCCAGAGCCTGGTGGCGAAATAAATAAATAACACCGCTTCAGGTCTTCCTCTGGCTGCAAGCGAATGTGTTTGAAACGTAGGAATGTGGCTTTTTATCAAAAAGTAATACAATAAGCCAATGTCTATGAATAAAAGATACCAGAGCTGCGCCGAGTCGCGGCCAAATTAATGGTAGCACCTCTCCGTCGGCAGGCCTGATGCTTGCTCAGACATTAGATGCTGCGGATGCATCAGCTCGTGGAGGGGAATAACCTGCATTAGCAGCATGTTGGGGGGGGCCAGAGAGGCCACGGAGCTGCCGAGAATTAATTATAAGCCTATTCCTGCATGAAATGAAATTCTGCCAGAAAGAGGTGAAGCAGCAAAGGGGGAAGCATGTGGCAGCTGCTTTGGGTGTTTGCTCCAAGTTGGAAATGTGTTTTTCTGGCAGCAGCGTGGATGCTGACTGGCTGGGGAGAGGCAGCCCCAGCTGGGGGCTCTGCAAAGTGCCCAAATCCAGCATTTTTTGAAGCATCCAGCTGTGGGCATTGGCTTGCAGAGTTTTGCCTTAACCTCGGCTGTTTCCTCCCCGTGGTGCAGCGTTGCGGGGCTGTGCATGGATGCACTCCTTGGATCTGGGCTTGCAAAAGGTCCCATCCCATCTGCTTCCTACAGCTCTGCCCTGGGGGGCTCTAGCAGTGTTCCCCAAGGCTCAGGCAGGCGGGTTTGCTCCAAACCCCCTGTTAAAACCAGTCACATTAACCAGGCTGTGGCACTGGGGTACAAGCCTGCGGTGGGGAGCCCGCACCCGGGGATAGTCTGAGATGCTGCTGTGCTCCAGCAGCTCACTTGATCTCCTTGTGTTTGCAGCTGCAAAAGTGTCTCGAAGTGGTGACCTACCTGGGGTAAGCCGTGCCCGGCACCTGAGCTGAGGGGGGAAAAAATAAGATTTTTTTTCTCTATTGATGTTGCCTTGCACGTGAGAGAGGGTCTGGCTTTTTTCTCCCTGGCTTTTGGGATGGAGAGGGCTCTGGCAGAGCCTTCTAGCAGGGGCGGTGTGTGCACTGTGCTGTCCCTGGACACACATGCTGGCTGCAGTTTATGCTCCTTGCTGCTGTTCCCCCCATCCCCATCTCCATCTGGAGATCTCCTGCTGGTACCTCTTCCCTGGGGATGAAGGAATGGCCCTTCACCCTGTGCCTGATGCACACATGGGCGTCATGTCCCCTGGCCCATGGGGGAAGGGTGTGGAGGAGAGCTGGTCAAGGAAAACCGTCGTTGTCAAGAGTCTTGGCTGAGTGCTGGCTGCCCTGGCTGCTCGACATCAGCTGCCTGGCTGCCCAGTGGCCCCAGGCACGGGCAGGGAGTTGTAGCTCCCACTGCTGCGGGTCCAGTTTCCCAGCTTAGAGGTGGGCATGGACTTACCTGCCAGCTGAACCCTTCTCCCACAGCCTCATCTCCTCTTCCATGCACGTTCTTGGCATTTCCCAGCTGCTCCAGGCTGAGAACTCCTAGTGAGCCTGGAAAGCACAGGCTCGGGAGCTGGATGAAATCTAGGCTAACCACCCCGTGGGTAATGCAGACTCCACCAGCAGCTGCTCTTTGTTCTTCATCAGAGGCTTTTGGCCAATGCAGAGGTGCCAGAGGTATTTAGAGTAGATTTGGCTTGGTGGAAGGGGGTCTCATTCAGTGGTGATGCAGAGGCACCTGCTGCGGCCTCGGTGCTTGGAGCCACTGTGCAGACAATGCTGCACCCACAGAGCCACAGGACCCTCGGGGTTGGAAGGGCTCTCTGGAGATCATCTAGTCCAACCCCCTGCTAAAGCAGGTTCCCCTAGAGCAGGTAGGGTGTGGAGCATCATCAGACTCTAGTACATCACTCCAGGACCCCTTGGGATGCTGCTGGCCCAGCTCGGGGGGAGCAGCTCGTGCCACTCTCCTGTAAAGCCTGGTGAGGTTGGCATCCATGTGCGGGCAGGGTGGGCTTGGTGGTCTGACATCCCCGTTGCTGAGCGGTTCTGGCCTTGTTTTGCAGGTACGGGGTGATCTGCCAGGGCTGCCTGATGCTGGGGGAAGGGAGGGGCATCTCCTCTCTCTCCAGCCTCTCCAAGGCCCTCTGTGTTTATAAATAACGAAGCATTGACAGGCAGCCTCTGCCAAGATCATCACCAGGTGCCGGGAATGGGTATAAATAGAGAGTGCAGGCTTTGTCCTCCTTCCCGTGGCATCTGCACCCACCAGCCTCCCCCCAGGAGCAACTGAGCATCAAACCCCTCCACGTCCTGGTCCTGTCATCCCCAGCCCCTGCCTGCAGGCAAGGCAAGGCTGGGGTCTGCCGTGGGATTTCCCATCCGTGACGGTGCTTACGCTTATCGCACCGGCATCGCAGATGGATGCTCGTCCTCCTTATCTGCACGCGGGACTGGCAAGGGCATTGAACTCCGAAGCAGATCGGCAAGCTGCTCCGAAACCCAGCGGTGACAGGAGATGAGATAATGCTCCCGCACGGGCTGCGAGCGTAATTAAGCCTCCTGGCTGAACGCTTAATGAACGGCAAAGCCCTCTCTACCCAGATAGGACTTTGCTGGGAGATATTTGCTGCCATCTCGCTGTGGTCGGTGCTGAGCTGGGTGCAGGGGGCTGCCCCTCATAGGGGCTGCTGCTCCTGCAGGATGCAGCCCACCCTGAGGTCGCGTGGCTTCCTTCCCAAAAGCAGAAGAGTTGGAGGAGAGGGCAAATTAATGGTCCAGCATGGCAAACTGATGAAAATTCTGGAAGCTTTCACAGCTTTCTGCAGCTGCTTTCCAGCTGCATAGGGCTGATGGTTAAATGGTCGTTGAACACCAGCCCCTGTCCCCTCAGTGGTCACAAAGGTGAGGAGATAAAAGCCACCAGCTCTTCTGTTGTGGCCAAGAGCGTTCTGCAGGTGGCTGGCTCCTGAATGCTTTGGGCTGGGGTATTTTAACCAGTGGGCACCATCCTGGCATAGAGCAGGGGCTGGATCACCTGGGGGTCCCCACAGCCCATGTGGCCCCCGAGCTCCTGTGCATCCCTGCGTGGGCTCACGTCCTGGTGGGGGCAAGCGCTCAGCCTGTGCCTTTCCCTTGCCGGGAGTGGGGTGCAGAATCTGGGTTATTCTGGGCTAAAATCCTGCCTTTTGCTCTAGACGAAGCAGTTCAAATGGTCTTGACCCGTGAGGCTGCTAAAAATCCCTGGTGCGATGCTCCAGCTCCAAGCCCCTTCTCCAGCTCCCGGCTGTGAGAGCAGGAGCAATCGGGCTCAGATCGCTGCAATTTGTGAAGCTTTTCGTGCCAGGAAGCTTTTCCCGGCACAACAGAGGAGCCTGACAAACTCCCCGAGCTTTGTGTCTGATTGCAATGGACAGGTTTTAGCTCCAAGAATATAAAAACCTTTTGCAAAACACTAACCTCAGCTAAGGGGAAAGGGAAGGAAAGGGGAGAAAAGAGCTGATTTCAGCAGCTGCAGTTTGCTGTATTTTTCATCTTGCATCAGCAAGTCGGGAACACAAATAATCTGGTCTTATATGCTTCAGTGATGCTGGTGCTGAAGAATTTCCCAGCCTCCACTGGCTGTAGCTCCTCAGCATCCAAAAGCAGGGTGATGTTTCATTTGCCTGACTTTTCTCCCCGTTTTCAGCACATTTGCGGCTGGGAGGGGGACGGACACTGCCCAGCCCCTCGCAGGACCCCTGTGCCTGCGTGCATTGGTGAGATGCCGTTCTGCACAGCAGAAACCATCTCTCTTCGGCTGGGGTTGGGATGCTAATTCAGGAGCGATACCTGGGGGAGGGGAAGGCTTGCTTCATTACCCAGGGACACACCAGTGAGGCTTGGCTCGGGGTGCGTGCGAGGGAAGGAACGGATCCAAGCTGGATTGCTGATTAAATACCAAACACGGGAACAAAACTTTTTTTTAACCCACGTCCTCGTCTTCACGCCTTTTGTTTAGCACAGACAAAAATGCCATCTATAATGGATGTTTCCTTGATAAACAGCGGAGCAGCAGCTCAACTTTCTCATTACATCGTGTAATGAGAGAAGCTCTGAAGTGCTGCTCGGCTGTCCAGATAGCTGTCTGGGAAGAAGAAGGAGGAGGAAAAAATGCTCCTGGATTTAGCAGACGCTGTGGGTGCTGGTAGAGAGGAGCAGTGCTTGAGGCTGGAGGGGGACAGGGCACCTGATAGGTGCCCAGGGTGGGTGGCTGCACCAAGGCTGGGCGACTGGGGCTGCAATAACCTGCTGAGGGAAGCCTCCAAATCTGACCTGAAGTTAGCAAATCTGCAAAGGATGGTGGCTTTGGCTTCCCATTACGGGGGCACAGAGGGAGAGGGCCAGTGGGGCAGCACCCCCCGAGTGCCTGTCCCCCAGGACCCTGTGGGCACCCATCTGCAAAGGCAGCTGGAAGGGACCGCTGAGCTCTGTGGCCACCTTGCTCAGGGCTAGCCGCGCTCTTAACACAGTAATAAGTCAATTCACACTGAATAATTAAATAGAGAGCCTTCATAAGTATTGACTTAATGTGACAGCAAGTCTATACTGACTCGGGGTTTGCTTATGTAAACACAATCTCCTGTTCGGCTTAGTTAGCAGTTCAATGAAATAGAACAGTCCTTCAATTAAAATCAAATGATGCGTGCGTTTAATTCTTCCCTTCTCTTACCGGGTAATGATAGGGTTTGAGCATAGGCAAGAGGATACAAGAAAAAAAAAAAAAAAAGAAGCCTTTTAACTGCTTTTATCTGTGATGAATCAAAATGTGATGTCCTAAAAATACATATGGATAACTAAAGTTCTTAATCAACGACTCCTAACTTACCAGTTGGTCCGTTGTCTGTTTGTCCTCATGTTTTTTTTCCTCTTGCCGGCTTAGCTCTGCTTACTCTAATTTGGGGATTTTTCTTTTGCTTCTCTCTGGCTCATTCTGTTTTTTCCTCTTTCCTGCTGCCCCCGCCTCCCGGGGTGGGGGGCAGCTTTGGGATGGGGACCGGTGCCCATCCCACAGAGAGATGCTGTGCTACAGCAGGGATACAGTTTTCACTAAAAGCAGGAATAAAACCCTCCTGGCTTATACCAGAATAGGTCACTTGGTCTGCAGAGGAGGCAGATAACTTTTCCTGGATCAAACAGGTATTTCCATTGATCTTTTCTTTCCCCTCTGTGAATTGTTTACTAGCTTTGGTAGAGGGTCATCCAGAAAAGTGGAGCTCTGCCTCAGCTTCTCTCTATTTTTTTTTTTAGCTGATCCCCATCCCCAGGGCTCTTTGAATTACCTGGCCACTGTTCTTGGTGTTTGAGGCTAATTTTTTTATCTCTGCATCTCCTGGCTTCGAAAGCATTCATCTCCAGCAGGACGAGCTGGCAGAGGGAGTGTAGGGAGGAGGATGCCCAGCGGGCCCGTGGGTTTTTTATGTCTTGCTGAGTTTTTGCATGTTGTCGCAGCTTCTTGAACATCCACTGCTCTGCAGGGGGGGAGAGGCGCGTTTCTGAGCCGCTTCTCAATGCTCGTGTCTATTAAAACCATTTTTCCTTGGTCCCTGTAAATTGCCTGTGAAAAACATGTCTTGAGTAATCTCCGCATCTTGGACATTTTCTGCATGAAATATTCAGGAGCCTGATACAGTTCGCTTTGATGGGTAGTGAGTTATTACCAGCGCCGGGCTTGGACTTCTCATAGGCGTGTGGTGATGGGAACAATTAGCACCCAATTAGGCACCTTGCATCTGTTCTGGGGATTTTTCTGCTTATAAATTGCAACACACCAACAAGCAGGGGGGGAAAAAAACCCACAAAATAAAAAGCCTTTGCTGTGCAGGTAACTTTTAATGTCAGAGTGAGGGGGTCTCGCTGGTGCTGGCAAGGTGATTCTGAATTCCTGTGCGATAACAAGGCTGGGAGATGAGGTATCAGCCGGGAGCTGGTGGGATGCTCCCTCCAGTGATGCACGACGTCCCCTAAACACGAGGTATATGCACTGGGGATGTACATATGGGTGCACTGCAGGGACCCTGGGAGGTGCCTGGAGTTGGGCAGGGAGAAAGAGAAATACTAAAACCCCCAGAACCCTGGGGCTGCCTCCCCTTGGTCTTGTTCACCCCAAATCAAACCCATTTTCAGCAAAAATCAAACTCCTTTTCTGGATGCATCAAAGAGGAACAGCTTGGAAATGCCAAGCTTTGAAAAGCAGCACTTGGAGCGGGTTTGGGATATGATATATACGTGTATATATAGAATTAATTTTTGTTAATCCCTCTTTCACCCTTTTTTTTTCTTTTTCCTTCCCCCCCCCCCCTTGGAGGCCTTTCAGGAAAATAATGTGCTGGCCAAAGCTGCGCTCTGCAGCTCCCCGTGCTGCCGTCCTCCTTCCCCATCCCTCTATCCCTGACCCAGCTGCCAGCCCAGCTCTTCCCAGTCTGGGTCTGGCCTTTGCAGGCAGAGACCAGCCAGACCCACCTGCTGCCTCGAGCTGCCAGCCAGCCGTTTGGCACCAATTCCTCCTGTTTCTGCTAAGATGGACTTGGCACCCTCTCTTTTTTTTTTTTTTTTTTTTTTTGCCGGGGCACTTAAAAGCAGAAATCTGAGAAGCTATGGGCCAGCTCCAGTAAGGTTTATTCCTGGCAGTTAGTTTCATCCAGCGACTGCAAACTCATTGTATACAACGGAAAGAGTGACATCTGGCTTGGATATTCTGGAAAGATTACCAGCTGGCTTGTCATGTATTATGAAAAGAATAACATTTGCCTTAGAGGATGCTACAAGCCAGGAGCAGAGCTCCGGGGAGCAGCGTGACAAATTTTCGTGGCGCTCGGTGATGAACTTGCCACAGTTCTTTAAGACAATTGACGTGCCTTCACCTCTGATTTGGGGAGAGGGGAAATGCTGTCGCAAACTTTATTTATCTCCCGTGGAGGGGAGGAGGAGGGAGTCCAAATACCTTCCTGCGATGGGGAATGTGTGAAGGGAGTGGAGCTGGAGCTCTGCTGCTCTGCCATACCCCCTCCCCCCCAGGCTCTCCCTCCTGCTCCCACCTTGCGAGTGGGGAGCAGCACCCCTGACCTTGAGCTGCTTTGGCTGCTGAGCACTGCAGATGTCCCCTGGCAAAGCTTTTGTGTACGCGCTGGGCTTCGTGCACAGCTCCAGCGAGGGAGACGGTGTGCTGCAAGCTGAGCATCGGTCCTGGGAGTGAGCGCAGGATTGGAGCCCCCAGCCTCCCTCTCTGTGCTGTGGGCACTGAGGGGGTGTGTGTCCTTCCTCATGTACTAAATCACTAGGGAGGAAAAAGAAACGTGGGGCTGGTGAAAATAACATGCTCCTGGGATGGGTGAGGGTTTTTTCAGGAAGGAGACGGAGCAAGTTTGCTCCTTGTCTCACACATGCCGCAGGAAGAGCTGCAGAATCCCCTTTTTTCCCTGAAATCAGCACTTTAGCCCAAGCCCATCCTCCCTGCCCGTGTCACGGAGCAGCTGCCCCACACACCCCTCAGCTACGTCTCTCCCTGAGGTGATGCCAGTTGCGTTACTGCTATTTATTAGCATCCAATGTGTAGAAGAACACAGCGGTGCCCAGGAGTCCTGTCTTCTCATCAGGAGTGCTTGAATAACCCAGATGAAGAGGCTGACCTTGCCCTGGAAATGTGCAGCCTGTTGGGAGGCTGTAAGTGGGTCAGGCAGCTGGTATAAGTGGGAAAATAATCCAGTTCATGCCACTGGCAGCCCGTCAGCATGCGAAACCAGAGTGTGACCTGCACACCCAACTGCAGGAAACAGCAGAAAGAAGGTACTAAGGGCATGGGTGGCTCTTGCCAACCCCTAGCTCGGCTGGGATGCTCGCTGTGGGGTGATGCTGGGGTCCCCAGAGGACCGAGGGGTCCCCAGAGGAGGCTCAGCCGCTCCGCAGAAGGCGACTGCGTCTGTGGCTGTGAAACCCCATGACCTGGAAAAAGCCCCAGTCGCAGATGGCTGGAAACAGTGAAAATCTCCAGGAAACCACTGCATTCCCGCATGGAGCATCCAGTGCTTGGGTCCAGTCCTGAGCAGCTGTGCTTTATTCCCTCTTACGTCCTTTCCCCAGTACGTAGCCTACAAAACCGCTGTGGGCTCAGCAGCAGCATCGCTGCTCCTCCCCGGTGCTGGCTGCGTTGTGGTGGTACCTGCACCCCACTCCCTTCGTGCACTCGAGGTCTGGTGTGATGAAAAGTGCTGGGTGGATGTAAGGTATGGCCGCAGATCCCTTCCACTTCATTCAATCACTGCTTCATTTGTTCCTCTGTCTAATTTGATCAAAACCTTCTGAAAACAAATCATTCCTATTAAAAAAAAAAAAAAAAGACAATTTCTATCCTTTATTTTCATCAGTTTTTATGGCTTTAGGCAGGTACTGTTGGATGATTCAATCACTGGTTGGACAAAGATGACATTTAATTAAGAAGGAAGGAAAAGGAAGCTACAGAAAATAATGTATGCATTCTTCTTTCTATATGAAGTGTGGAAAAAAAGAGCTGAGGAGATTTTCTGTTGTGAAATGCAAGGTCTCATCTACAGTGTCAGCAACTTGGCTGCTTTGCGGCGTTTCCTCCCTGTGATTGAGATCCAGTGTGGGCCACAATTCAGCCTCGTGTCTACTCATCTAATGACCGAGTCAATTTGGAAAACTGCAGCCCATCCATCTGTCCACCTGGTCCATCTGCCCATCCCCTTCTACATCCTTCCCATTTCTTTATCCTTCCACCTTGGTGGTTCAGTTCATCCCAAGAAAAATCCCCAGAGCATCACAGGGGAAGCGTGGGTTTGTCTCTGTGGAGCCAGATTACTGATACACCTGGAAAGAACGGTGCTTCCATCGCTCCCTGCGCTGCTTCTGTGCATTACGCTGAGCAGTGAAGAGAAGATGAGAAGGGGTAACCAAGCCAGTAATCGCGTTAGGAGTGGAAATCAGCTCCTCTGCTCCTCTTGTCCCTTCTTTATTCCTCCTGGTCCTTCTGGTTCTCTCCATCTCTGCTCTTTCTGCCTTTGCTCTGCCCCCAGAACTGAGTCTGGCAGGCAGGGCACGAGAATCTCAGCCCCCGGGGTCTCGGCGAGCCTTCCTTTTGTTTTTTTTTTTTCCCTTCTCAGCTTCAAAGGAAGAAAGGAAAAATGTAAACCCCAACCTCAGGCATTTTAATTGCGCTCTAAGCTTTAACATTTCAGGGGGGAGATAAAAACAAGCAGTGAAATTTTACAGTCATGTAATGACGCCGGGAGCGGGGCGGCCAAATGAGGTTGTGAAGTTTACGGTGTGCTCCGCCAGGCGAGCAGCACTTGGGGAGGGCTGGGGGGGGTGGGGAGCAGTGAACGATGGAGGAACAAGGGTCCCAGGCTTGGGGGCTCATCCCAGTGGGATGGCACCTGTGACCCTCCGTCGGGCTGGGGAGGCAAGGCAAGAAGTTGCACCTCCTGAGTCTAGATTTCATTTAGATCTCTGCTCTCTACCCCGTTTATCTTCTTTTCTCGCCTTTATTTTTTTCAAACGTTGCTCCTTGCCGCTGAGTTGCTCCGTGCCGGGAGCAGAGGTGAAATCCTGTCCCTCTCCCTCTTGCTCTTTGCTCCCAGGTCCCGGCTGGCTGATTTCCACACCAACTGCCAAGCTTCCTTCCAGTCCCTGACCAGCTGCCCCGGGGACAACTACCAGGCATGCCTGGGCTCCTATGCAGGGCTCATTGGTGAGTGCCGGGGGGGTCGGGATGCTGAAGGGTCTCCCCCATCCTGGCCCCTCATCCCTCTTCCTTCTCCTTGCCCGAGAGCAGGCTTCGACATGACGCCCAACTACGTTGACGCCAGCACCACCAGCATCACCATCTCACCCTGGTGCTCCTGTAAAGGCAGCGGCAACATGGAGGAGGAGTGCGAGAAGTTCCTCCGAGACTTCACGGAAAACCCCTGTCTCCGTAAGGCGCATCCCCGTCCCCCTCCTCACCCTGCCCCATCACCGCTGGGGTGCAACCCCCCATAAACATCTCCTGCTCCCAGGAAATGCCATCCAAGCCTTCGGCAACGGCACCGATGTGAACCTATCCCCCAAGAACCCCTCGCCACCCATCACCCTGCCACCGAAGACAGAGAAGAGCCCTGCCTTGCCGGATGACATCAACGACAGCAACACCATGTATGACACGAGTGTCATCACCACCTGCACCTCCGTCCAGGTAGGACCCACACCGGGGCACTGCTGCAAACTGGGGGTACTGGCCTGGACCCTTAGTGGGTCTGTTGGTCGGTTGCAGCCCGTGGGTAGCAAAAAGTCCTGCTCAGTGCGTGCATCTCGGTCAGGATGCAGTGCGGGTACCCAGGTGCCCGGCAGGATCTGGCCTTCCCTGGTAATTGGGGGTCTGGGCACTGCCCAGGGGTCTGGCGTGGGGAGGGATCTGTGCCCTTCCCTCGCTTGTGGCATCGTCCCCTGCCTGGCACAGCACTGTGCCCAGGGCAAGGTGAGCCAGTGTAGCTGCCCCAAGCCCAGCTTCTCCTGCCCCTGGCTCACTTGGGGTGAAAACAGATTGAATTCTATGATGTTTTGGGAAACCTAAACCCCACATATTTTCTTGCATTGTGCTGGGCTTGTGGGCTCACTCTTTGCTCCTCGGGTGGTAAGGCAGGCATCGCCCCGCGCCCTCGCAGGGCAGCTCTGCAGCTCCCAGGGGAACTTGGGGACCCCAAACCTTGGGGTGCGACTCCAGGCAGGAGCAGCCCCGGGTGCACATCCCTGCCCTAAGCCTTTCCCCTTTCTCCTCTCCAGGAGCATGGACTGAAGCTAAACAAGTCCAAAGAGCAGAGCCTGTGCTACTCAGAGGTACGTCTGGGGCAGGGGGGAGCACGGGGAGGGGGGTCCTGGTGCCAGAGCTGTTTCCCACTGCAAACGGCTTGGGAAGGATGTGCCAGACTGGGAACCGCTGGCTTCACTGCCTGAAGGGTGATGACAGGCATTTTCCAAGGTTGGATGCTTTTCCCAAAAAAAAGCCCTGGTGAAACCCCGCTGTCCCCTTGCCCGCAGACCCAGCTGACCACAGACATCATGCCAGACCAGAAGACGTTTGTGGACCAGAAGGCAGGCGGCAGCCAACACTGGGCGGGCCGGACCCTGCCCATTGTGCCCATCCTCCTGCTGATGCTGGCGTTATAGAGGGGCGAGAAAGGCAGCGGCTGGCGGGATGAGGACGCTTACACAAGTGCCCACCGGCACGCTCGCTCTCGCTTCGGTTCCTGCGGCAGCAACGGGGAAGGGAAGGATCGCCTTGTGTTGGAGACTGAAATGCTCACAACCCCTGGGGATGCTGAGCCTCAGCACACCGGGCGGCAGGAGGACCCTCATCATGCTGGGAAACTTTGGTGGTTTTCTTCCTATTTTCATTTTTTTTTTTTTTTTAATTTTTTTTTTTTTTTTTTGTCTTTTACGGTGTGTTGGGTTTCTTTTCTAAAGCAGGAGCCCATGGCTCGTGGCAAAACCTCCCCATGTGCCCTGCAAGAGGCGATCCAGAGTGGCACCGGGGAGGGAAAATAAATGTCGAGCAGAGCTTTGGCGAAGGTTATTTGCAGCACCCATCGGCCCGGGTGCGCTGGGGTGGCCGCGGGGACGGTGAGGTTTCCGCATCGGAGCATCCCAGGGGATGGAGCACCGTCGGGAGGCTCTTCTGCATCCTCCAAGGGAACTCGCTGGAGCTCTTGATGTTGTTATTGGGGGTTTTGGGTTTTTTTTCTTTCCCGTGGTCAGCGAGAGTTTTAAAATGGAAGAGAAAAGAAACTACTGTTCAAACGTTGTGAGGTTGTCCTGATGTTTTCAATCTGTCACTTTGAGAGGGAGGTTTTTCTTTTTTTTTTTGGTTGATTTTTTAAAAATCCTTGTCCAGTTGAATTTGGATTGGGATGGGATCTGGCCCGTCAGTGGTCAGAACCCTCTATATGTTCCTCTCAGTTTTCTTTCTTTTATATATACATATATAGTGTATGTATATACTGTTCACCTATACCTACATATATGTATGTATATACATAACCATATACATCTACAGTGTGGCTTTTTTAATTTCCTTTTTTTCCTTTATTTTTAAAAAAAATTGCTGAAATGGCAGCAACAAATTAAAAATGTATTATTGTAAAGTTTATTTTTTTTAATAATGTCTATAATGGAAAAAAAAATAAATCAAGAACAACCAACCAAGGAACGAAGCAGCACCGAAAGCCGAGCTCCGCCGAGCATCCACCTGTGCCTGGGTGCGTGTCTGGCCAAGCATCCCGAGCCTGGGGGGTGGGGCAGGGGCCCTTCAGCTGCAAAAACACAGGGATTTGGGTCAGCCTAAATATTCTGCAGTGCTGAGAACAATTCCCTGACTGTTTTGCTCCGGGAGACAGGCAAACAAGCAAACATTTCAAAGGAGCTGACACGTTCCCGTGTTGCAGGTTTGGTTTTTTTCTAATGTGCAATCACTTTGTTTTAGAAAATACCATCCCCTTCCTAATGACTTTCCCCATCCCCCCCGCAACCTGCCAGTGCTTAAAACCAAACAGAAACACTGAAATTTGGGTCACAGAAAGCATCAAGTTTCTCAAATTATTATTTTTTTTTTTCCTTTTTCCGCTTTACTGCTTGTGCCAGGGGGTGGAAATGCTGATGCCCACCCAGCTCTGCCCATGAAAAAGGGGATGTCGGGGGCATCTCGGGGACCTCAGGGGCATCTCGGGGACCTGGGGATGCTGAAGACTGAGCTGAAGGATTGGCTGGGCTGCTCGCAGGCAGGCGGGTGCTGGTAGATCGGGGAGGAATGGATGAATATTCCCTTTTGCAGCGTGGAAAAAAGAAAACACAGTTGATGTGGAAGTTGGCGCGGGGAAAATAAACATGTCACGTCTCTCGCAGGAGTCGCGTTGCAAACCCAGGCTGCTCTTTACCATATTCTCTCCTCTAACAGCCAGGAAAATGACAGCTCCGAAATAGAGAGCCAGATGTGCTGAGCAGTTTGGCACTGAAAAAAGCATCTAGGCATGGAGGGTGGTGTTCAAGGGGCTCTCCAGCCAGCTTTGGGGTCCCTTGTGCGTGGGGTGAGCCAAAATCCCGGCTGCCCTGCCCCGGGTGCTCCCAGCCATCCTTCCGCTTCAGCCATGGGCTTGAAATGTCAGCAGAGGTGCACGGACCCCCTGAGCACCGGGACCGTGCTTCTTTGGGAAAGAGGCTGTAAAATACAGCGCAGATTTGTTCTTCTCAGTGGTAGTTCGATTTCCTTCTTCCCTGAGAAGGTTCGAAACACTTGAGGCTTTTCTTAGAGGAGTATGAGCTCCTTTGCTAGGAAAAGTGAGGGAGAAACGTCTCCGTCCAGCAGCTGATGCCACATCTGCTGCTCACTGGGTACCCGCACCCCATCTGCAGGAGGTGTCCATCCTGCTCCCTGGAGCTCCTCATGTTTCCAGCTAAGGAGGCATCAGCAGAGAGCGAGGAGCTTTGGATGACCCCGAGTTAAGAGCTGCCCCCTCGCCTCGTGGCTGTTTTGGCAGTACTGTGCCCTGGCCGAGCACCCATGGGGGGACAGGCTGGGCAGCGCCTGGAGCTGCTGGCTGCAGTGGGGATGGGGAGCTGCCGTGCCTGGAGCCCCCGAATCCCAGCTGTACCCACCCCGGCTGGGTCCTTAGGCACAGAGATTGTGCTGGAGCTGCTGAATATTCATATGTTCGGGATGAAGGCATTAGCTGTGCTGATAAGCATGCCGCCTTCATCCAGGTGCCTTGTACCTCGAGCTGCTGAAAGCAAAGCTCTTCAAAGTGGAAGTGCTGATCCTGGGGCTGGGGAATGCCGAGTCTGAGATGCAAAATCCTGGTGAGTTATCCTCCCAAAGCCTTGCTAAGTCTTTCTCTCCAAACACAAAGCCTTTCCTGGAAGGAGGGCAAGGGGACGAGACGCTATCTGCTTGTGAAGCGGCGGAAGGAGGCTGTGGGAAATTGTTCTGGAGGATGCGGCAGAGCTAATGCAGCGTGCTAAATTGCTGCCTTCCTTGCTGGCAGAAGCTGCGTGATGTAGACGAGGATTTCATTTGCATGGCGTTGTTTTGGGAACGCTCCTTCTCGAGGGAGCAGCGCAAATGGATCCCTGTGGGTCTGGGGGTCTCTGGCCCCTCTCAGCCGGAGCCAAGCTTCATCTCATCTGGATTTGGAGAGACCCCATGTGCCGCAGGGATGTTTGGAGACCTTGCGCAGATTCTCCCAGGGCCACGTGGGCAGCTCCGTTCCCAACCGGTGCGACCCTGCCACCCTCATCCATGCAAACTGTGGATCCCGTGTGCCGGCCACAGGCGTGTGGGCAGCAGAGATGCTCTGGTGGTTTTTTGGCTCGCTGCAGCTTCAGCGTGAGCAGAGGAACGGAAACCAGCATGCAAAATTCGCCCGTGGGCACAGCCCTGAGAAGCTCTATGGACCTGGCGGCTTCCAGATGTCCCAGCCAAGCGTGAGGTCCAGCAGCTCTGGGACTTGCACCTACCTGAGGGTTGTAAAGCGTGTGGGACCAGGACTGCCTGCAAACAGGATTTTCCTTCTCTTTTTCCTCTGCTAGCCCAGATAAACAAGCAAGATGTTGCAAGGAGGTGTCTGCCACAGCTTCCCGAATCCTGGGAACTACCCTAAGCCACGCATCAGGTGCACAACCCGGTGCGCACTGACCCCTTCCCTGCCTGATTCTGCAGGACCCATCACCCGTGCCCGTCCTCCATGGTTTTCCCTTCACTCTGACCTGCTTACAGAAGCAAAAAAAAAGGGGAAAAAAAAAAAAAAAAGGGATTAAAGGCAGCTCATTTCTGTAAAAGCAAGTTTTCTGGTGTGCCGGTTTGGAGTTTGGTCACCTGCGGTACAACCCACTTGGATTTTGGCTCGTCTCTCACGACAAGTGCTGCTGCAGTGGCGTGGAAAGACTTTTCCAACATGAGAGGTGATTTAAAAAGGATGTGATGGTGCCTTTGCCCTCTGTAATTAATTTGATGTTCTCCTTTAGGCTTTAATAAGCCCCTGGGCCAGCATGGTTGGGCAAGTGTCTTCCTCCTCCCTCTTACTTAACCCTCCACTAAATAAGTTATCATTTTGGGGCACTCCTGACACCTCCACATTTCCCATGACCAGAAACTTTTACCTTATTAACTTTCCCGAGCTGCTTCACTTCACAAGAAATACTTCCCCCCCCCCCTCCATTGTGCTGTGTTTAATTTTAAAGGCATAAAAATAACTTCTTGCTGGCCACGTGGTGATGAGCGGAGCTGCAGGTCAGGGATGGGGTTTTGCACGGAGCTGGGATGCTCCAGTTTAGAAACCTCTTGATCCTCAAGCCCAGAAGTTCTCTTGATGCTGTTTCAGCAGGGAAAGAAAGAGGAAAATGTAGGAACCTGGTTCCTTTTGTTAAATAGGAACAATTCCAGTGAGGTCCTCAAATCCCCCATCATTATCTGGGGTAATCTCACCAGAGGAGGAAGCTGGCAGGAGGCTTGGTGAGCTCTCTGGCAAGGAGAGGAAACCAGAATTGATTTATTTTCTGGTCTTCACTATTCTAAGTGAAGCTCTGGAGACTCTCACCGTTCCTGGGACCTCAGAGATATAAAGGATTAGAGGGAGTGGGATGCCAGGCAGCAGGAAAGCCAGGTCCCTCAGCTTCAGTCTGGTGGAGCAGCTGGAGAGGTGTTTTGGGGGTGGCACAGGGGGGCTCTGCCCCACGAGCCGTGTCCCAGTGCTGCTGGGGCTGGGGATACTGGGGAGGCAAAAGGGAGTCTGGGCTTGCTCAGGCCAGCTGCAGCGGCCATCCCCGAGGAGACGAGGAGCTCAGGGGGTGACCAAGAACTCCCCAAAGCTCACAGGACTGGCTCAAAACCAGAGCATTTGCTTTACATATACTTATCTCTGCTTTACATACACATATAAACCTGAAATTTTCTTATCAGCATGAGTGAGCTCCACCACCTTCCCTATGCAAAACCAGAGAGTTTATTTCAGTGGTACCCCGAGCTCTGGCCAGGCGATCAAGGAGGTGGCTAACGAGCCCAGGGCTGTAGTGGCCAGGGAAGGAGGTGGCTTTGCCCCCAGCAATGTCAGCTGCAGACTTTCCCCGGGCTGAATTTCTCTCAATTACCACCCGAATGGCCTCATTCCAGCAACAATTAGCAGCCTCTGAGGGACTCCTGTGTCCTGCTTCACACTTTCCTAATATAATTACTGCAGTAAATGAACAATAAATTAAATCAAGGAGAAAGGCAGGGGGAGAAACTAGTTGTGTGTTGCTGCCAGGGGTCACCGCTCCATCTCTCTGGAGGTAGGTAATCTTCCCAGCTCACTCAAGGCTTTTCTTCTCTTTTCAATCTTCTTTGGGAGAGGGATGCTGGCAAGGATGGTGAGGCAGCTCCCAGCTCCAGCATGAAATGATGCAGGTAAGCACCCAGGTAGCTCCCTGCAGCATCACCCTGCTGTCGCGCAGGTGCAGCACAAGCTCCTCCGGAGGCCACAGAGCTGCTTGAGGGATGCAGCAGCCTCCATGCACAGAGATGATTTTCGTAGGTGGACTATGATCAGGAGCAAATCCACAGCTGGAGCAAGACCCCAGCACAGGGACAGACACCCAGGGCAGAGAGGAGCAGAGCTGGTGGCTCCGAGCTGGCGGTGGATGGAGGGACGTGTCACACCTCTGCTGTGAGACCTCATGGAAGTGGAAGGTGCTTTTTATTTTAAAGCAGATTTCATGTGCTTCCGCAGCGAGGCCACCGTGCCAGCCCTTCTGACACGCTGGTACCCAGGCAGCCCCGCTGGAGCCAAAAAGAGGGGAGCGGTCCCTTCCCTTGGGCTGCTGGCTGCAGCTTGGTGAGAGCAGAGGGGCTTTGGGAGAGCCTTGTGGAGCCCTTTCCTCCTCAAAACTCACATCATCCTTGCTTGTGTCACATCACTCTTGCTTGTGTCACATCATCCTTGCTTGTGTTTGCTTTCCTGCTTTGAACAGATGCACTGGGTGTTTGCTGAGGGTCTCCGTGCCTGGCACGGAGTGTGAGATGTTGCAAGGCTCTGCCATGGGGATGCTCTTCTGCTTTTGCTGTCCAGGGGTGGGCAAAGCTGGAGAAAGGGGATTTTAATGTATGTTCTGTGTGGAGCCGGGCGCTCGCTCTGCCTCTCTTGCTGGATCAGGGCAGCAGTGGCTTTGGGTCCCTCCTGTGGTGCCCTGCCTGGGCACACCGACCCTGGGCTGCCCTGTACTGGGGGACTCAGGACCGGGAGGCAAGGGCCATGACTCTGCTCGGGCATCTCCTGCACAGGGATGGGGCTGAAAGGGTCCCTTCACCAGCGCTGGAAAAATCTCCTCTGTGGAAACTGGCCACAGGGAGGGAAGGCGTCGAGAAGACTGCTTGTGTCCTCCGAACTTGGGAAGATGCTTGGAACCTCTGGACTGATGACAGCAGCCGCTTCTGCTTGCTGGAAGCAAAGACCAGTTACCGTGCACACACAGGCCACCAGCAAGGAAACCGCTGCTTCAGCTTGTGCAGATCTAAGCACTGGTCCGCACTGGGCTGGCAAGAGCTCCAGGTTTCCTTTTTCCTGGAGCAGGGAAGCTCCCGGTCGGAGCAGAAGTCCTGGTGCTGGCCCCTCAGACTCACTCTGCTTGCTGCCAGGCAGTTCCCAAAGCCAGCCCGGGTTTGGGGGGATTGTATCCCTCTGGCTGGTGTGGGACTCATCCAAACCAGGCTTGCAAACAGCCTGGCTGGGCTCGCTCCGCTTTCCTGGTGCTCCTGTCTCCCCTCTGCTCGGGTGGCCCATAACTCCCCCCCAACACACGCTCCTCCACCCAACAACTAACCCCTGATACTTTCTCCAACGTATTCAGAGTACATTAATTACAGGAAAGAAAAATGTCTGTGCTTCCAGTTACTGCATAGCAGTGAAAAATGACTGAGTGTAAAACATGTCTGCTAGATAATTAACTTCATAGATAATTTCTTCTTCATTTTGACTCAATTACTTCCTTGATATGAGAAAGTGCTGAAAACACTTTCTTTTTTTTTTTTTTTTTTTTTTTTTTTGAGGTTGCATAAAACAATAATTGAAGAAAACAGCTAAAGCTTTCCCAGAGTGAGCCTCCCTTTCCTTAGATAAAGGAGCCAGGGAAGAAATTGCATTTAATTCTTGCTCTAGAGTTACAGGGTACAGCTTGGCACTTGCACTGTGCATTGCATCTTGGGGGCGGGGGGGGGGGGGGGGGAGCGGTGCTCTGGTTCTTAGCAAGCCCAGCAGAGCCAGGGTGCAAACGTCATGGCTCTTGCCCAGAGGCAACGCTGCCCTGGCGAAGCAGGGCTCGCTCTGAATAGCAACACAAGAAACACTGTGCTCTGAAATGCAATGTTTGTGCTGGCTTGTTTGCAACTTCAGGGGAACTGGGGGAGCCGAAATGAAGAGTTTGCATCCGTAAGCATCAATTTGTGAGGGCTGCTCCTGTGTTTCACCCAGGGCTGTCACCCAGCACCCAACGCATTGCCCTTTGCAACGGCTCCTCCAACTCTCCCACTCAGCTCTCCTGCAAAAAGCAATGTCAAAGTTGCTGCAAATTGTGTAATTATAACAGATTAATCCATTAGGATTTCCTCCTCTATTTACTGAATGGAAGTCTCCATTTTGCAGCTGTGCCTTGCATCTGACCAGCTAGCAGGCAATTTAAATATAGAAAGCAATTTAACCTAGTCAGAGACCAAAGCATCTTGCTTAATGTCGTGCATAAATTTCCAAGCTCTTTGCTCCCGGCCATCAAAGGAGCAGCCAGCTGCTCTGTGCCCCCAGATACCCGGGGAGCAGCGAGGGACACTTGGGGACAGGACAGGGGCAGAGGGGATGGGAAGCTTGTGTCCACTAATGATTTCACCTTCAGCATCCTGGCTTGCAGGGTTTTTGTTTCTCTCCCTCCCTGGGGCATTCACCTATGCTCCATCACTCGCTGCTATAAATCGAGCTCAGTGCTGGCATGAGGTCTGTTGGAGGCAGCTTTCTGCAGACAGGCTTTTCAAGCACTGAAAAACTCCCTGTGCTCCTTGCAGGAAATGCCAACCGGTGGGAGCATTAAGGAAAAAAAAAAAAAAAAAAAAAAAAAAAAAAAAAGAAGCAAAAGTGTTTTCAGAGGCATTTTTAAAAATAGCTTCCGTTTGTACCAAAAATATGAATGTACGAAACTAAGGTATCATCAGACTTGGGGGAGGGAAA
Organism: Falco naumanni; assembly: GCF_017639655.2. Lineage (NCBI taxonomy): Eukaryota > Metazoa > Chordata > Aves > Falconiformes > Falconidae > Falco > Falco naumanni. The sequence goes on from NC_054072.1 coordinate 4,217,245, forward strand.
AAGCACTTTCTAGAAAATTGGTGTTAATAATGAGCTGTTGTTTGCTGGCGTGGCTTGTGGGAGCAGCAGCGAGGTCGTGGTGCTCTGGGGGTCCTTGCTGGGAGGGCAGCAGGGCTCAGCTCCTGGGCAGCTCTCGGTCCTGCAAAAGCAAGTAACAGGTAAAAAAAAAGGGAGGAGGAGGGATGCAAGGCTTTGCAACTACTTGAGATTTAAGAGGAAACCTCTCCAATGCTTCATCTCCTCCTCCAAGATGGATAACTTTGCAAGACAGACCAAACCTTCCATGGGAGGAGACTTAAACCCTGGTAAAGCTGCCCTTCTGGTTGCTACTGAAAGAACAACCCCCTCGTCTTCTATCAGGAAAAACTGCAACCTCCGAAGCTTTTTTGTTTCACCTTTGGCCTTGGGAAGAAATGCGTAGACATGTGAAGAAGCTCCTGGGCTTTACATCAGGTTATATAAAGTAAATTCTGAAATGCACTTGTACTAATCCTCCGACAGCCGTGGTATACGGCGCGTTACCCTGGGGAGTTAGGTGGGACAACTGGCAGGCTCGTTCAGTAGGGGAATTAATTGGGTTGAGATAGTCTCTTTTAAAGGGCTGTAAAATTTGGGAAAACTGTTTAAATCCTCTGCAGTAGATGGCTGCAAGGTTTTGCTGTATTGGCCAAAGCCAGGGCAAGGCACGTGCAGGAGCAATGGTGCTCAGCGCCCGCCGGGCTCCCTCCTGCCCAGCCGTGTCCTCCTGAATTATTCCTCCATGCCTGCTCGAGTGCTGCATCTTTGCATACGTTAATTAGACTCAGTGGGTAAAATAAAACCAAGCGCAGGCTCTTCTAATTCCCTGTCTGTATATTCATTATAGAAGCAGCAGCAACTGGGATGTCAAGGAGGATTAAGCAGAGAGCTGGGAAGTCACAAGTGGTTGCAGCACGAGTTGCAAACCCTCCTTGCGTGCAGGGCAAAGCTGTGGCTGGGTCTTGCCAGAACGAAAACTGGCTGCAACTAAAAGCATCTTCCGTGTTCCCCGTCGCCTCTCCTCGGAGGAGCACGGGCTGCTCTGCTCGCTGGTGCTGCCAGAATGGGAAACCCTCCAGGCTGGCGGTGAACTGGTTAAGGTGTCTCGGTTGCAGCCCTGTTTTGCAGGGGTGCTGATAAATGGGGAGGGTGCCCAGCCCCAGGGAGCCCTCTTCCCAGACCTCCCCGCATAAAAGCAGCATTTTGCAGAGCAGCCGCCCCCCGGCTTGTTGTGCGGACAAGGGGGCCGATCCCCCGCAGGGGCACAGGAGGAACAAGGGCTGCACTGTTTCTATCAGGCTCAGGGTCCTTTCAGTGACCTTGCATGGTCATTTTTGGAGAAAATCAAGCGTGCGGGGAAGGAGGAGGCATGGGGATGGCAAGTCTTGGCCTTTCCCACCCAGCCCTGCTGTGGCTCCCCAACCCTCCCTGTGCCTGGGGGATGCTGGGGGGCACCATGGGGGTACCCTGCGGGTGCCCAGGGAGCTGACGTGGCTCACCCCGCCTAACCCAACTGCTGGCTGAGCTTTTTAGGAAGCAAACCCACAGCTCACCCCGGCAGGACGGGTGTCTAGAAGCCACCACGTGCGCCGAAGGGCGATCCAGAGCCCAGTTGCATGGTGCTGGCCCCGGCGGCTCGGAGGCGTCGCAGCGAGCCGGCCGTGCTGCAAGGCAGCGGGCTTGGCCACCGGTATTTAATTAGCTGGTGAACATGACGCTTGTTTTAATTCCATGAGTTTGGAGACGTGTGTTGCTGCCCACACACACCAGTTGCCATAACAACTTTAATTTGTTTTGTAGCCTCCGCTCTGATGGATTTGGGGATTTTTGTTTGTTTGTTAATCTCCTTTCCTTCCCCCGTTTCTCCTCCATTCCCTCTTGTTCCTTCTTTCTAATTGCACTTGCTCACCCTCTGTTTCCCTGTATTAATAAGAAGCAAAAAGTCATTGTGTGGGTCCTCGACTCCCGGCCGGGCATTCACAGCCCCCCTGCCTCCGAGCTGGCAGGACGCAGCAGCTGGGATTTATCCCCAGCAATCCCAGTGTAATAGCAGGGGCAAAGCCATTGCCTTCCCAAATTACTCCGTCCTGCTACGGAAACACAAAGAGATGCACGGCTTCCCCTTCACTCACCACCCCGTGCTGCAGGCATAAGGTTGAAAAGCGTGAGTAAACTTTGCAGAAGGTGGCAAGGCTGTAGCGGCGGGACTCAGAGGGGTGGCTTGGGTTGTTTTAAAGGGATTGACCGTCTGCTGAGCTGTTTAGAGAGAGAAATAAATACAAAACGCAGCAGGGAAGGGGGAGCCCTGCTTCTGCATGCACAGATGGGGAGCTTGTGAAGGTTCCCCCCTGCTTTTTTGGTAGGGCTTTGGGGTCCCCCCAGCACTCTGAGGGGTGCTGTGGAGGGCTGAAAGCCAGGGACCACTGCCACCAGCCTCTGCCCTTGTAGTGAAAAGTAAGGCAGTTCTGTGGGTGGCGGGGCAGCACCAGGAAGATGCTGAGATGGATCACTTGGTGCCACCAGGTCCTTCCCTGGTGATGGAGGAGTCATCAGATTGGGATATCTGATCCTTATACCTTCCCTTCCTTAAGCCCTCCCTTGCTCCTGCCTCCGGGATTGGACCCTGTCCTGCCTCCTCCAGCATCGCATCCAAACCCTGGCATGGTGCCGCCAGGGAATGTGACACAAAGCTGCTTCTGCTCAGCCCAGGGATCTGGTTTTGCTTCTGCTCCGCTCTGGGGTTTCTCGGAGGGATGGAAGGGCTGCGACTTCTTCCACTTGCGTCAGAGCAAAAGGATGGAAAAAAACGCAGTGCTGGCCAAATGGGGCAAAAAACAAGAGCGAAAGGAAAACCAGAGTTATCTGCAGCAACTCTGGATTCGGCAGCAGCAGATGCGCCGGGGGCGTGCGGAGGCTGGTGGGGCGGTGGGGAGGTGCTGGGAAAAGAGTGACCTGGAGGAAGAAGAGCTCAGCAGGGAGGAAGGTCGGTCTCTCAGCCGGCATGACCTGAAGCCAGGGCTGTCATGCTGACTTACAGCAGCTGCCAGCCCGGTCCGTGGCCCCTGGCTCCCCCTCCTCGGCCATGTGGGCTCTGCCTTGCCGTGCGGGTGGGTGCAGCCTGGACCCCCTGCTTGAGCTGCTCAGTCCCCCGCAGCCCCATTGGGGTGACTTTCTGCAAAGGGACTGGGTTGGGAGTGCGAACTGGGGAGCGCTTGCGCTATCTGGGGTGCAGGCAGCACATCTTGTACACAGACATCCACAGCCCGGGAGCTTTCCGCTCCCTGAAGGATTAATTTGCACAGGAACAGTTTTGCAGCAGAACTGACATTAATAACAGGCTGAGTTAGAGCCCTGCTGTGGAGCGGGATGTTAATGACTCTGTGCAGGGATGGAAGGGGGCTGTTACTGAGAACGATCTCTGGGCTGTTGGTTTTTGCTGAACCCTGGAATTAGGAGTTTGTCAGGAGGTGAGCCCATCCCCAGCTGCTGCAGCACAGGCAGCTGATGCCCGTGGCCCTGCGGTGGGATGAACCCTGTGGTTTGATCTCTGGATGCTCTGGCATCACTTGGAAAATCGCAGCAGTGGTCCCGAGCAGTTTGTTGGCTCACCTCACCAAGTTTTACATGGGAGATAGGGAAGGGTGACTGTAGGCAGATAATGTCTGGGGGTTTGAAATGGGTGGATATTGGCCTTGTGCATGAAAAGGATGTAGCTGACTGGGATGCAACAGCCTGAGATGCGGCAGAGGGGGATGCAATGGAGAGGGATGCCGTGGAAGTGGGATGCAACAGCCTGGGATACAGCAGAGGGGAATTCAGTGATAATACTCTTGGTAGCTGCGGTTTTACAGCTTCCCATAAACAGTCCCCTCCGTCTCTCTCTCCATTTTTAATTACCTAGAAAATAACCTCCATTCAATTTACAGCTCATTTGAAGCTATGAGCAAGGGCCCATAAATATTTAATGTGTTTAGAAGTGGCACCAACTGTCCGGGGCTTTTTTTCTTTTCCAGGAGTTGCCTTTGCTTTAGCCTATTTATTCCCCGGTATCTTTACTATTTTCCACTGCCTCCTCCCACAAAATCTGGTGGCACAGGACACCTAACCACTGGCAAAGGGCTCAATCCCCAAATTTACTTAGGAGTGATGGACCAAAACCGGTATTTAGGGCAGCTTCTCCTCCAATTAGAGCAATTAGGAGGAACAGCTTCCTGAGCATCCCTGAGCCTTCTCATCCTCATGCCGATGCCTCTTCCCCGGAGAAGCTGGATGATGCCCCGTCCCCGTCCCGAGCTGCCAGCCTGGGTTACAGGAGGTTTTGCTGGCAAAAGGTGGTGGCACGCCAGAATTTCTGTGTCCCGATTGTGGCTGTGGCTGAATGGGGGAGGGGGTGATTAGAGCAGGATTCAGCCTCGACGCCTGCCCTGCCCTACTTAATAAGTTAAAAAAAAATAATATATTAGTAGTTATTGCAGTTAAGAGGAATAACCAGGACTTTCCGTCGATGCTGTAGTTCCCGCTGCTCCGATGGCAGCAGCAGCTGTGCCGTGCTTTGCCTTTCCTCTCTGAAGGAAAACTTCTCCCATTTTCTCAAGTCCGGGCAGTTACCCCGAATCCAAGATATTATACAAAGGACTTTTACTCCCAGATTTTTGTGGGTTTACCAAGAACATATTTTGGTTGCGTGTATTAATTGCTACAACACATATTTTATTGTAACATAATAGATATATTTACTGTACGAGGAGTGACAGCATTTATTAATTATACACAAGCGAGCCTAGAAAACGGATTTGTTTGCTTTGATGTCTAATGCGGCAGACTTTTTTCTGCTTGTTAAACTTAATCAAAAGCAATCTAAATACTTTCCCATAAATTATAGCAAATTAATTTCAAACAAAAGGGAAAGATATTAGGTAGCACAAATGAAAATAATTAGAAAAGAATCAGCAGGATAGGAGTCAGGCTAATTTGAATACTGTGGTTATGGGTTTTCTTTTCCTCTGGATGGATGGATCAGGAATAGAAAAGGTGCAGGAATGGGGTCTGAGGAGCTCGGTGGCAGCGAGGGCTCTGGTTTCCCCCCTGAGGAGCCCTGTTGGTGCAGCCAAAAAATATCAAGGGCCGTGCCGGCACGACACAGGCTGGGAGTCACGGTGGTTTATTGCTTCTCGGTGCTGGTGCGAGTGGGTGCATGCAAGACCAGGGCCGTGACACCATCCCCATCCCTGCGGCCCTCGGGTACCACAGCATCCTTGCTGGCTGGCTGCATCCACATCCTTGCTAGCATCCCATCTCCAAACTGCCCCGTGGTCCCTCCTTTACCCTCTCCACCTGGGTAGAAACCAAGCCCCCTCTCTCATCTCCTCTCCTTCCTTGTCCTGCTGACTGCTTGGAATGTTTAGTACACCCTTAATTAAAAGGCGAGCGGCTAATCTATTCCTGTCAGCTGGCGGCTGGTGCTAAAGGACGTTCCCCTGTGTACGGGCACCTTCTCCCGTGTGCGTGCACCGCCGGCACACGCCGTCAGCACGAGCACGCCGGGCTCTATTTACATAATGCTATTGACATTTTGAGGGTGAAATTATGTATGCCGCTTTAATTCACTGTTAAATTAAATTATGAATGTTTGGAACGTAGTAATTTCTTTTGTTCTAGGAACAGATTGTTTTATATATCTGCCTATATTACCAAGTTATTAATTTAATGATTTCATAATAGCAGTTCATTCCTTTGGGTAATATAAAGCGAAAAGTGTGCTCGGTGCACAGCTTAGCCTGACTTGCTTGTCCCTGCACAGATTGCAGGGGGTTAGGAATAAAGATGTTGGTTTTGGCAGAGTGTTTAGGAAGTGGCAGAGTGGGACGAGGGGCTCAGCTTGTAGCTCCCACCCTCTGGGGGTGCTGGATGCTGGACAGCCTCCCCATCCATGGGGTGTCCCCTCTGGGGCCAGGGCATGAGCACTGGGGGAGCTGCTCAGCAGCCAGAGGGTCTTGTCCCTCCCCTGCACCCTCAGGGTCGGGTTTTTCCATGCGCTCAGAGCCAGGCTCTGGTTTCCAGCTGTCCGGAAAGCCGTGTGCCCAGATGGATGCACTCCGAGCAGCCCTTTGCCTGAGAACTTCAGCTCATCCAGATGCTGCTCACGCTAATAGCATCCCCGGAGTGTGAGCAGGGCTTGCCAGGATGCTGGTGTTGCATGGGGCTCAGAGGGAGGCGCACACCTCATCCTCATCCATCCCCATCCCTGTCCCCTTCTGCTCCCTCTGAGCCCCCAGGCACTGGCACACGTGGCATTGCACACCCACGCAATACTGGGATCCCCCCGAGTCTGGCTGCACTTCTGCTTTTCCAAAACTTTAACGGCTCTGCTCAGCTGCCTCTCTTCATTGCTAAAGAAATCTAATCAGCTTTGCAAACGTCAGAGCTGACACCGAGTCCATCGGAGCATCCCTGCCAGCCCTGCGGGGCTGGTACCAAACCTGGTGACATTTCACTGCGGTGCATTTAAGGCCTGAGCTCCCAGTGCCAAGTGACTTCACAAGCTCTTGTATCTTGTATATATATTTATATATATTTATCCTTTTATCCTCCCTGGCACCACCCGCTGTGGTGCGGGGAAAATCTGGGAAAATTTGTCCACCTACATGCTCAGAAATCAAGGGATGACAGCAGAAGCAGCGCCTGTGATTTGTTCTTTAAAAATGGGACTTTGATAAGAGACGTGATGTGGGGCCAGGGATCGAGGAGTGGGCTGCCTGGTGACGCGCGTGGATTTTAACATCTCAGAAAAAATGGAGCAGAGGCATCATTTAAAGCTATCCTGGCTTGCTGTGGCCAGGGAGCACCTGGGCAAGAGGGAATACAGGAGGGTCAGGCTCCTTCCACCCCCATCCCCAGCTCTGTTTCCCACATCTAACACTGATTTGTTTTTCCAAATGCACGGGACCCGCCCTGCCCCCCAAATTCCCCAGGAGCTGGGGCCGCCCCCTGCCCGGCTGCCTGCCTGAGTGCCCAGGCACTGTGTAAGCAGCAAAGCAGCGAGTAAATCAATGACCCGGTGAGGAAACTGAGAGAATTGCTGAGCCCTGAACAATCCCTGCCCAGCCCCGCCAAGACTCCCGAGTAATTTCCATTCTAATCCGTGCTGCTTGACGTCTGAGAAGGTAATGGCTCCTACGGCGCTTCCTTGTCCTTTAGCTGAACAATTTATGGCTTCTGCTTTGGCTGCCTTGTGCTCCTGAAAAGTCTGAGCGGGGCAAAGCCTTCGCGTTATTGCACTGGTGCATGATTGCATGACTGTACCATTGCAGTAGTACATGATTGCATTACTGTGCCATTGCATTATCCCATGACTGCGTTACTGTACCATTGCAGTAGTGCATGATGACATTATTTATCATTGCACTAGTGCATGATTGCATTACTGTATGATTGCAGTAGTGCATTATTCCATTGCTTACCATTGCACTATTGCATGATTGCATTACTGTACCGTTGCAGTAGTGCGCGATTGCATTACTGTACCACTGAAGTAGTGCATGATGGCATTACTTGCCATTGCAGTAGTGCATAATTGCATTATTGTACCGTTGCATGATCTCATGATGGCATTATCACGACTGCATTACTGTAGCACTACACTAGTGCATGATTGCATTACTGTGCGATTGCAGTAGTGCATGATTGCATTACTGTACCGTTGCAGTAGTGCACGATTGCATTACTCTACCACTGCAGTAGTGCATGATGGCATTACTTGCCATTGCAGTAGTGCATAATTGCATTATTGTACCGTTGCATGATCTCATGATGGCATTATCACGACTGCATTACTGTAGCACTACACTAGTGCATGATTGCATTACTGTGCGATTGCAGTAGTGCGTGATTGCATTACTTACCATTGCACTATCGCACTATTGCATTACTGTATGATTGCACTATTGCACGATTGCATTACTGTACAGTTGCAGTAGTGCGTGATTACATTACTGTACAATTGCAGTAATGCATGATTGCCTTCCCCGGGCACCTGGCCCACAACAGCTGTGCAGGGTGTTACTGGGTGCTAACGATGTTAAGGGCAGGGATTTAAGGGGGCTGGGGAGCCCTGGCAGGTGAGTGGCTCTGCAGAGGTTCAGTTGGTAACTTGCACCAGCTGGAGCATGGCTAAAGCAGGTCGCTGCTCCTGGGTTGGACCTTTGCAAGGTGCTCACCAGCTCTCCTCAAACCAGAGCCCCCCCAGGCTTACTGAGCCTTTCTGAACCATCTCGTTTACTTGGATTTGTCATTTCCACCCCTGCCCCAACTCTGAATGGCAAACTTACACTGCAAGAAGGGAAGATCCAGCCTTCAGCTTCCCCCCAGTCACCAAGGTCTCGCTGTGTGACAAGCAAAGCCGTTGGCACCACGGGCAATCCCAGAGTGCTGGGGACTAAACCAGCCCCAAGAGGTGTCACGAGTCACCCGCCAGCATCACACCACCGGTGAAAGGGTGCTGTCTCTGTGAGTACGGTGAGATGAACGCGTTAAACTTTTAGAGTGGAATTATATGTGAGATATCCATGAGTCCCGGTGCCTCTGCGTGGGTTGTATCTCTCTCTCCTGGAGGACTCAAAATCCATGCTGCTGGGAGCTGGATGCTGCAGGCTGGCAGGACATGAGAAAATCTGCACAGCTCAAATGAGGAGGGGTGAATCCTTCACCTCTGCTCTCCATGATGCAAAATGAAGTTGTTTTTTTAGGGCTCGTGGGTGAGCCTTGGAAGGGCAGTTTGTGTTGTGCGTTGCGTCGGAGTTCAAGCCTCAGAAGGACCATGAAATAATTTGGGAATAGCTGCTTTGGCTGTGTTGTGTCCTGTGCCTTCCTGTTTCACCTGGTTTCCCTCGCCCAGCAAGCAGAGGTGGGTGCTGGGCTGACCTCTACCCGGGGAGGGACCTGGCCTGGATTTGAAGCCATTAAAAAGTGCAGAATTCACCAGTTTTGCTGGTGTCGGCCCCAATGGTTAATCAGCCTCCCCGTTAAAACGTGTGCCTTATTTTTCCAGTGGGAAGCTGAAGCCAGACACGATCAACTCCTGCCTCTTGTTATGTCTTTCTTCACTAGATTAAAGATACTTTAGTAGCCTGTATTTTCTCCCAGGAAGGTACTTACTCATGGCAATTGAGTCACCTCTGTTGTCCTTTTGATAAACTAAGCAGCCTGAGCTCTTTAAGCTCTTCCCTCGGCAGAATTTTTACCTGCCCTTGCGACCTGCCAGTGCATCTTTCCTGCACCTCATCAGGCTTCCCCTGCGCCCAGGTGACTTTGCACAGAAATATCAGTTCATGGGACACCCTGGGGTGCCAGTGTGATGCTCAGAGGAGATTTGGTGTAGCACCAGCCTGTCCCCAGCACCCCTGTCCCCTCCAGCTCCTTCGAACACCCATGCGATTGCCTTGAACAATATTAGAAGAAACAGTGAAGCAGAAAAGAGGCGATGTCAGTGAGTGATAGCGAAATGAATTGATGCCACTTGCAATGTAAAGATTTTTTTTTCCTTTTTTTGTTGGTGTCACTGCTGCTGCTGACTTGCGTGGTCTGTCTCGTATCGTTGCTTCTGGCTTTGTGACACTTTTCTAACCTCAAAGTGTGATATCCAAGGGACAAGGGGAAGCTTTTCTGCCTCCTCTCCAGCCATGGGGGGAGAAACTGCTAATTTCCTCAGTGCTCCAGGCTGGGATAGCTGCCTGGGGAACACAGACACTGGAAAATGGGGAGAAGATGCTGGGGGTGGGAAGACAAGCCCTAAAATACAGGGCAAGGCTGCATGAGAAAGCAAGGGAGGGGGAAGAACCTGTATCCATCCAGTTCCCATAGGGGTTTCATGGTTACATGTGCATCGGGTCAATGTATTGCAATATGGGCCTGTCGGGATGTACATCAGCAGTGCAAGTTACTGCCTGCTCTGAGACCGAGCTCTGGGTGATTGTGGTTATGGAGAGAAATGCTGCAAAATCATTTAAACCCAGGAACAACCTGTTAATCGGCGTCTGGCCCCGCTTGTGTCGCTTCCCTTACAAACAGGCAGCGAGGAACCATCCCAAAGCAAGCTCTCGTGTTCTAGTTCTCCTCACCGTGGTCCGTGCCATGCAAAATACCCTGGATACAAAGCTGGATAAATGAGGCAGTTCAGACATTAGAATATTTGCAAAGTGGTGCTCTCCAGCAACAGACACTTGAAATAATCTGTTTGGGCATCGGGTGAATTTGCTCCTACCAAAGGGCCGTCATCGGTGTCAAAGGCACTTAGTGTCAGGCCGGCGGAGTACCTACTTCTCGTTAGCTACCCAACACCCAACAGTAAACACATTTTGCTGTTTTGCCATCTTAAGGAGAGGAAAAAAAACCTTTCTGACAGCTTGGTTAACCTTTCCCCCATCCCTTTCTCACTTGTAAGCGCTGAAGTTCTCAGCTAAGGGCAGCTGTGAAGAGCAGAAAGGGAGGAAGAAGGGGGGGCGGGGGGAAGTGTTGGATATCTATTTTTTCATGCTGTCTAAAAATACAGAGAGTCTCACACGTTCTGCCTTCTCCCTTGTAATTAAAAGGCTGGTTGCATGCTGCTGCAAAGGATAACCCTAATCAGAAGGTGCCAAAGGAGGGAAATGCTGGGATGAACAGTTTTTTTTTCAGGTGATATCAGTGCCGTTGCATCGACTCAGGCGAGCGAGTTTCCCTCTTCCCACCACCGCTTCAAAGCTCTTTTGGGGGGAACTTTAGCAGCAAACCACGCTGCAAACAGGCCTTTTTGTGCCTCAGCCAGGGAGCAACGCTCCTGTCCACACCGGCAAACCCTGGTCCTGCTGCTGGCACAGGGGCCAGGCGCTCGCTTGTCCCCTCTCTGCTGGGCACTCAGTGCCGATGACGCACTTGCTTCTTACGCAGCATCAGCGGGGAGGAAAAGACCCATAACTAAGCCAAGGCTCATCAGCTAATTGCGTTTTAAAAGCAAATAATTGCGTGAGTCAAAGTGATTTACTAAATTAAGACATTCTGCAGGGGCGGGGGATTTTAATTGTATTTTTCTCCCCTGAAATACGAAGCTTTAACGATGCCCCTCGCTGGTGGCGCACGGGGAGGCTGGCCCTGTGCCATGGCCACGGGGTGCCTGCACCAGCTCCTGCTGGGACCAGTGCCTTGGAATTTGGGTGAGGTTCAGCATTTCCAGCTCCCACCAGGCTGCTGCCTTGGTTGGGCTGGGGGGCTGTAGGCTGCTGCTCAGGGGAGGGAAACGCAATGGCTGCAGCATCCCCGGTGCCCGGCTCCGGTCCCTTCTGAGGGTGCTTGTCCTGTGCAGCCACCTCCCCCCTTTCCTACAGCCTGAGGGGTCTCAGACCTCCTGCTTGGGGTCCCCAGCTGGGCTGGCCTGTGACCCCCTCCTTATCCTGGCTGGCTGCCCCAACAGGTGGGAGCTCAGACCCTTCTGGAAGTGAGTATTTTATGCTTTATTTTTATTATTTTTTCCCCCTATTTGACTTGAGTGAGTCATACAGTTCCTTTAGAGAGAGCTTTTGCTTGTGGGAGCTATAAAATCCCCAGCAGCTGAGAAATGCAAGCTTTAAAACAAGACTCTTTTGGCAAATGCCGGGTTGCAAATCTGGACCTGGATTTTTTCAATTAAGCTTTTTTTTTTTGAGGCGCATTAATTGATATTTACTTAGTGTGTCAAAATAGCTCCAGTGCGTTGGAGTGCCGCTCACCATGCTGTTGGAACAGGGTGCTGGGGAAAGGAGGCATGAGTCAGTGGTAAATGAATTAAAAGCAGCAGCTTCTGCTCAAGGCCAATTATGTTTTGCTCGAAGAAATTGGGAGGGAAGCACATGGACTGCGGAGAAACTTCCCAGGAAACTTGCCCTGGTCTCTTCTTGGAGGAATTTGTCATGTTTTCCCTGTGCGGGAGTGAAGTGGCATTTGGGATCTGATTGCATGGCAAAAGGAACGGCAGCCAGTTGGCATATTGAACGAAATGATGGTGCAAAGGATGATAATCTTCCCCGGGGGATGGGCAGGGCTGTTTGCTTTGGAAGATGCTGGTAGAATGCTTTGGGCCGTGGGTCCCATCTCGGATGGTGGGATAAACACATCCCGTGCACGTAGATGTGTTTTTCTCTCTGACAGAGATGTGTTTGCATGTCGGATGATTGCTCAGTGAAGCATGGCCTCTTAGAAACTTTAATTACACCTATTGGATATATAGATTTATAAAAAATAATATAGAGCTGAGAAAATGTATGGGTGAGGAGTTTGAGTGTGGGAAGGAAGACAGCTAATTGCTACGGCAACCCATCGATTGGAGTCTTGCAGGGACGTGGGCTCTTGGCCCTGCTGGTGGTGCTGGAAGAGGGGCAGGGTCCTGCCAGAGCTCCCAGTTGGCCCAGCAGCAACTGGGTACTGGGGCGGTGTGCAGCTCCCCATCCTCATGATGCAAAAGCACTGAGCATCACAAAGAGATCTTTGTGGCCAAATAGCACTGCTGCTGTCCTGGAGCCCAGAATTGTTCTGCAGATTTCTTATTTTTCTTTTTTTTGGGGGGAGAGGGGAGCTTTTTCCCTTGTCTTGCAAGAGAGAAGGCTGTCTGAGCGCCCTGGGGGGAGGCCGCGGTGATGTGCAGAGGGATGCTGATCCCACGCAGCCACAGCTTTGGGGACTTCAGTCTCGATCTCTCCTAGAGACTCATGAACTAGTCAGGCAATTAAATACTTTCACCAGGCTTTTCCTTGGGCTTTCCCCAGCCCGTAGCACATGTGATCTGCACGGCAAAAAATGCCTGCAGAGTGTGGGGGGGGAAAACCACACTTTTGGATAGAGAGAAACCCTGGGGGTGCTCTGCAAAGAAGCATGGAGCCTTGCAGCTGCCCCGTGGCTTCAGCAAGCGAGCAACAGCACCTCGTCCGCAAGCTCTGGGCAGCCCTGGACCCGCCTGGCTGCGGAAGAAGCCGGGGTTGTGTTTAATATCGGCTTTACCCAGCCCCAATTGCCCGGCAGTATATGAAAGCCGTATTTCTGGAGTTACTGGGGTTACAGCTTTCACAATTAAAGCTCTTTTTTTGGTGCCCTGCTGCCCTCCATCCTCCTTCTTGGCTCACGTTTATCTCCTCTCATTTGTCATCTTTATTAGTTCTTAATCTCCCATCGGTGCCGCAGAGTTAAGAGTGGGATTAGGGGGAAGTTTAATTGGATGGCACTCTGTGGCCCTCCCAACATCAGATTCAATAAAAGTTTATGAAAAGATAAAAATCGCACTGGGTTTTATAGCTCTGGACAGAACAAAAACGACTGGAGAGGAGAACAAGGTAACTTTTTCCACCTTTTTTTTTTTTTTTTTTAATTCCCTCCCAGCCCCCTACAAGCTATGTTTCAGCTTGATTAAACAAGGAAGGAAGGATTTGTGTGAGCAGCGGCGTTATCCCTTTTGCTGCATGTAAGCAGTAAGTGGCCTGCTGATGCTCGCCCTCTCTCTGTGATTTTCCCTGACAGGAAGATGAATTGGGCTTCGGCGGGCAAGAAAATAACACTTATTTCACGTTGAAAATATGCTGAACTGCTAAAGAAGCTGACCGGGGAGGTCAGGACTGGGGGAGCGGGGACACGAGAGGCAGGGTGTGCGTCAATGGGGTGGGAAACCAGAGGTGCTGATTTGGGCAAGAGCTCGTTGCATGCAGCCACCCTCCGTTATTCCAGTTTAGCGGGTGCCAAAGCTCTTATTTAACATCCCTGATGGTCTTCAGGGGCCAGATATTTATTGTCAACCCGGATATTTTGATGGGAAAGAGGGATCTGGTTGTTTCGGGGGGCTATAAACCCTCCAGCATCATTCATCCAGCCTCATCCATCCTGCATCCCCTTCCTGGCGGTGCTTATCCCATCCCGTGCTGCTGCCTCTCCCCAGCACCCTCCCGGCACATGGGGGGGACCCCGCTGTCCTTATCCAGCGCCTTTTCATCCAGAAGATAAGAGAAATGATTAAGGGCTTTCAGAGGAAGCCCAGGGCATGGGGAGAGGATGAATGGGATCTGATTGAGGCTGCCTAGCTCGGGGTGGGGAGGTTGCGTGTGAGTCCCGGTCCCCTTGTCCTCTACCACCGAGCCCTAAATCTTCCTCTGCCGGGTGCTCTCCTTGCACCCAGCCCAAAGCAGAGCCGAGCCTTGCAGGAAAATCACTGCAAATTGAAGTTACGGGAAAATCTGCCTTTTTCTTTGGTTTTACTTCTCTCCCTCATGATGGAAGCTGTTACTGGTAGAGAAAAAAAAAACAAACCAAAAAAACCCACCCAAGCTAATCTTCATTATAGCTTTCCATTAGGGTCGTAATTGTTTCCATTCCTGTTAAAAATAATCCTGGTTGTTTTTTTTTTTTTTCCTCCTGAAACACCCCACTCTGCTTGTATTTTTTTCGCTTTTGGGTTCTCATCCCAACTTTTTCTTCTTCTAAAGTAACATATGGGGGGGGGGGGCAAAGGGGGGGAAAGTGTTAAGAAAGAAGGCGGAACAAAAGAAAGGCATGAAAATAGAGAAATGGGGGCTGGCTGGCAGGGATAGGACAAGATGAAAGCTTGTGGCTCTCACACGGGGGTGCAGGATGGGACCCCCATCCTGCTGCACTGGATGTAAAGCACCTGAAACCAGGGAAAACCTCAACAGGGCTGGGGGTCTGGTCCTCGACCCATGCAAAGAGCATCCCCCTGGGCTGGGGGGATGCACCTTTCCTGTGTCTAAACATTTTCCCTTTGAGTTTTGGTGCTGGTCCCAGTCCACCCTGGGAATTCTTTTCTCTGCAAACTTTGCTGCATTGGGAAGCCTTGACCAGCAAACTGCAGGCGATTACAGGCAGAGAGAAAAATCCCCTCCTGGATTCAAAGAGGACATCTATTCAGTGCCAGTTCCTCTGGGGACAGTGAGGGAAATAAAGGGACATTGTCAAATCCTTCCAGGCCCCGAATTCTGATTTTGTAAGCAGAGTTTTACAAACCCTAACAAGCTGGCTGGGGCAGCCTGGTTTTCCATAAGCTAAATATCCCACTGGTGTGGAAGAGGGGCTGGTTCTGAGCCGGGCTGTGGTGCCTGACGTGGTAGGAAGATCAATCTTTGATAGAGTTGAGCTTTTAAAAGGCATATTTATGTATAGAATTACCCTGTGCCTCAGTTTCCCCCTTCACCCTGTGCTTCCCCTTTGCCTGCCTCTTCCCTGGCTCCCAAAAAATCTAATTTTTGAGCATTGTTGGGGAAACCTTGGCGCAAGGTGCCTTGGGTTTGGGACTCTCCAAACCCCCTCCCCTTGCCCTGGGGGAAGGTGTTGGCAGCCCTTCAGCCTGCAGCATCCCTGGTTAGGGCTACATCGCCTCTCCCATCTTCCTGCTGCTTTAGCTGGGTGCCCTGTGGGTCTTTTGCACCCCAGGGTGTATCGTGGGTGCTGTCTTAGCTGCAGAGGCTGCTCGAAGGGTAAGATGGGGCTGGGGGCAGCAACTGAGTCAAGGTGTAGCTGCTTTTAGAGCAGCGCTGCCCTCTGCTCCCCCGGCTTAGCAGCACCGTAATGGGCTATTTCTAGGGAAGAGTGAAATGGTTTTCCTGTTCAGTGACCCTGACCACTCCTTGTAAGCTGGCTAAGTACTGATTCAAAAGGAAAATCCCGATTTCCCTTGCCTTGTGGTACTTGATACAAATATCAGCGGAGCGGAAGCATTGTCAGGCTGGATCAAACCAGAAGCCTGTCTAGCATCGTCTCCCTGCCTTGGAAAGTCACCAGGCTCAGCTCTTTTAAAGAAAGATGCAGAAAATCAGAGAGAGCGCAAAGGCTGGTTGAATGCAGGGTTTTTTTTTTGGTTGGGTAGTGGGTATTTTATTTTTTTTTTTTCTTTGCTGCTGTGCACAGAGGAGCTGGTTTCTGGCAGAAGAGGGTGCCAAGATGGCCCCTCGCAAAGCAACCCGGTCCCGCTGAAATCAGCAGAGCTGCACTAATGCAAAGCCAGCATGAGAGAGATGAAAATCAGGTTCTCCGTGTATAGAAGTGACCGAACTTCATCAAGAGATGAATTAATTGCTGGTGAATCGCTAATGAAGCATTATGAGTCAGCAGTGCTACTCTGCGCCGGCAGTTTGATCTCCAGGAGATGGGTAGGGAGTTGTTTGAAATGCCTTCAATGGGTTTGTTTTGAAGCTGTTCCAGTCACCATCATCCCACGCTGCTGGGGATGGGGGATGTTTGCAAATGAGACTCCCAAAGCCCCTCCGCCCCCCCCCCCCCCCCCCCAGCTCTTTGGGCCCCAGCACCATCTGGGTGCACGGTGGGGCTCTGAGCCCATGCGATGCTCTGGCTGGTGCATTCCCATTTGGTGACCCAGGGGTGCCCCAAAGAGCTCTTGGCCATCGCAGGAGGGTTTGGGGCACCATGTGGCACTGTGGCCACAGGCAGTGAGGGATGCAGCACGCCCCACGCAGCCCCAGGTCCTTCGAGGATTGATGCCAGCTTATAACCTGTGTGTTATAAACCATGCAATGAAAGACCATCCCTGGTCCTGTGTGACCATGCGTGGTCCTGGGTATGTTTAGTCCCGTGCTGAAGGTTACTGCTCTGCCAGCTTCCTAAAATTGCCTGGTAAAACCCTCCCCAGCAATGACATCGGCTCACAGTGATGCCCTTTCAGCCGTGCCTCAGCCTCTCTCATAGCTTGGGAGAGAGCTGTGGCAGGGGGGGAGCGGAAAATAAAACATTAAGGAAAAAACCCAACAACAACAACAACAAAAAAACCAAGCCACCAAGAGGCAGTGAAGACAGGGGGAGGCTCTTTTTGTCTGTGTAATAGCCTGTTTCTGACAAGGAGCCTCTGTCCTCTTCCAGTGGAAAGCTTTTAAGAGCCCTGAGAAGGACAGGCAATTACAGGAGGGTTCGTGTACCCGATGGGGTGTTGTTACAAATCACTCATCGGCGTCCCGGGCGTTTTGGAGTGTGGCCATAGTGGGCTGATTGCCGTGCAGGGGAGAGGGGTCGGTGGGGGGAGGTGGGGGGCTTGGTACCCGGCTGTGGACCCGCTCTCGCCCCGGTGCTAATGGTGCATTAGCTCCTGGAGATGGGCGAGATGGAGGGCTCTGCAATTAGCGAGTGACATTAACGCTGTTCATCAGGTGTCCTCCTGGCATCGGCTGGAGGGGAAGTTTAATGCTTATCAACAAAAATTGCTGAGAGCTCTAAAGGGCGAACCTGGGGGAGAGGGCAAGTGCGCTAATGAATTTGGGTTTTGCTAAAAGAGCGCTCGACAGCCGGTCCCTCATCCTGCTCCCGGGGGCTGGGCAGCGGCGCAGGCACCTCCATGGGGCTCTGGGCACTGGTTCCCCCCCCCGGCGAGCTGGTTTATAGTATATAAACACAATCTCCTTCAATCCCTGGCCTTGCAGAGGCTTCCTCAGCCGCCCGGGGACAGCTGCTGGGGTAAAGCACATCTGGCAGGCAGCGTCGCGTGGCGTAAGCTGGAGGGTTGGTTTAAATTGGGATGCTAAAGCCACTCGTTGTGTTTTCATTCAAAAGTGGGAGCAGCTGCATGTATTTCCAATTGTAGGGATTTTGAGGGTGGCAACAGCTCCTGGGAAGAGCTGCTGGATGCAGGGCAGCTCGTTCTGCTCCTCCAAGGGCTTAAAAACCCTTAAAAAATGCCCAGGAGTGCCCATCCCAAGGCCCTTGAGACGGGGAAAAATCTGCTGCAGCTGAGAGGGGCAAGGGCCGGGGGCAGCCTGGCCGGAGGAGCCTTGCTCTAAATTAATTCAACTTTGCTGTTAATGAAACCCACGGGCTAAGCAGTGATGCAGCTGAGCAGAGAGGGGGAGAGTACCCCATGTCTCTGGCAGGGTTATTTTTGGCTCATCTTAACGTGCTTGAAAGCCACAGTAATACTGCAAAAAGCCTCAGCCATAGGATAACTTAATTAAACTTTACTTAAGAGAGTTAAATATTCATTATTTGGCTTCAATTACTGCCTTTGCTGAATTCCACATACCCCCGCCCCACCCCCTTCTGTTTTCACTGGGGCTAATTAGTCTAATGGCTGCTACTTGTTATGACCTGTTTCTGTTGGGGGGTGGGGGTGTGGGGAAAGGAGCAATAAACTGTTGCTTGGTGTTACCCAGGGCTGCTCAGCCGAGGGGGGTTACAGTGGGGGTTTATGGTGTGTTGGCTCCTGCTGCGCATCCCAGGTCCCCATCCTGCTGGGGGAGCATCCTGCATCTGCCGTGTGTCCTCCTGTCGCCTCGGTGGGTTAAGGATGTGAATGTGACGGGTGTTTTTTGGCTGATTGGGGTCAGTTAGGGAGGAGAGGTCAGCCTCACTGCTGAGGTTCCCCTTTCACTGCTGGCTGGCTGGACCGTGGGTTGAGAAAATGATTTTTTTCTTTTTTTTGCAATGATTTTTGCAAATGATTTTTTTTATCCCCCCCTCCCTGTCCCGTTCCCTGTCCCTGCTGCATGGGGCTCACCTTGGGCATGTCCCTCCTGGGGATGCTGTGCAATGTCCACACAGCAACTGGAGATCTCCCAAGGCAGGATGCCAGGAATAACTCTGTATTTACTTGACCATACTCGTGCATTAACAGCGAAGCTTCGCTGTTGCGCCCCTCTGTTCCCCGTGGTTTGTTTTTCCAAGTCCCTGTGTTTGCCCACTAGGTGGGCAGCGTTTGCTCCTGCATCCGTGCTTGGTGATGCAGACCCTTACCCTGAAGTTGGAGGATGCAGAGCAAAACCCACTCAGCTCCCCTCCGCCAGCACCCACTGGGAGCCCTTTAAAGGAAATTAGTTGAGAAATGCATCTGAGGGCAGGAGCAGTGCCAGGATGATTTACAACCCTTGGAAAGTCTCTTTACCACTCCAGTGCAGGCATGCCTGGGTCATGTGGACCCCCCTTGCTTGGGGGGCTCCAGGCATCTCTTGCTGCCTGTAAACCCCCACGTTCTGGGGCTGGCAACGCCGGTTTGGCCCGTGCACCGAGGAAGCTGTCTCAGCATGGGGCAGGGAGTGCCATGTGTTTGGAAGTGCTGCCGGTGCTTCCCACAGCTGCCTGTGCATTTGGGCCTTGGCCAGGGATGCAGAGTGTTTCCTTGCACCCCCACCCCCCGCCCCTACCCCCCCCTGCCATGCTCCAGCCTCCCCTCTTGACCCGTTGCCTCCGCTCGAGCCAAGTGGGCAGCTCTAGGGCTCTGTATCGATGCGGAGCCATCAGCACGGCTGTAACACAGCCGATCGATACAGAATTGTATCGGGGCTGCTCTGGTACCGCTGCTCACTGATGATCACCGAGCTGCTTTGATCCGAGCAAGAGTTTTGCTCGGGCTTTGGGGACAGACTGGAGTGATGAGCAGGGCCAGGAGGCTGCAGGATCTGTCCCTGCACAAGCACCACCAGGGAGCAGGGAGGGATGGGGGTGATGCAGAGCTGCACCAGCACCGGGGGAGAAGCCAGCAGCGACTTGAAAGGCAGCTGTAAGAGGTGAGATGTGTTTCTGGCAGTGCAGCTTGTATTTCCCTTTGCTGCAAAAGAGGGAAAGGCAGAAGTTGCAGAGGAAAACACTTCCCTGGAGTGTGCATCGGCTAAACGATCTTCTTAGGCTGCCTTCGGAGCTTGGGCTGGTGGGACAGCTGTCTGATGATCCCTTTTTGTGGGTATTTGCTCCACTTTCTGGGTGGGTTTTTTTTTTTAACTGCTCCGCTATAGTCAAGGCAGTGACATTGAGGGTAGGAAAAAATGGAAACCCACCGAGTTTATACAAGGGGGAAAAGAGCTGAAGGTGCCTGGGAGCAGCATAGTGTTGGAAGGCTGTTGGTGGGTGGCACATCTGGATTTGGGGTGTCGCTGCAGCTGTAAAGCAGAGAGGGGCTGGGATGGGGTGAGCCAACTGGGCTGGCAGGAGTTAAGTGAGTGCTGAGCAGCTGCCAGGCCCTTGGCATGAAATTTTCCTCCTGCAAGTGGCTCAGCACAGCTCTGCGGAGCTGGGACCTGAGCGTCCATTTTAATTTCCCACCGTGCACCAGCATGTGCCGTCTGCGACTTCATCTCCTTTGAGCTGCTGTGCTGATTTATTTCAGGTTTCTAAACCTGCTGCTGCTTCGGCTCTCCCCAAAGAGCCGAGCAGACAGTGCAGGCAGGGCGCTTCAGACACCAGCCCTGCCTGGGGAGGACGTAGCAGCAGCTTCTTGACACAACCCACAGTTGCTGGATGTCCCAGGAGAGCCCAGCAGCCTGCGGGAAAGCAGAGCTGCCTGCTCAGGGAAATGCCCCCCCTGCTCTTTGCCCACCCATCACCCTGGCATCTGGCCTCCTGCTCGGGCATCCCGGTTTTCCTGCTGAGCTCACAGCTCCACCGCTGGGCCTGAGCCACCAGCTTGGATTGGAGAACAAAAGTTGGCTTTGGGTCCCACCCCCCCTCCTCCTACGCACAGGAATTCATCATGGTTTTACACATCACTTGGAAATGTTGCTATTTAAATGTGTTTTCACTTGAATCCTAATTCTGGAAAAAGAGCCTTTCAATACCGAGTTGATTCAATTTTTTTTTTTTTCTCAGCTCTCTATTCCATTAAAGCTGCCATTGCTTCACTTGTCCAGGATGGAAACGTGTGTCAAAATTCCCCATGAGTCCATGATATTTCTACTGGAACCCTTCAGAGGGGGAAAGTCTGAGTGAACAAACCTGCCTGATGCTCTGGATGAGACTTTTTCTGTGCAAAAAACCACCCTGGCTGATGTGCTGTGCTAAGGAAGAGAGCAACATCTCCTTCTAGCTCATGTGTAAGCTGTTTTGCAGTGAATTTCTTGTCACCACCAGCTCAGCAGGTCTCCATCCACCTCCAATGTTGCCCTTTGCTTCCTCTCTGCTCCGAGGAGGTGACAGACGCTGTCCCCACTCTCAGCCCCTGGCTGACTGAATCCTGCCACCTCCCTGATGCTGCCCTGGCTCCAGGAGCAGGTATCTTAGTGCCAGCAGAAAATACAATTATTTCTTGCGTCAGCCACCTTCCGCAGGCTGCCAAGGTCCGTGGAAACCTTTGCTGTTGAAATGAGCTTGATTCTCAAAACCAGGACACTGTAAAATAGTTAGCGTCAGGACAACTGTCAGAAAATCAATAGCTGGGTGTAATTATGCCCATAAATAAGCTGGAGAAACAGGACAGGTCAAAGGGAAACGGGGAGCAATGGCAGCTTTTGGGCCCAAGTGAAAATAACTTTTCATGCATGTGCTACAGAACAAGTTCCAGGAAAAGAATCTAATCCATATGGCAGCTCCCAGCCAAGGCTGGATGCTGGGGATGGGAAAGCATCCTTCTGGAGGTGGGGGACCATGTCAAATCTGGCTGAAACACGTTAATGTTATGTTTACCCCAATTATTTCCATGTGCTGAAGACTATTTTTCCCACGAAGAGAAGGTGGCAGCTCTAGCCTCTTCACTTTCCAGGGAGGGTCAGACCTTCGTCACCTCGCACAGCCCCTCGCCCTCCTCAGTGGGACACGCTGCACCGCAGCTACGTGTGATGGGCATCAGCACATGGGATGAGTCGCAGTCTCCTGCGGGCTGGATAATAAACTCCTCCTGGGCTTTGCAATTCCCTGTCTGGGAAGGAATCGGAGGAGCAGCGGGGGAAGCCTCAGCAGGGTGTTTTTTTGGCTCTGAGCCTGAGCAACTTGTAAGCAAGGTGCAAAGCTTCAGCGCGGCTGCACCCCTCGCACGGAACCCCTTCCAGCGGCTGCGGGATTCGGTGACAGATTCATCCAAATTAGGCAGCTCAGCATCTCCCCAAGCACTTGGAGATCCTGCAGAGACTTTCCCAGGCTCCCCACGTGGAAATGGTTTATAGGAGCAGACAGAGCCTCCTGTGTGTCGCTCCCCTCCTGCTTTTCGTCACTCTCCCTGACGCTGCGGGGAGCTGGGGAGGGGATTGCAATTCCTTACCCACACCGCTGCAGCAAGAGCTGGGGTGGGTGTCTTGGGGGAGGGGGTCTCCCAGCTCTGCTGGGACCCTGGCGAAGAGCAATGGTTGTGCCCAGCCTGTCATCTGCATCTGTGTGCGCCCTGTGATACAGAGGATGCTGTTTGTTGGCATCAGTATTGCCATTAATGCCATACCCTCTGAAACAACGGGCGTCCCCCTGGCACCACATCCCATGGGCTCTGCTCTTCGCTCCCCAGCTCCCAGCAGGGTCCTGTGGGCACTGCCAGCATTTCTTTTGGGATTCCCCCCTGTTTAACAGAGTATTGATCAGTGGCAGGAGCTGGGCTGTGGAGCCTGAAGGGACCAGGCAAGGGAGGGAGGACAGAAGGGAGAGGGGGGCCAGCGCAGCCCCCCTCAAACCTGCCCACCTCTTTGCTAAAGATCTGGACCTGATGATCCTGGATGCTCTGTGCTGGTTGCTTTTCATTATTGCTGTTATTAAATAATTAATTCTTCTGTTGTGCTTTGTTTGCAAAGCACTTCCTAATCACTTGCTAATCCTTGGATGCATTGCTGGCAGTCGGGGGGGGGGGGGGGGGGGGGGGGGGGGCAGGATCCCAGAGGGGATGTTTAGGTGGCAGTGCCAGCCCCAAGGAGCAGGTCCCTGGGCTGCCACCGGCTGTCCCCAGCCTGGGGTCCCTGCAGCCTGTCCTGTACCTGGCATGGCAAGCCATCACTCGGTCTGCCATCCCCTCCCTTTCTCCGCTTTCCTGGTAGCTGTGCACATAATCCTCATGCTTTGCTGTGCTGTAACTTGCAAATAAGCCTGAAAAATGGGCAGCGAGCCTGGAGGCAGATGCTTTCTTGGAACACGTTTGCTTGTGTTTTGTTCCCTTGCCTGGCTCTGCACCCTCTCCAGCCGATGCACCGCTCCCCGTGGGCAAGGCTGCTGCCCGAGATCCCTGCTCTGCTGGGGTGACAGAGGCTGCTTCATCCCCTCCGCAGGGATGCGCAGGTCTCCTTTGGGAGCCTGAGCTGGCGGCTGTTTCCCTGGAGGTGTGAGGAAGCAGAGTGTGGGAAGCCCTGCTCTCAGAGCGGCTGCGAGCTCCTTGCTGGCCCTTCTCCCTGCTCTCACCCCAAACCCTGGGCTTTCATACCTCTTCTACCAGCCCTGCTGCTGCCCTGGGTCATCACAGGCAGGGAGCACCCCAGGCTCCGTCTGTGGGTGCAGCCGGAGGGAAGGAGCTTGCTGTGATGTGAGTGCATATGCTAATGCAAAGAAACTTCAGAAAAAAATTAATGAAAGGGGAAAAAAAACTTTGTGAGAAAGGTCCCGTTTAAAGACAACACCGCTAACGATGTACTTGGCTAAGTCTGAGCTGAGAAAACAGATTTCCCCAAGCATATCAACCCCTGCGAAGTAGGGACATCTAACCGCTGGTGCAGGTGGCATTCCCACCGTTGCCTCTGCTCCACAGTGTGAAGCCCAGCAGTGATGCTGTGCCATGGGCTCGCCTGGGCAGTTTAACCCTGCGCCGTCTTCCTTTGCTACTGCTCTTTGCAAAGTTGCTGTTTGTTTCTCTGGGCTTTGTTCAGCTGTCGTGTCGCCTCAAGTACAGTGAACAAGAGGATGGGGAGGGCGGGATGTCTTTATTTATAAACAGGGTTGTTCAGGGGGAAAAACAAATTTGAGTTTGCAGGGGAAGTGTCAGCCTTGAACATTGGAGCAAAGATTTACTATCGTTCGCGCTATTATTACTGCAGATTTACAAATGTGTTCAGGAGCCGGAGCCCGGCGAGATGCCTGCTCTGCTGATGGTGATGGGAAACGGTGTGTGTGGCTGGAGGGGAACCGGCAGGTGCTAGTGTGGGGCTTTGCCAAGGAGCAGTGATGGTGCTGGAGCTAAAGGCTGAAGTGCAAAAGCTGTGATTATCATTATTGTTTTTAGCTAAAAACACACCAGCAAGAAATAGTGGAAGAGTTTCGCTGATGTTGTTTTGTAGGTCAAGAACTATTTTGAAAATGAGAGTGGGGATTCTTTCAAAGAAGAAATGTTTTGCCTCTTCCAGGTTTTTTTGTAAGATGCTGCAAAACCTTTGCATCGCCTTCCCATCGCTTTCTTTGCAGCAGCGACTTCGGGTTTGCTCGACTTTCAGGCTTGCCAAGGCATCTGCGTGGGCAGGCTGGTGCAGTTTGGAAAGCGAAGCATCACCATGCTGCCCTTGAGCTTGGGGCTGATGGGCAAATCTCAAGGACTAAGGCTTGCCTTGAGCTTTCTCCCTGGTGTGTGGAGGGTCTTCCAGGGCTAGAAGCAGCCCTGTTTTTCTAGCTGGGGGGGTCCCAGTCCGGGGGGTCCAGCCTGCTTTTGACACCTGGACACCATCATGCTGGCACAGAATCCCACCGACTGTGATGGAGGGGGAAGGCAAGACTGATTTTAGCTGATCAGTTTAAAGCCTTGCTCTGTCCCATGCTCATCCCTGTCTTTTCCCAGCAATTTTCTCATTGGTTTTTGTGCTGTCCCCTAGCAAACGGTGAAGCAGCAGAGTGAGGCCAGGCCCTGGGGGTCACGGCACGTGGGGAGCGGGCTGGCACTGGATGAAGCACTGGGGCGGCAGCCTGCCCGTCTCTAAATGACACTAGTGGGCAGTCAATGCAATCAATAGAGCGTCACTCCTGGAAATCACCCTCTCACAAGGCAATTTTCTCCACCAAAGGTCTTGTTAATAGGGCCAGCTGTCTCTGACCTCTCGAGGGGAGAAAAATGATGCAGGATTCCAAAGCTGCTATTACAATGGTCACCTTTTCCCCTCCACCCTCCTCCTCTTCTTGGCTTTCTCTCCCATCCGCTCACAGGTCCTGACGATTGCACAGCAGAAACGATGGGATGTGTTCACGCACGAGCCTGCGAGGTCCCAGCATCAGCTTTGTGTGTCTCGTTATCTGGCTGCTGACGTACCAGCTGGAGCTGGCTTTGTCTCCTCTCGCTCTCAGAAAGCCATTCCCCTTCCTCCCAGACTGCGGAGGAAGCCAGCAATAAATTGCTGACTCCACCGACATGAATATTGTTCAATTATTCACAGATGTGTTTTGGCCCGAGTTTGACAAAAGCCTTTGCTTCAGCATATTTCTGTCTGCTAACCAAAGGCAGTCATGCTAATGCAAAATCAGCCGTCATTAGCGCAGGCTCGCAGCAGCTCCCAGCCGCTCCGTACTTGCTGCTTTTTATCCACACTATCATTTCCTCTTATGATTTAATTAATGCAGGAGAAGCCTATTCCTCCCAGAGCTCCAGAAAGCTCAAGAAATTTAGTTAAGATGCCTGGTCCTGCCTGGAGCCCTCCCGACCTGTCTGCCTTGCAGGGATGCTGCTGCTGGAGCAGGAAGGGAGAGCCATGTCTGCTTCTGTCCCTGGGGCGTCGGTGTGAGCACCCCCGAGCCCAGCTCTAGCAGCTTGGCGTGTGGTTTTGAGCCTCCTGGCTGCAGTCCAGCTGCAGCCCCCACAGCTCAGCCCCGGGCAGGAAAGATGGCCAAGATCAGGTTATTTTTTGGTGATTTGCCTTTGTTGAAAATCCCAAAATCCCCCATAAATGTGAGAAAGTCTGAAGCGAAGTTTGTGGAAAGTCCTTTGAGTGTCCCAGGTGGATGCTGGTGCTTTAACAGGTCTGGTTCCAAATTTCCATCTCCGCTGTGGGATTTGATGGGTCTCAGGGGCTCTGTCAGCACCTAATCTCTCCCTGGCGCTGCTCTTCTCCCGGACAGCGGTGTGAGCTGGCAAAATCAGGAGACCCGAGGCTTTGAAACCCGTAGCAGCCTCACTCTCCCACCTCCTGCACACCCGTCCGTAGTTGGTAATACATCTTCATGCTTTATCAGGACACAGCCAGCCACCAGAAGGCAATTTTAAAGGCTTATATCGTCTCTGAGCTCTCTGAACAGCCCCCTCCTTCCCACGGTGATGCTCTCCCCTGATTCAGCTGTGTGGGTGCTGGGCCCGTTCCTCGGGGCAGAATTGAAGCTGGGTGCTCCCCCGGTGGGTTTTGCCCCAAGGAAGAAGGGATGCTTCAGCTGCCTATCACCGCGGGTACTGGGCAGAGCTGGCTTAGCCCTATTCATCTGCCCCAGTTGCTCCACAACAACCATTTCATTTGTCCCAGTGGGTTTGCATATACGATGCTCTCACCTGGTTGTGATAGATGGACCTAGTCAGGAATATGCCTGTCCCATCTGTTCTAAAATGAAATATTCCTCCTTTTTGTTGTATTTCTAGGGAAAAGAAAGGGTTGGGAGCAGAGCTTGGGATTGCAAAGGAACAGCAAAGCCCCTGAGTTGAGCAAAAGCTGCTCCCACGCTGCCCTCTCATTTCCCTGGCAATGGCAAATGCACAAGCCTCAGAGCTCCCCAGTTTGGGAAAACATTCCCAGGTTGGGGGACAGCCCTGGGCACATAGGGTGGCTGCAGCCCCTGAACATTGGGGACTTTTAACTGAATTTGGGCAGCACAGGCTGCCGGTACTGGAGAGGGGTGTGGAAGCAGGGAGGGCAAGGAAGAATTATTTTTATTATTATTATTTTTTTTTTAATACTGAACTTTTCACCAAGTGTGGGCTGAGAAACCGCTGACTGCCTGCTAGGAAACTTTCCCCTCTTCCCCTCGGCAGGCAGCGGGGGCAGGTGGTGCTGCAGGTCACCCCCCGGCACGGCTCTCTGCAGTCCTACCGAGGTTGCAGGGTGTATTTTTCCCAAAGCTGGTGTGTGGTCTGTGGTGCTGGATCCCGTTTCCTCCGCATGACCCCAGCACTAACTAGCTCTGAATGTGTTTTCTGGCTTCCCCCCCCCCGCTTTTTTTCTCCTGTATCGCAGTGCTTTGCTGCTTGCCCTGGCTCTCAGAGGGGCCATGTGCCTGTGTTCGCACGGGAAATCCCGACGGCTGTTCACCCCCAGCATCCGCACAGGCATCGCACAGCTTCCCACAGCAAAGGGCAGCGGGTTGTCCTGCTCCTGGGGAATTTTCACCAGCAATGACAGCCAGGACAGCTGGGTCTGACTTTAGAAACTTAAGACTAAGGCACAAACAAAAAGCAAGGCGTTAGTGGCATGCAGGAAGCCTTTGGCAGCGCAGAGATGCTGAGCCGTAATCCTGCTCTCTTCCCAGCGCATTTTGGGTACCACTTGGGGATCAGTTATCCTCCAGACTGGACTACATGATGCTAAAAGCCATATCCCAGCTTCTGAGCTGTTTCTTTGGCTGCCCCTTCTCCAGATGACTGTCCTCACGTTGCATTCCCTTTGACAGTGCTTTCCTGCCGCTTTATCTCCCCACTATCCTTGTCTCACTTGTCAAGGGTTTTACGCCGAAGGCTTTAAATCGCTCGGGTTAACCTCAGGTCCTAGCAGAGCCTGCCTCTCTCTGCCCTTGTGATAAGCGCTTGAAGAATCCTATCTTTAATTAAACTGCCTGGGCTCGCTCTCTCTTCTGCATCGGGTCC
The DNA here is from genome assembly GCF_017639655.2 of Falco naumanni. Taxonomy (NCBI): domain Eukaryota; kingdom Metazoa; phylum Chordata; class Aves; order Falconiformes; family Falconidae; genus Falco; species Falco naumanni. The sequence continues at coordinate 4,244,693 of NC_054072.1, forward strand.
TCTCGGTGATAAGTTTGCAGACGCAGCAATGTCAGTGCTTTATCCCATGCTCCCGGGGCTTGTGTGGGTGGGAGATGCCTTTTCCCTGCATGGATCCCCCCTTTCCTGGCTGGGGAATGAGCTGGTGCCTGGCTGCCTCACTGCTGGGTGGGGTGGCATGGGTGTGAAGGGCTGCAGGAGCTCCAAATATCCTGATTTTTGAGACTTGGGGTTGCAGAGAGCCGTCCTGCATGCTCATGAGGAGTTTGAGGTTTTTCAAAGACTCAGCTTCTGGCTAATGTGGAGATAGAAGCATCTCAGATTTCTTTCTATTTGATGCTTGTAAAGGAAGGTAATCGGAAAGTTCAGAAGGCAGACTCCATAATGCTAACGAAAATAATTTTAAAACCTGGCTCCTGGTTGAGGCGTACAAGCTTTCTAGCCAACGTCCTGACCTGCTGAGGATGTTTCCTCAGTTTATCCTGGGGGAAATTCTGCTGATTTCTGGGCAGTGACATGGGGACGGAGGGGACAGGGAGCCTTTTACCAGGAGCCCTGTGCTCCTCCCAGCCCCTGCGCTGTGATACCCTCCCGAACGCCCCGCTGCCCGCAGGGCTCTTGCGCTCAAGAATAAATAGCGAAGGAGCCCAGGGCAGAGAGGTCAGAACTGGAGAAAAAGCTCAGCAGGAGGAGGTTGTTTATGAGCCACAAGTGGAGGAGAGGGGGAAGAAGATGGGGAGAAAAATAGCCTCGATTAGAGGAAAAAAAAGGCTGGAAATAAAACCATTTCCCTGGTGCTTTATCTTTAAATGAAAATACCCAGAACAAACCCTTCTGTAGCAATTGGGCTGGCTGGAGCCATGCTGGGACCCCCAGACTTGGTGCCCTGTCTCAGGTGGGTGTTGTGGGGACACTGGCAGGAGAGAGCGGTGTCCCCATGTCCCCACGAGCCTGGGTCCCCTGCCCTGGGTCTCTCCTGCTGCCCTCGCCCGCTACCAGAGTTAGGGATGTACAGAGGTCTCCTCCATCAAGCCGACAGCCAATTAATGCTGGCAGGAATAGGCTTGCCTTTTTAACTCATTTTCAGGATTCAATTAAGCACCCAGGTGCCCCAGCCTGCCGTTTTCCCCAGGAGCCTTAATTCTCTCTCTCCCTAAACCCTCCCAGCCCCAAATAAAACGATAACTAACCCAAGCCCAACTTCTGCACACTCAGGCAGAAATTGAAATTCCCTTTGTACCTAAGAGCTGCTCGGCTGCCAGCCTGTCCCTGTATTTATGGCACTCTACGTATCTATATGTAGTTTCCTTATAGCTGTTGGCTTTAAAGGACTTTGATATTCTCAAGGAGCTGGTCCCCCAGTGCTGTTCCCAGCATCCCGACCTAAGGCGAGGAGCGTGATGGGACCCCGGTGTTGAGGTTCCTTCTCCCAGTTCCAAAGGCTTTACGGGTGCTCTGGGGTGCCCTGAAGCCAGGGGTGACCCCTAAATAATCGGAACCCATGCTGGGAGAGATGTCGAGGGGTTTGGTGCTGGCGTGGAGGCTGGGTGAGGCTGAGCAGGGCCCTTCGCCACGAGGCAGCGTAGACCGAATGGATGCTAATTGATGTGTATTTACAGATAACGAACTCGGCTCTTCCATAAGCTGGGATACCTGGTAGGTTCCAAGTTAACCTTGCTAAAATGAGAGAGGAATGTTAATGGAGGGAAGCTGCTGCAGGTGCTGAGGGGGAAGAAGGATGCTTCCTCCCTTTCGTGGCTCTGAGAAGAAGATGCTGGCGCTAGCACCTTGGTTATTGTAAAAGATTCTTATTTAAAACTCTCCTCCTTTTTTAATAAAGGGAATATTCTTTGCCTTCGCAGTGTTTTTCAATGAGGCAAGGAGGGTTTTTTTCCATACATTGTAATTGATTTATTTTGTAATGCAATATCGTCTAACATTCATGGACTCATTTGACTAAATTATTCATCAGCAAATTTTTAAATAATGCAGCAACTTTACTCTTTTGGAAATTCTACTCTTATTTCTTACTCCTTAGGCTGGGGCTGGAAACTAATATGCACTAGTGGGGTCTTCATTGCACCTTGCTCAGAGTTAAGCTGTGGAGAACTAATGACTGGAAGGCCGAAGACTAATTAAAATAAAGCCATTATCTAGAGCCCAGATTTACTCTCTGCTCCAATTTCTATTGATGTGAACAGCGGAGCTTCTATTGGTCTGGGGGGTTGCTGGCTCAAGCTATGGAGGTAGCAGAGTGGAGAGAGGGGTCTCTGGTCAGGCTGTGGATGGGATCCAGTGTGAGGATGAGGCGGTGGTGATGCACAGAAGAGGGGGAAAAAACATACAGGACCATGCATGAATTCCGGAGTCCTTGGCAGTTGTCATTGTCCCCAATTACCTTCAATTATCCCGTGAGGAGTGGTGGGAGAAGGGGGATTTCCAGGCAGAAATGCAAGGACCGATTTCCTTCAGCGCTGTCAAATTTACATAGCATTAGAGATCCCAGTGGCAGGGAGAGCAGAGTAATAAGCATTTTGCCTTTGAATCAGGGAGCCAGATCTGATTTGCTTTCATTTGAAATTGCGTTTCAAGCAAATATTCCCCACCCTGCCCCAATAAGAAGAGTATAAAGGAGTGAGATTTGATGGTGAATTTGTTTAGTTAAGGAAGGGAGAGGAGTTCGGCTGGGGCTGCAGGATGACACCTTGTCTCCTTCGTTTCCCAATTAAGGGCTGACGAGCGCCTCGTGCCTGGCGGAGGCTGGGCAGGCAGCGAAGCCCCTTCTGCAGGCAGGCACGGCGTGGGTGCTGCCTGCGCGGTGCAGGCAGGGCTGCGGTGCCGGCAGGGCTGCCGCCTCATCTGCATTCCTCTGTGCCTCGTACTGTTTTCAAGTCCCAGGATGTGATGCTGATGAAAGACAGTTAATTCAATTTCAACAGAGAAATTGATTAATGGACTGGATTAAAATAAATCCCTGATGTCCCGAAGCCTCTGTGAAGCATACCAATTCCCCCTTATCTCCCCTCCCTGCTCCAGCGAGAAGAGAGGGGAAAGGGGGCAAAGTCAAAGGGCAGTTAAAGAGATGCAACAGCAGACGCATGGGGGGAAGCACACCCATATGTAATTAGTTCAACAGCTTTAAAGTATGTCCTCCCCAAAGAATTTTACCCAAAGGTTTTTCCTCTTCTAGGTGCTGCGGTGTATTTGGGGAAGGAGGACTCGGTGTGGGTTTGGGGATCGTGGATGCTCGCAGAGCCAGGGCTGTGATGGGGCAGGGATATGGGGACCCTCCTCCTGCCCTCTTTTCCCTTCCCAGGTGTCCACACGCCACGGCAGGAGCCGGGGAGGAGAACCGGGGTGCCCGTGGTGCTGGGCTGACCTGGTTCGGTTCCCCAGGGCCCTGCTGGGGCTCATCCCCGAAAGCAGCATGGTGGTGCCAGGGGTGCGGTATGTGGGTCAGGGCGGCTCTTCCCTGGCCAGGAGGGAAGCAAGGAAAACCCTGGCTAAACTCATCTGCTGAAGGAGTGCTGGAAACCTCTTCGGTCCTCTCCTCCCTGGGAGACCACGAGGGTTAAATCTTGCAGGGTGAAGGTGGGCAGGGAAGTACCAGCGTTGCCATTACAAGCCTGATGGGCTGCCCTTGGGGTTGGAGCTCAGTGGGTCAGCTCTGAAGGGGAGAGGAGAAATGTTTCTCTCCCTCCGGTCTCTCATCCGTTCCCTATAGTCTGCCTGGGCTGGCTCAGGTGCTCTGCCCGGCGCACAGAAAACGGCCAGCATGAGCGATGCTTCAGCAGAAAGAGGTGCTGGAAGGCTGTGTGCACGGTGCCTCTGGCATACCGATGCGCTGGCCTCCTTGCACCGTCCTTTGTACCTTCCCAAAACACACACAGCCCTTTGTGCCTGCCTTTGTCACCCCTGGATTCCTTCCAGGGGTATCCGTCCCCCATGGTACCTGCATTCCCTGTAGCACATACATCCCCTGCCCGACGCCTGTGTTGCAGTCCAGCCTTGAATGGGTCGTGCAAGAGCACCCGTCTGGGGATTTACCTGCGGGGAGCCGGGGCCACGCGTGAGCCAGGGTGGGTTTGCAGAGGGCAAGCAGCTCCGAGCCGAGCCCTCGGAGATGCACTAAATATTTAGTGCTGTCTCATCAGCCGCGGGAAAGAGCTGTGGAAGGGAAAGCGCAAAGAAGCGGGAGCTTTTGGAGGCTTTACTGAGTCATGGAGAAGAGAGGATTTTGGGATTTTGTGATTAGTTATATGCCTGAGGACTCAAAACTTCCAGCCTGGCAATACCCGCAGCCTCCCTTACAGTCCTTGAGTTCAAAGGCAATTTGTCTGCATAAAATTGGAGCAACCATTAAATAAGGACCTTTGATACTATGGTGAGTGGCAAAGCACAAAAATGAGATGCACTGAGCCTCAGCCCAGAAGGACTTTCCTGAGCAAGGAACCTGAATAATGCAGAGTCGAGATTAATCCCATGTTGTGGTTTATTGTGCTTTGGATAGCAAACACAGGCGTGCGAGCATGGCCCCGAGGGCTCAGGGGCCTCATTTTCCATTGCTCTGCAGTCATTTATACCCGTGCAAAGTGAATATAAAGTGCCACTATTCTGGCTTTGCTGGCATTTGACATCTACTTCGCTCTGCTGCTGCACAGGAAAGTGATGGCGTGAGGATGAGGATGGAGAGGACCAGCCCTGCTGGCCACTGGCCCCTCTGCCCACCCCATGCTCAGCCCCGTGCGCTCAAGGCAGCTTTTCCTGAGCGCTTTTTTGTCCTTATGGAAAGTCTGCAGGAGTTATTTGGCGTTTTCTTCCCTTTTTCCTTTGTTCCAGCTGCACGGTTCATGGCTGTTAAATGCGCTTCGTCTTCAAAGCGGTGCAAAAGCCCAAGCTTAAGGTCGGACACTGAATCCAGAGCTGAAAGTAAAAGTGGAGCAGGAAAGTTTTACAAGGGCAAAAGCCCAAGTGACCTTGTCCTCCCTCCCCAGGGAGAGGGCATGAGCTTCCTGGGTGCAAAGGGGAAGCGAGGTGCTGCCAGGACAGTTGGGCTGGCAGGGATGGAGTGCCTGCAGGCATGGGTTGCCATGCCCATAGGTCCCAGAGCTGGCAGGACTGGAGCCTCAGTGCTGGGGGGGGGGGGGGGGGGTGGTGTTTCAGACCCGCTGGGAGCAAGCAGAGCTGGAGCTTTGCACCACTGCAAGGCCAGTCGTTGCTCAGATGAGCCATGATGGTTGCTCTTGGGGTGGAAATGCAGCAGGGACATCTCAGCTTGCAGGGCAAACTCCCTTCTCTGAGACCCTGGCATGTGCCAGAAGGAGATTGAGTTTTAAAACCCCATCACTGGGAATATGAGCAACACGAACTGGCCCCCCAGGATGGCAGAGCCTGACTGGTAGCGCCACTGATGCCAGCACGGGGCAGCCTGGAAATTAAAAAGCACAAAGTGCAGGAGATTTTGATTAATGTTGGTTTTTTCCATCTCCTCCCATGACTCTGACGTGGGATGGCGTGTGGACCCCGGGTGCGTCTCACACTTTCTGTCCTCCAGCCCTGGCCAGAGGGGCTGGCAGCACCCCGTGGTCTGGCAGTGTTGGGAACTGCCGTTTCGCTGTCAGCTTTTCCCTTCTGAATCAAACCAAACAGCTGAAATCTGGAAACTTTCCTACGATTATGATGATTTTTTATATTTTTTTAATAAGCACAATCTGATCAAGAAACTGTTGCAATGTTTTTTCTGTAATGTTGGATCATTTTGTTTCAATACTGTCAAAACAATCACAGCACCGAAGGAAAATTATTTCATTTTGATAATGTCAAAATGTTAGAATCCAGGGCAATGACAGAGGATGGAGATGCAGATCAGAGCTCCGCAGCACTTGTGTCCCCATCCTCAGCCATACCCACGCGACCGTTGCTAAAAGAGGGACCATATAAACCATCCGTCCTTTACACTGTGCCTGGGACACTGTCCCCAGCTGCCATCGGCTTGTACACCACTCGTCATGTTATTTTCAAGCCATTTAGCAATTTTTTTGTCCTTGGGTTCCCAAAGCAAGTTATGCATCAGGCAGGGCCGTGCCTCTGATGGGCTGTCAGACAACCTGCACCTTTATTTTAATCTGGAATGGGGAAGGTGGTAGGATTGAACTGGAAATGAGATTGAGGTGATAGTGGCTAAAGTGCTTTTTATTGAGGCTTTCAAAAAACTTAAATGTCATTGGTCCTGTCAAAAAGATACAGCAGAAAAATACCAGGGGCAAACGTGACCGGATCCGTGCGCAGGGGCTGCAGGAACAGGGCAGGAGCAGGGCTGTCTCTGCCTCAGGGTGGATGCTGATCCAACCCCACGGCTCCACCTTGTTTACACCTTGAAGCAGTTTTCTTGCTGTAAGATGGGTGAAAAACCCCGGTCGGACGCTCCCTGCTCAGCCAGGCTGGTGGGTGCTGAGCACCGGAGCTGTGCCGGCGCTGCACAGCCAAGCCACCGAGCCCACCGGGTGAAGCGCAGAGACGGGGAATAACTGAAATATTTTAGGATTGTGTTCACCTGAACAGGAGCGATTTTGTTCGCGACATGGATTACTGGGTGGCTTTAAAAGAAGCGTAACACACATGGCATTACTGCACAAAGCAAGTCCAATAAGCATGTAATTAACTACCTCGGAAATTAATGTCATTGCTATCTAAATACAGAAGCGGGTTTTTTTGTGTGTCCCTGGGGGTCACCAGGTGATTAGATTTGGAGTTAGCAAACGGTCCAGAGCTCAGTCGCTGCAGAGGGGAAAACTGCTAAATCTCCCCGAGGGGTCTGGGTTGAAGACGGGAATAGCACAAGAGTCACCCTCCCATCAGCTGCAGTTTACCCCCACCAGAGACCAAGATTAATATAATCACCAAGTTTAACCTTCAAGGAAAAGCAATAAAAAGGAGCACGGCTGCTCCTGGGTGCCTGTTTGCACGTGTGCGTGTTGCATCAGGCTCTCACCGCATCCCTGTCCTGATCGTTCCTGTTGCCGTACCCTGACTGTGATGGACATACAAATAGTAGAAACAAAACTGTCATAAAAAAAGAAAAAAAAAATCATCTCAAATGCATCCAACTTCATTTAGAGAATCTTATCCATCGAGCCACCTTCCAGATATACCCATCCATCAGACAGCCCTCCCCATGCACTCCGATCCATCAGAAAGAGTTGAAATGAAACATTTTTATTGATCTTGACTTTTTTTTTTTTTTTTTTTTTTTTTTTTTTTTTGATACCCTGTGTTTCTCAACAGACATTTCCATTCCATGTGGGCTCAGTGGGCTGTTTCCTAGGGCACAGGCATCTGCATTTCAGGCACTAGTGTAACCTCTCCGTTGCTGCTCTGTGTTGCCCACAGCAGAGGTAATTTTTCTGCCCCCACCGCAGCAAGCACTATGTCCGTGGTCTAGCAAAGCTGCCTGAAAATGCCTCTCTGAATATTTGCAAAAAACCAAAAGGCACCTGGGGGAGGGTGTCTTGCAAGGTTTATGCTTAGTCCTGGCTAGGACAGGACTTTTGGGGTGAAAAAGCATTGCAAATAAAGAAGCATGCACCAGTGCGTGCAACGCCTGCAGAGCTAGTGATGCTGCGTGTTATCTTGGTGCTGTGATTGAAGGAATAATAATAATAATAATAATAATAATAATAATAATAATAATAATAATAATAATAATAATAATAATAATAATAATAATCCCCCAGAACTCATCCATAACAGGCATGTGTTTAATGTATCAGAGCATGGCAAACGAATTGGCATGTCTGGATCTGGGAAAGGCAGGAAGGCTCCCAGGTGAAGGTTTGGCTTTTCCCACCGGAGTCCTGTAGCTGACTGGGAGAAGCATCTGCCAGCAGAAGGGCTGGGTTGGTGCTGCCTGATGCCAGGGTTTGCTGGTGCAGCTGGCGAGCGGTGGCCGGCCGTGCCAGCCGGCATCACGCTGGGTACCAGGAGCAAGTGCCAGCCCGCGGCCGGGGGCGTTTTCCTGGCTGTCGAGGTGCTGGAGAACCGGGAGCTGAGGATGGAGGAGCCAGACGAGTGCAGGAGGGAAGGGTGTGATGGCAAGCGGTTAGCAGCACATGGAAGCGTGCAGGCGTACACACACAGGCGCTGAGACTCTAGTGCTGCCTTCCCCCCCCGCCCCCCCCTTTTTTTTTTTTCATAGTGCAGGCTGAGCCAGTATTTCTGCTGTAAAATCCGTAGCGGTTCTGCCAAGGCTTTGGAGGGGATTGCTAAAAACTGAAGAGCAATACAGATGCGCTCTTAGATACGGCAGCCAGCTTATTTGCTGCCTAAAGAGCTGATGCTGGAGACGTCAGCTTTTATTTTTTTGGAGATTTTATGGGACCAGAGGGGCTTTAAGGAGCCGGTGCTGGGGGGACACTGGGGACAGTCCCAGTCCCAACCCTGAGGAAATCAGGAAAATCTTGGTGCTGATTTTCCCAATGACCACCCAAAAGCTTCTCACCCCGTGCTTGTAGGAGCCCTCCTCCTCCTGAGAGCATCGAGCTCTCTCTCAGAGTTTTTCCAGAAAAATCACAGATCTTTTATTATGTTCAGGCTCTGCCTCACAGCTCATTGCTGAAGGGGCCTTTGGTTCCCCTCAGGCACTTTGTTCTCTACATAAGTTGTTGCTTTCCCTCCTCCACACAGAGCCAAAGAAACCCTGCAGAACTAGCTGGTGCCACAGGCGAGACCTCTGGCAGGGGCATCGATGTGCCAGCGGTACCCACCATGCTCCCTGAGCATCCCCGGGCTGTTTCTGGGGAGGTTTTGCTCTCTGTTTCTCAGCCCCTTGCTGGCTGGGGAGGAATTTCCACCACCCTACCCCCCTCCCTCGTATCCAAATCCAGGATGAAAATCCAACCCCAGCTGCCTGTAGCAGGATTGGGGGTTCAGGTGCTTGCACATGCATCTCACCCCCCCGACCCTAACCAGCCCAGCGGGTGCAGGGCAATGCAGACCGGGGCGTGCTCTGTGCCTCGGTTTCCTCATCTGCAAAATTAAGGCATTGCCAGTGATCCCCGGGGCGAGGTGGCATCTGGAGGTCAGCGCCAGCTGCCCCACGGCTCTCCCGCAGCCTGGGCAGCTGCACAGTCCCAGGTAATTTGCTCAAAGCCCCAAAGTCAGTTGATCCGATTCCACGTTTGCCAGGCAGTACCTGCTCGGGGACGAGCTGAGCACCAGCAGAGCCCATTAGCACTCAGCTGCGTTCTGCTGTTCGTTCCGCTCTCCTTCCCTTCCCAGAATCAAATTAAATCTCTTTTATTAGTTCCCTTTTTGTACACAACTCCTTGCACAATTAGTGAATAATTTTCAAGAGCACATACTAATTGCCTTGCTCCAGCCTCACCCTGCAAAGCTTTTTGCTTTCATTTTGCTTTCACTTAATTTTTATTAGGATCAAGAGAGAAGAGAAACTCAACCAAGCCGCAACTAACAAAAACAAAAAAGGAGCTCGGTGCTCTGGAACGGAGCTGGTGCCTGCTGAAGGCTGAAGAGCATCTGCAAGATACTTTTCCCATAGCAAACTGGACTGTGCTTCTGGTATCCCAGTGCCATCCAGTGCTGCTCCGCAGTGCAGCTGCTGTGGCCAGGGACAGCCAGGACCTGCTAGCAGCTCGTCTACTTGTGCTAAGATACAACCCCCCCCATTTTTATCAGGTCTTGAGGACTTTGCTTTGCTGTAGGCTTGGCTGATCTTGCTGCAAATCAGTTTTTTTGGCTGCCTAGCTCTTACCCGCCCACCCGGGCTGCCTCGGAGCATCACACTCAGGTCTGGGATGGGAACACCAGCCCCGTGTGGGGGTTGGGGTAGTGAAGTCCTTGACCCTCCCTCCCACCACCCACCTTTTGCACACCCAGGCACAGGCTGGCTGTATTTATGAGCAAGATATTTGCTGATTAACCATGGCCCAAGTTGCTGCAATTCCAGTGCAGGTACGAAATGAAGGGTCGATGCTGCCCGTTCCCTCTGATAGACTCCTGAAGCGCTGGGGACGCAATCAATTGAAGGTGACATGAATCACACTAATTAAACTATCCCAAAAGCACATTCCACAGCCTCTGGGGGCCAGGTGAGGTGTGCAGATGGCCCCTTGGCAATCCGAACGCTGACTGCCAGCTCCTGGAGCCCCCTCGTCGCAGACTTTGGGATAATTGATTTTGTGGTCCCTTTTCTCTAGGGATGTCAAAGCCCTCAGAGCAACGTCAGCAGGGTCAGCAGCAGCGAGGATGGGTTTAATTAGCTGCTCTTCTCTCTATGGTGCCGGCAGGGCGATGGCTGGAGCATACAGGTGTTTACAGGCAGCAGGCAGTAGGACCTGCCTGGGTTTAGTGAGCATCGCCAACCTCGGTGCTGTTTGTCTGGGGTCCTGCCTCTTGCTCCTTAAATGCTGGGAGTCCAGGTGCTCGGGGAGGGGGCTAACAGAGATCAGAAAGACAAATTAATGGCTGAGCGGGAATTCTGTTTCCCAAGGGGCTCCAGAGGGACAGTGATGCTTTGCCAGGCTGGTTCCCAGTGGGACTGCTGGCAGAGGTGTACCACCCGCATCCCTTTGAAAGCGACAGCATCCCTGGTCCCCCGCTCATGAATATTCACATGGCGGCTGCTGTGCTTTATCCCGTGCTGCGCAATTATCATTTTAAAGGCTCTCAAATGCTTATCAGACTGGAGCATGATTTAAAGAAGCGGCTGAGCTGGTGCCTGTGGGGGCTTTAGCTGAGCAGGAGCTCTGCTGCGGAGGTGGGCGGTGGGCAGGCATGAGCATCCCCCTGCTCGTGGCTCAGCTGTCCTCGTGTGCGTGAAGCTGCCGGGCTGGCTTTTGGGGATCGTGGCGGTGGGATTATCCTGCTCTCGCCTGCTCTCCTCCTCCCCGGAAGGCTGTCAGGCCTCGCCGCTTACCCCGTGTAATGAGCTTTCAAATCTACGGGCAAAAGGCTGGGACAAATCCAAGGCTACTCGAGGATTTCTTGGGTTACTCCTTGGGAAATGATAGTGAGGAGGAAGGCGAGCGTGGTGCTCAGCCCTCACTGCACTCACCTGGAGCACACCTGAGGGAGAACTGGTGGAGCTGCTCTGCCACCATCATTCATATCCTGGGAAATATCCAGTACAAACCACTTGGCATGCAGCATCCCACGTGCGCATGAGGGTTTTTTTTTTTTATCCCTGTTAAAATTAATTTAAGCCACAGAGCAGGCAGAGGGATGCTGCGCAGAGGGGGCTGTCGCAAGAGAAACATGTGTTTCCATCAGATATCTTGCTATGCTGCATGTGCGTGATACAGGCAGCATCGACTTAAAGCTGCTTCTCCGAGCCGTGGGCCCTGGCTTATGCCTGGGGTCTCTAAGAGCTTTTGCAAGACAAAAAATAAATAACAGAGCATCGTTTGTTTAATTGTTAATAGCTCCCAGATAAAAGATAGTTGCTGTTCACATGGGGAAGAGGGACTCTGGCAGCTCTGGAGAGAGCATGTGGCATCACAGCTTGGATTGCTTTTCAGAAGTGCTGAGCATCCAAAGCCAGGGCTGGTGAAGGAACGGGAAATGAGAACATGATTTCGCAAAAGCTACTGATGTTTCTGAATGGTTTTGCATTGGGCCCTTTCCAGTGCTGACTGGGAATATCTTCTCGCCCACTGCCCGCCCCCGCTCCGCGTTGCATATGCTCCTCGACATATGCCGATGCTTTTCACTGAAAACCTGAAAATCAAAATCTACGTGAATGTGTTTTCAGGCTTGGGTAACCAGAACCAAGCCGCTATTTCAGTTTTTCTGTTTTCCTTGGAAATAGGTATTTCTCACAGAAACCTGTGGAAATGCTGCCCTACTAGAACCCTCCACGTGGAAACCCAAGTTAAACGGGATGGCTGGATTCCTCACCGCTGTGCCCGGCCACGAGCCCCACAGCACACACGTGGGAGGCTTCGTGCTCCAGATCCACCCAAGTACCTTTTATAAAAGGTCTAACCCGTCGCTCCAGACTTGTCCTACAGTAGATGGAGAAGAAGGGGCACTTCCAGGGGATGTGGGGACCTCCTGGGCCACCCCAGGAAGGTCTTGCCTCCCTCCGTGGACCAGGGATGGAGGAGAGCGGTTTGGCAGAGCAGGTTTGGGTCTATTGATTTTTATAATTAGCCCAGCGCCTGTGGAAAGGATGTTTGTAAACGCATTGTCTACTGGCTTGGATTTTGCTTTCTTCCCCCTTCCCTTGCATCAGGCCCAGGATTTTGGGTTATCTCCAGCCATATCGTGAGGGGGTTTGTTCCTGCCAAGAGAGCTGGATGTTACAAGTGTCCTTTGAATGTGCAATCACAGCAGGTGACTCCCCTTTCCCTCCCTTCCCGGGCGTCTGACTTGGGATCTTGTCGATGATTAAGCTCAGTGTCTCATAAATTATGTTTCACCAAATTGCTACATTAATAAGGGGCCGTGTGTTCTTGGAGGATCATTAATTATAGATACATTTTTATTTCCCCTGCAAAATTGTCCGTGTTTCTCACTGGGCTGATTATGCAGCCGTGTTAGGTGCTGAGCAGTGGGAGAAGGCTGAGGATCGGCTCGGAGCGGAGCAGAGCAGCTGCGGGCGGCGAGGGGACCCTTCACCATCCCAGCTTAAAGGCTGTTTGGGGGGGGACTCTGATCCCTGCTGAGCTTCACACCCACCAGTGTGATGATCTGTGAATTATTTCCCGGTCTCAGCTCCCTGCCAACGGCGGGCAATGCCTTCTCATCTCCGGCTCCGGCTTTTGTTGCACGAGGGCAGCGCCTTCGCCTTCCCCGTGGGCATTATAGCTGCTTTACAGAGAGGGTGCCAGAGCAGCTGGGGGGGGTGCAGGGACCCCCCAAGTGACTCAGCTCCAGGCACCGGCGAGGACCAGCATCCCAAATGGATGCTCTGGTCCCGCACCGCCTCACCCTGCAGCAGCTCTTTGCACTTCAAAGCCTCCCTCTCCCCGGGTTGTCAGGGTCTAATTGTTCGGTTCCTATTAATAAGATGCCTCCAATAGCAAAACTGCCCTGCAGGGTTATATTATCGTTATTGATTTATTATTAACAGTCACTTAGGCCGAGCTGAATGTTTAGGCTGCGCTCCCCGTGCTTTGGAGAGCATCCAAGGAGCATCGGAAATCAATGGCGAGTCTTTCTATCGACACAGCGGTGCTGTGCTGGGCAGGATGTGTAACATGCAATGGGGGACATGCTTCCCAGTGCCCCCAGCAGGGCTGGGGTGGCGGGGTGTCCCCAGGCAGCAGGGACACCTCGGTCCCCAGCAGCACGGTTGCACTGCGTGAGCAGCACCCGGAGCGAGGGATTTCCCCAGAGCCAGTGGGGAAGGGACACGTTTACGGAGAGATGATAAATTCCCTATTTGCAGATTTATTACAAGAACTCGAAGGGGTGGGAAAGCGGATTGTAGGGTGGCTGGTTTTTTTTGTGTGAAAGCTGTTAAACTTTTATGTCGTGCCGTAATGGTAAATGAAGTCCGCCTTGCAGTTTAAATAGTTCCTGATTAAATAATTACCCCTTTCAGCTGCTCTAAGGAGAGGCTGAGGATGTCCATCTGGCACCTTGTGCCCACCAGTGTAAGAAACCTTTTAAATAGAGGCGGATCAGGGCCTTTCCCAAATAAATCCTGCATCCATCACAGGTGAAGGCTGGCTCCACGGGACAGTGGCTCCCACTCTGCGGGGGGACCTGGTGGGGGGCAGAGACCTGTGCTCCCAAACCCTGAAGAAGGGATCTGCTCCTTGGAGTATTTTCCCCTGTACTCCGCTTACTTGCCAGCGCACACACACAAGTGAATCCACCTTCTTCCTCGATTCTCATCAAAGATTTAGCAGTGAAGAGACAATGATATTTGCAGTGAGCTCACAGAGGCTCATCGTCTTTGCAGAATATACTACAGTACACTTACCAGTACATTAGGAAGCACTATAAATATTTAAAGCTAAACTATCATTGCCCAAATAAATGAGCAAGCTCCGGCAGCTCTCGGTTTGTGTGCTCTTCCTCCTTGCCTCGACTCAACCAGCCCTCGGGGCTGCCCCAAAAGGAGAAATCAGTGGGATGCTGCTTGAATTGAAGTTTTTGGCAGAGGGAGGGGCGATTTCTCTCCTTACAGACTCAGCCAGAGGAGGATGCGCTCAGAGATGCTGAGGACCAAGGCTGGGCTGAGCTTTAGGATGCTCCAGGCTCGGCAGGCTGGTGAGCGTCCTGGATGGGAGGAGGCAACCAAAAATTGCTGGAGAGGTGGGTTAGCAGAGCTCCTGGTTCCCCTGCCCTTTCCAGGGACTCTGCGGTGTGGCCTTGGTTTCCCCTTTCGAAAGACGACAGCAAAGGTGTCTTTATGAAATGTGCTACGGCACGTTCAATCCCGCGCTTGGAGGTATTTATTAAGCTGATATTTTCTGCCCATATTGCAACATCTCCTGAACAAGGCAGTCGTCCCTGAGCGATGGATTGCAGGAGCCTGGCTCTGGCAGTGAAAGCACCCGTGTCCTCAGGGAGCTGAAGGGTCTGAAAGGGGTTTTGATAGTAAAAAAATCTATTCTGAGATAGAGCTAAATATTTGTATGGGAAAAACCTATAGATCGTAGAGATGATAGAAAATTGGCAAGGCTTAGTAAACCCTTCTGCACAGCTCAGCTATACATCAGCAGTAAAATAAATATATTGATAACTCCCTGTTGGAAAAGTGTCTATAAATTATGGTCACTTGATCCTGCTAATAAGGCAGTGGGGGATGCAACCAGCACATTAAAGCGTGGCTCCTGAGTCAGAAGCTTCCAAATCTTCTTTCTTAGTCCAAGCTGAAAGAAAGCAAAACCCAAACCCAGGAGCAAATGCTGCCTTGTCACCAGAGCAAGGGAGGGGGTTCTGGGGTCCCTGGTGACCCCCACAACAGGGTCTACCAGCAGGACAGGGTTATTCCTACCACATTGATACCTTGGAGATAACCAGGGCAGGAATTTTTTGCACTGCTGGGTGTCTTCGGCCAAGCACACACAGGACCTTCGCTCTGTCTTTCCCTTCCTAAGTTTTTCCTTCTCTATTTAGATGACTTGCAATGACAGTGATCATCTGTGGTGCGGGTCCAGCCCCCTCATGACATGGCTGGGACCAGGGGGCCCATCCCGGGATAGTTATTGGAAGCGAAATACCCCAGCTGACCTCAGTGAATGGTTACAGCCCCATAGGTAAACCCCAAGAAATACAGGGGCCTGCAAACTTTTCCTCTCTTTGCTTAAAAAAAAGAAAAGATAAATACGAATCTCGTTAGCTGTCTTTCCTTGCACTGATTTAAAGCACCACTTGAACTTACGATTTTCTTCCCAGCCATCCTGGTTATCCTGTTTGGTACATGCTGTGGGACCTGCATAGTGTCGACACTGTCCTAGGAAACTCCTGCATCATGGAAACTTTATTTTCCATCTGAATCCCAGTGGCAGAGCGGCTCCTCACGGTTTCTGTGGATGCTGGGTTAGCCCTGGAGCTGCTCAGAGCTGTTACGGTACCACCGAGCCTGTTTAATATTGAGCGATTTCCTGCTCCAAACAACACTTAATGTCAATTATTGCATGCGGCGCAGGCAGTTTTTCAATTAACTGCCCTATATAATTTTATGTTTCCAGTCTACTTGTATGTGGTTTGTGCATAAACCTTGCGAAATGATGGCCCAGGCAGACAGGAGCCATGAATTTGTTTTTAAGAGGGCATGGCTGGGAGCCACAAAATCTGAATTTTGTTTTCTGCTGTTGCCCAGAGGCTCTCGTGGGTTTTGCCATGGGCAGGCGGGCCTTGCTGGGACAACAGGTCTACCTCTGATGGCGCCACATCTGGATTCCTGCACCTGCGCTGGGAGCCACCTCTGCAGCCCCTTTCTGGGGCAAAGAGGGTGGGTTTGACCCCATTCCTGTGCTGAGGGCTTAATTGTGGTGAGGATGCCTGAAGCAGGTGGCTTATTTTCAGCAGGAATTGCTGCCGCTAACGTTATACACTTTTTCTTGCGATGTGAATCGAGCCCAGCTTACAACTGTTTGCCAATAACTCGGATAAAGATGAGCACTGGTTCGCGTATGTATATTTACTCTTATAAAATCCAAAGTGCTCTTTTTTTTTTTTTTTTTTTTAGTTTTGGGTTTTTTTGATGTTGGTTTTTTTTTTTTAAAAAAAAAGGGTTCCCAGCAAAGGCAGGAGTAAGACCCATGCTCTGCCTGTCGACTTGATGAATGTGCTGTGGTCTAAGCCAGACCACTTAGCTTCCCCTTGTGCTTAAACTAATCCCCATGTCCATCAATCATCGGGGGAAAAGGCTCGGACCCTCATTTATTACAGCTCCGATAAATATGCACAGCAAAGGCAGCTTTTCCTTATGACAGAGGTGGAAGGGGAAAAGGAAAAAGAAAAACGTTTTCCACCCCAGTACTCTGTGCCTTATGGTCATCCTGCTTTGGGGAGCGGATTTCCCAGGGTCGGGGATGCCTCTGCTGCTCAAGTTTACTCCCCTGTAGCAACAGAGGGTGTAAAATAAATAACCAATTACTCTGAAACAACTGTACCGAACAGGAGCCTACATCTGTGACCTGCGGTACTTAAGGCTCAGTAAATATGTTCTTAATAATCAACTTGTATTTATTTAATGTACAATAATTCTGCTGCTAAGCTCCAGTGAAATGCACAGTTAATTAAAAATGTCTTTGAAATCAGTCCTCTAGGGAAAATATTTTATACTATCTGAGGGGTTTCTTTTCCTTCTTTTTTTCCCCCCTTTCTTTTCTCTGTCTAGCCCTGCTGTTAATTTTCTCTTTTCCCTGTAATCCTGATGCTGTTTGCAGCTGGCTGCCCGTGTTCTGGCTATTCCCCCTGGCAGGTGGGCACCGGCCAGGGCTTGGCTTTATCCTGAGATTTCAGCACTTTCCTCTGTGGCAAATCAAGCAGGGCTAACGGAGCTTTGCCTCCCCGCTCCCCTGAGAGCCGCACAGGAGGGTTTGGGGCTGGGAGAGAGGTGGAGGTGATACCCGGAATGTAAACGCTGCAGTGATGGAGCCCAGGGGAGAAGGGGACTGATGGGGACTGCAGGACATCGCTGCCCTTGGCCATCAAAAGCTCCACTGGAAGGGAGGCAGAGTCCAAGCCCTTCCCTGCATCGCTCGCTGTGTTTGGGATGCTGATGAACAGTTCCTAACAAGGACAGCTCGCCGCGGCTGTCCCTTCCCCAGCACAAAGGCGAGGTGATTAAAAGTTAATATCAGATCGCGGCTGGAGGCTGGTAAGCCAGCTGTAATTACTCGGATGTGGGGATATTAAGGGGCAGTGTAATTATAATTCCGAGGTAATCGGAGAACGCGCTCGAGCAGGTTTTGTGCTAATATTGTGTTTTACATCTCACGTCATGGCGGCGTTAATCAGCGTGGTCCCCACTGCCCCATTGCAGGCTCTGCTCATCCCCAGCCCTGCCCCGTCTCATCCACAGCCCTTCTCGCCGTCTCCATCCCATCCCTCCAGCCATCTGGGACGGAGAAAGCAGCCTCAGCTCCAGCCGCCAAGATGGGACGTTTGTGCTTGGCAAAGGCTTGCTTTAGCCAGGGAAAAAATAGCAAATAAAAAGCATCTGATTGATTTTTATATTTTTTATTATTTTTTTTTTTTAGCTAATGGAAGGGGAGCGCTTGGGAGCAGGAGACATCTGCAGCCAGTCTCCGGTCTGTGTGCCAGAGCTTCCCAAGGGACCATGGAGACTGTGGTCATCGCACTGGAAGCCAGACCTTGCCCAGGAGGTGGGCAGTCCCTTCTTCACTGGTCAAACTGGGAGAACTAGGAGGGCAGCTTTTACAAGCTGAGTGATGCCAAACCTGGGCCAGGGAAAACCCTTGCCCTGGGGCTTCACATGAAAGGTGCTGGTGCTCCCTGAAAACCCATGGCACATGGATGGGATAAAGGAGAAGCCTGGGAGAGGGATAGTGGGGGCTGAGGAGGGGGAAGATGTCAGGATGAACACTCCAAGCCACTGTCTCTGCTCCTACCATCCCTGGGTGAGCCAGGATTAGCCACTCCGCAGCCAAAGCAGCTGGTCTGAGCCTGAAGATAAGGTGCAGAGGCAGCGAGGGGAAAGGGAAACCTCTCTCCGGGCAGCCAAGATCTGCCGAGAGCCTCGCTGAGATGCAGAAGGCAGGCCAAGCCGCCCTGCAGAAACCCTGAGCTGCTTTTTGTCTACTCGGGTTGGACAGATTTGGGGTTTGTTGTTTCCTAATGATTTGTTTTGCACTTGTTTCCTCCTTTCAGCTCCACAGCTGTGGGAGCCATGGATGCTGTGGGGAACAGAACGGGAGATACGATTAGAAGTCATTTGAAGAGTAATTAGGTTTGATCCAGGACCCTTTGGGATCCCAGGTCTGCTCCTGCCGCTCCCAGCACGTTTGTTTGAAGATTGGGAAATGGTGCATGTCAAAACAAGGCAAGTTTCAGCATGTCTGTGGTGGTGCAGGCAGGGCACCCCGCCCCAGGCAGGGAGCACAGGGGGCATCGGTGTGGGACACCCACGTGCTGGGGAGGTTCTCCTGTCCCCAAACCCAGAAATGGTGAGATTTGGGGAAAATAGAGGGCCACGGAGCAGAGCGGTCGGAGCTGCTGGCGAGCGGCACCGGGAAGCTTGCAGCACCGCTTGCGAAGGAGCTGCCACGATGCCGGCAAACACAGCGATGCTCCTTCCAGCCTCACTGGGAGGGAGATGTGTGCGGGTACCAGCCCTGCAGCATTGCAGACAGGTGGGAGCGATGCATCCTCTGCTCCCGGCCAGCTCTGCTGGTGGAAAAGGGCTGAGCAGGAAGGCAGGAGCCTGAGTAAAACTGGGACAGCCCCAATGAGCCTCAGGTGCTAACCTAGATTGGCACTGGCAGAAAGAAGAGTCCAGCATTGCCGTAAACCTTTGCTTTAAACCTGGTGGGGCTTGTTCCTGCAAATATCTCGCCTTTACCGGCTCTATCGCTCTGCCTGGCTGGGTTAGCATCTCCTGTTCCTCTTTGCCAGCACCGAGAAACTGGTGCACAGTGAAATGTCCCTAATCCAGGGCTCTGTGGCTGTATTTTACCCCATATGTCATAAGACAGGATGCCTATATGGTGTGTTTAGCTATTGTCTCTTCTGGAAGGTTTCCACATCCTTATTTATAAGGCCTCTCCAGCCCTGAACAACCCCCTTTGGAAGATCAGTAGCATAATCATCGCTGGGCCATGAAATAAGACCTGAGGAAGTATGGCTAAGAATAATTTACCTACCACATGGCTGAACCTGCTGAGAAATAAACTTCCGTCCTGTGGGAACGAGGCACCGTCTTCCCGATTGCTCTCTTAGATCACGAAGCCATCGCCGCTGGCAGCCAGCTCCTGTATATTTGGTGCAGCCTCTTCATCCAGCGCTGAGTATGATTCTTCGTGATAGTCCCTAGTGTCTTGTACGCAGGCTGTTGGGTGGGTTTTTTCCCTCTGCTTTTTTATTTCCATCTCCTCTTGTTTAAATCAGGTGTCATCTGCTGCATCCCAGTGTTTTTTCTATCAGGATTTCCATCGTGTCTTGGAGCATAGAGCCCGGTCCCTAGCACTGGGCTGGGATGGAGACAGGACACCTCCGCCCAGAGATGGTCTAAAAAAGTGAGGAATCATCTCAAGAAAGCCAAGCAGCCCACACAAAACATAAATTTAACAGAAGGGGAGCTTGGCCCAGGGTCCATGGTTTAGCATCACAACTAAGGATCCGCTCCCCACGGGCCACATGTGTCTCCTGTGCTGCAAATGGTCTGGGGCTGGGAGGGAAATCTGCCTTTTTCTTCTCTTTCCCTGCACTCAAGGGAAAAGAAAAGGAACAAAAAAATTGTTCAGCCTTTTTTTTTCTTATTTCTCACTTTTTTTTATCCAGACACTTTCAAAGTTAATTTCAAAAAGCTGGGAACACTTGATAGTTTTAATTAATCCGCTGCCTAGGGAAATACAATTTGTGTAGCCAAAGCCTCTCTCTTTCCTCTGGATAGCTATCTCACTTTGGGTAATGCTGATGGTTCCAGCATGACAGCGATTGCAGCAGAGACTCCGGTGATTTTTATTTTATTTCATCATAAAAGTACCACGTGTCGGGTTTATGTTGGCCTGGCTGGCCACCCAGGGGCATGCTGAGGGAAGGGGGGACACAGACTTTAAGGGGGATCAGATGGAAACCAAGCGGGAACAGCTTGTTCATCCAAACTTCAGATCAATTGAAAACAAAGTCTTGAATTATTTTCTCACCCAGTAACTGGCTGGGTCTGATTCGAGACGTAAGTTCAAGAACGTGGAAAGAACACCGCGATGCATTTGAAATACAATATTGGGATTCGGTGTGGGTTGGTGGTTGTGTGTTGGTTTTTTTTTCTTTCCTGGTATGATTTGCTAATTCATTTTAATTAATTAAAAGGGATCAAGAAGCAGGGAAAATCACGCTGCTGCTTGACTTGCTGCACACCACAGGTCAGTAATCCCAGGTGGGGTGGAAACTGGTCTCCACAGCCCCCCCGGTGCCAGGGGAGCCCCAATTTCTGCAGCAGGGAGGTGACCCCAATTGCTGATGCTCACAAGCCTGGCGAGCAGCAGCCCCAGCTCCCAGGGACTGTGGGACCAGCACGGCTGTGACGGGAGCCCTGCAACCCCCCTGCTCGATGGGAACCAAGCGGCTCAGCCCTTCCTATCCACACTTGAGCTCCCACAAGGAAACGCATTACTGTGTTGATTGAGTGTTTGCTAATGTGTTGCCTGCGAGTGGAAAGGGGAGGAAAAGCAAACCCCACGTGGGTGCAACACACGCCGTCGGGCAGGGATGGGGTGGCTCATCTGCACTTCTCTAATGATGGGTGGAGGACAACGTGGCCATGGGCCCCCCGAGGGACCCTTGCCTTTTTCCAGCATCCCTATCTCTCTCCCATCAGGAGGTGAGCTGTTCTGGCCCATCACTCCCCATAATCTAGCATAAACACGGCGTTTTGTAGCCACTTAGCTAGGGCTGGCATTTGGAAGTGACATTTAAAGGTCACTGCCAATCTTCCTGCGTGGAGAACATGGAGAGGGCGATGTGATGTGTGACGCCGCGATGGGACCAGGGGTGAGAACAGCAGCAGCAAAGATGCTGAGCCGGGTCCCTGCCTCCCCATCCCTCTCGCCCTCCTCCTCCTCCCGTTCCATGCTGTGAATTTCTTTCTCTCTGCCCTGCCTCTCTTGCCAGCTAATGACTTTTTCATTCCCCTGCGAGGAAAGTGCTGTTCTGGGAGATTTATGGCCAGTTCTCCCGGGGAGGGGGGGGAGAGGTCTCGGCACTGCGATGTGGTCTGCCTGTGTGACACGCCGGCTCCGCACGCTTGGGGCTGGCAAAGGCGATTCCCACCAGCTCCAATGTTTCTACAAAGCCAGATTTTGCTGTCGTGGGGCATGGTGCTCTGACATTTGCATTATTATTATTATTATTGGTAGTATTTTGCTTGTATTCAGGGTAGTGCATTCTCAGTAGGCTAACCCACTTCACAGCAAGTCCTTAAGTGGGGCCATAACACACATTTTAAAGCCTTGAAACTCATACTCTGCATTTTCAGCTCCCAAAAATAAAAATTAAGAAAAAAAAAAAATCAATACAAATTAAGTAAGAAAGAAGACACAGTCTGTTTCCATTCTTTAAACCAGGTTTCCAGGCAATTATTCTCCTATCTCCCACATAAAATTAATAAGAATTCTGCCTGGACATCCAATAGGCTTTGGTTTTGCATAGCGTCTTTGAGGCAAAAGGAGGAGAGAATGCTTAATTAGTTTCTTACAGCCTCTGCTGCTCACACAGTGTGTACTAGCAGTGCCTACAGGTACCTGGCTGTGCATAGGCTTGACCTGACCATCCCATGGGCAATACATCACCTTGCAGGGAGGGTGGCTGGCAGGAGCATGGGGGGCTGCTGGTTTAATTAATAAGGACAGGGTTGGAGGAGTGGGGACAGAGGAGAGCTGGGACTCAGGCTGTGAGGAGTGGGATCAATACCAGGCCATCGATTCCCTTTTCCTGATTCAGACTGGGAAGTGCTCCCGTATCGGCAGGCAGTACGGCGAGCTGCAGCCACGGCATGGGGCTGTGCCATGGCGGACTGGGAAGGGACTGCTGGTATTGACCGAGTCCTGCCAACGCAAGAAGGCTGGCACACATTTGACAATAACCAACCTGCATTAATGAAAGATATGCAAATGATCTCCAACTTCTCGGTGGCAATCTATGCTGCTTGGTTAGCTGCTGCTGCGGGAGGGACGGGCAGTGAACTAGAGGCAGCAGTTTACAGATGCGGGTCATAAGCATCTGCATTGACACACAAGTCCTGGGCTGTCAGAAGGTTATTTTAGACTTGCATGATCTTTTTCCTCTGCTCCTTTACCTTATTTTTCCTTGGAGGTGTCTCTCTCCCTTCCCTACACCTTCCAAGCTTCCTCTCGTGGCCATTCCCCTGCTCAGCCTTCCCCTGCGAGAGCTCGCTTTCATGCCCATCTGTGCTCTCACCAGCTTTTCTGCTTCCTCCATAAACAGAAAAAAAATCGGATCCCGGAGAATCAGGAGCTCAGAAGTAACAGAGCAGTAGATAAATGGATGTGTCCATATGGAGAAAGACAAATAGATGGGAAGATAAGGAGACTGGGTAGTGAACGTTGTGTGTGTCTGAAATCAAATTAAGAAATTTCTCACATATGTTTCGTTCCATCAAAACCTCAATTATGCAGACTGTGTTTCCTACCTCATCGCCATAAATAAAGCATAGTTTGCAAAAAGGACAACAATAATATTATACTAATATTATTGCACCCCATAAATAAACGCAGTGAGAGATGCCATTGATCTTCAGGAGGTCATTTCCAATTCAGCATCTTATTGTTTAATGCAGTGGTGCAAAGTCTGCAGCAACTGTGTTACAGGGCCAGGCTCCGCGCTGGGGAACAGCAGCATTCCTCTATCGTTTCAGGAGAGCTAGATTATCAGTACAGATCTAATCAGCTACCTGCTTTTGGCCATATCTGAAACAGAAGTAAATCAGCATAATCCCATTGACACCAGTTGGAATATGATGATCTACATCCACTGGGTATCCGTCCATCCAGCCATCCATGCCCCTGCAGTTCACGTGTATTCACATAGCTGTATCAAAATGTTTGTAAATACACATGTCTGCATGTGCATATGTGTTTATTTCTGTTTAGCTCTATTTATGCACACATATACATGCATATATAATTTTCTCTTTTTAAAATATTAAAATAAATTACATCTTTTCACAGAATACAGACATTAATTCTGTTTCCAGGAGATTTGTCAAATCAGTGGTCTGTGTTTGCATAACAAGCTCTTTGGTTATGCTGCACTGCATATAAATTACCACGTTGTCAGGCTCCAGATCAAAATCATTGGGTTTTAAGCAGAATCTCTCACATTGATTAAGATGTGCTTTATGTTATGTGCATCTATTACACCTACAGCCCTGAAAGCGTCTTCAGAAAAAGGCTGGATGTGGCCAAAGAGTATGGAAATGCCACAAACCTCTCGGGTCCCTTGCAGAGGGGGTCCCCTCTTGCCCTGCCCTGGATGTCTCGCCTGCGGCCAGCCGGGCAGGGATGGGTGCTGGGGGGATGCTCCATTCCTGGACTCCTCCAGGGGTGACGAGAGGCTCTGCCTCCTTGCCATGATGCAGAAGCGGCAGCCTTGCATACGGGTTGGGCTCGTCATGTTATCACACACGTGCATAGAGATGCGCGCACGCTCCCACCCCCCCCAAATCTATTAAATGTACAAACCTCAGACTGTATCTCCTCTTCTTAAAAGCTCCACTTATCTGCCGCAGCAGTAAACAGCTTGGGGTTTATAAAGTGTAATCGGGAAGCGCAGTCCCCCTGTCGACACAGGCAACAGTCATCTGTTCATTTGTTTTAATGAGATAAAACCCTTTCCAGAAGTCAGGGCACCGGGCTCCGAAGCTCTTTGCTCGCCTCTGACTTTTCTCATCCCCATTTGCTGGTACACCCAGGGACTGGCCACACCAGTTGCTCTCTGATTTGTCTGGTTTTGCTGCCATGTATGAACACAAAGAGCATCGAGTGCCTGGTTGGGCTGGGACCCAAAATCAGGAGGGTTAAACCCCTCTGCTGCTTTGGGTGATCAGGGCCCCGACAGCAGCAATGGGCAGTACACCAGCTGCTTTTATTTCTGCAAAAGGGAAAATTTTTGATGGGGAAAAAAAAAAAAAGGCATAAAGTAATAGAACTTCCTGTGGGATGGAGATCTTTTCTGCTTAGCTCGTTTCAGCTCCATCCCACCTCGAGCTCCAGCCATTCAGACCCTGCATTCCCTCTGCCAAGCCCCTTGGCTCCCCAGGAGCGGTGCGACATTTCTTTTAAGGGATGGACTTGACCATGATGGAGAGACACCACGGGACAGAAAGCCTACCGGCTGCCCAGGTGGCTCCGACGATGGCAAAATCACCTTTCCCATTGAAAAAGGGAGGCAGCTCCTTGCCAGGACTTGTCTTGCTGCAGCTTTCAGGCTTCCTGGAGGCTGCCCAAGAAAAGGGTCGTTTCTAGCTGTATTTTTAGCGTGCTGGCACCTGCCCATGAGGAACGAAGGTGAGACTTGCCAGCTCACTTCATGCAAGACTATAGAGTAGCGGCAGATGGGACCGGTTTCTGGTTGCTGACAGGGATGTGAATAGAAACTTAAATTAAAGCAGCTAAGTTATGGAGGCCTGAGTGCTTTTTCTGTGTGTGCCAGTAGTATTTTGCCTTAGTTTGCACAGAGGCACTGGGGAGCCAGCTACAGTTTAATTGTATTTCTTTAATTTTACCAGCCAGAAGCCTTGAGGCAGAGCCACATGAAAGGAAATAATGATTCGGGAGAATTCCTCGCTTTGTTTACCTATTTAAAGTGCATTTCCTTGGTGCTTTTCCCATTCACAGCAGAGAAAGAAACCCATGGAAAAATGCAGCAAAATGAGTTTTAAAGTCTCCTACCATGCTTGCGCAGAGGAGAGGCAGGGACTTGCTGGTGTCCTGGGGTCTCTCGTGCCATACAGCTATTTTTTTATTGGGGCAACAGGAGCTCCGGGAGTTCTTGAGGTCAAACGCTGAACCTGTATCAAGTGCAAAGAAACCTCAGAAAACACAGCCTGGACCAGTGCTGAGCTCCAGCCTCTCCACCCACCCCGCAGGCGAGCATCCCTGCAGCATCCCTGCACATAATCCGAGGCCACCAAGCACGACGAGTGGGAGAGACCCTCAGGGCCGATACTTCTTCAAGGAACATCTCCCAATCCATAAATATTTCTACCAAAATTCAGGACAAAACATAATGTATAAAAGATTGAATAGAAGATATATTATGCTATTGCATAGCAATCCTGTCTTCAGGAATTTATGGCTTCGATATATCCCCTGTTAAAAGAGGTTTTGCCGGCTGATGGAGGAGTTCAATTCATCTTGTATCTGTTGCAAACTATCAATATTATGGTTTGCCCATTTAAAGGGGAATTGGGATCAAGTCTTTTGGCTATTTATAATAAAAAAAAAAAAAAAAAAAAAAGAAAAATCCTTTGGCATCATTGATGTCGTGCTTGCTCCGGGTTAATCCTCTGCAATCCTTACCTTTCCCACCCCACTTCAGGGATGCGTTTTGGGGGGGTGTAAAGCTGCCTGGCAGGAGGGGACCAAAGGGTGACAGCGATGGTCCTGGTTTTATGGCAGCAGAGTTCCTCCAGCAGCTGCTCTTGCCTACAGACATTCATGCCTGCATCTCCTCTTGAGAGGCCCTTGCTTTAATCCAGCCCATCTCCCCTTATTTTACGGCGCCTGTGCCTTTATGCTCTATAAAACCTTCCCTGCACGGCCGGGCTCACCGCCGGCACGGTGCAGGACTCGGGATGTAAAAGTTTGGGAGTGAAATCAATCCATTGTCACCGGTTTTATAGACAGCCCTACTGAACACTTCACATTTTAATCACGGCTGAAATCCTATTTGGTATTCCCCTAAAAAAGCTAAAAACAAATGCAAAAACAAATCCCAGGGCTTTTCTTGCCTTTCCCCTTGTGCGAGAATAGGCGATGAGGGGGTTTTAGGGTTCGGCTGGTGCTGGGATGCGCAGCCTCCCCGCTGCAAATGCCAACCCAAAAAGTGGGGGATGACCCAGCCATGGCAGGGGGTGGGGTGGTGGTGGTGGTGGTGGGGTGGTGGTGGTGAGGGCAGCTGGGGCTCCCCAGGGCTCCATGCTTTTCCTGTGCCCAAAATCCTCGGGAGCAGCCAAATTGATTTTGCAGCACAGTGGCACAGCCTTTGTCTGCTTTTGGCAGGGGGCTCTGGCACAGCCATCCCACCGCTGCAACACGGCACACAGGGTTTGTGATGATTTACGCCACGCCGGGATCCAGGGCCAGCGCGCAAGGTGCAAGGCAGAGATACCCACGCACACGGGCCCTTGCGGTGCTCCAGAGAAACAGGTTAATAGACACGTCTGAGTGGGAAGGAAGAGCAGGCAAAACCCAGGGGGCATCAGGAATGTTTGCTCATGCTAATGCAAGGGAGGCTTGTGCTTTACCCATCTGCAAAACGAGTCCCCTTCAAGGCACGGCCTTACTGAGCTGCTGTCCCTCCCGGGAATGCAGAGATTCCCAGAGAGATGTGCAAACTCCTCACCTCTTTTCCAGGCTCTTCCAGAGAGCATGGGCTCAGCAGGACTGCTTCAGGCACCCCTTCCCCTGAGCAAAAGCCGGGGCTGGTGGGAGAGCCGGGCTGAATTGCTGTGGGGTCCCTGCACCTTCCCAGCCCGGGTATTCCATGGGCACAGCCCCTCGCCCACATCCCTGGACCACGCCACTCTCAGCCATCCCATCGCCACTCCCAGCCATCCCATCCCACTCCCACCTCCACACCAGTTTCTCCTTCCTTGCTGGGAAGGACACAAGCACAGCATCGGGCAAAGAGGGGATTTGGGAGAAAGCAGGTTATAAAACACTCAGCAAAGTTCCACTCGGTGCTTCAGGTCTAAAATTAATAGGTGCAACCCATAATCCTCTCTTGGGGAGAGATGGGGGGGGGCGGGGGGAAGGCAAGAGAAAAATAATGGTCAAATCCCCATGTCTTGCTGTCGGAGAGTCCTCCAGGTCTGTGAAGTTCAATGCATAGGAAATGAGGTGGAGACTCAGCACGTTTGCAGGGAACACGGGTCAAAAGTGACCTTCACAAACTAAGCACGGGGTGCGAGTGGCGCCAGGCTGGCCGGTTCGCCTGCCAGCACAGCCAGGCTGCGGGGGGAGAGGGACGGGGGCTTTATGGCTTGTCCTTCCCGAGCAGGCAGCACTGCAGGCAGGGGGTGGGCAGCGGGGCAGAAATGAGCCTGGCTGCACCTTGCCAGGCTGGTCCCAGTCCTCGGATGGGGCTGATGTGGGGTGGCATCGTTGGAAAGTTGTTGCATCCATCCAGGAGCTGGCTGCCTTTAGGACAAGAGTGTTTCCCGTGGCACCCCGCTGCCCCGGGGACCCCCTCTGTGCCCACCCCCCCTAGTTT
This sequence comes from Falco naumanni, assembly GCF_017639655.2. Taxonomy (NCBI): domain Eukaryota; kingdom Metazoa; phylum Chordata; class Aves; order Falconiformes; family Falconidae; genus Falco; species Falco naumanni. Next base: position 4,272,290 of record NC_054072.1, read on the forward strand.
AACCCCATGACATAGGGGCTCCCACTCTCATCTTTCACCTGATTTTGGAAATCCTCACCCTGGGGAGCGGGGCTGAGGGTCTGTGCTCTCTGTCCTCGCCCCGGATCAAAGCTGCCCACCCCCCCCTTTCTCGCTGCACGCGTCCCCGCTCGCTATTCACATCACTCGCTGCTCGCCTTCAAAGGGCTTCGCTGCGAGAGGGAGTACGTGGCCACATCTGTGTGCCAGCTCCAGCACGCCGAGGTTTTGTTAACAGCTGCACTGCACCAGAAAGATCAAAACAGGGGCAGGGAGGGAAAGGGAGGGGGCTCTCCTCCCACCCTGAATAATTTAAATTTTATGAGAAAGCAAAGGCAAATTATGGAGAGAAGGGATGGAGAGGGAGTAGTAGGAGGAGGATGCTTCCCATCATGCTGCCTGCAGGCAAGCCTCAGCGCGGGACAGTGACCCCCCTGCCCCCAGCCATCAGCCCCTGCCCCGTGCCACCTTGTCTGCCCTCGGGACTGGCACAAATGCATGCGAGAGGAAGAATACGGTCTCCTGGTTCCTCTCCATCGATCCTGCCTCCTGCCTACCCCATCTCCACCCATTGCCTGGTCCTTTCCTGCCCTAAACTCAGGCCTGACATCTCACCCTGGCTGTGCGGAGGGGCTGCAGGCGTTGCCAGCACAGGATGCTTTTGGGGGATGCCGCGTGCTGGGAAGCGTTGGCACCGGGGGCTGGCAAGGTAAAACGCTGCTGGACCTGGTGTCTCGGTGGAGGGCTCACCAATGTTCCTTGCCACCGTGGCTGTCAGGGATGCTTTATCAGCCGTCTTCACAGGACAACCAGCACAAGCAGCGGGGACGAGGGCTGAGCGCCATCCCTGCCGCTGGTGATGAACGAGCCGCTGGGAAAGATGGATGAGTCGAAGCTACCGAGGGCCCCCACGCTCGTTGGTTGTGGGAGCTGCTCGAGCGGGGATGGGAGCAGGGAGGGCTGGGGGTGTTTAAAGGAGCAGCTGGTGTTCTGGGGAGTTCAAAACTAAAGAAAAATGCTTTTTTTTTTTCCCCAAAAACCAATCTATTGAGAAGTAATTATGCCCCAGTACCTATGTTGAACTTCCTCGTTCTTTATCGCAATGACATTTGCATGAAAATGGGATTAAAAAACATTTTTTAGGGTAACAGATTCCCACCTGTTCTTGCTGCTCATTCCCGACCTGAAGGTATCATCTCTGGGATGAGGCTGCAGCGGGGTGAGAAGGGGTGATGGAGGGATGAGCCTTGCTCCCCCCACGTCCCCCAGCCTCTCCCATCCCTGCCTCCACTCCAGCAGACTCCTCATTGCCCAAACACACTCTGGGGAAAAAAAACAACCCAGCAAACAAACCCCCCTGAGCTAGTTCTATTCTATTTGTTCGGTAATCATATTTGATTTAATTTCATGTTTCCCCCCTCATTCTTTCTGCTGTGCTTTCTGCTCAGAAATAATGACGGCAATGTGCTGCTATTACTCCTGTCTATGTGGCTGATTCCTCTCCTTCCCTTGTCATTTCCATCCCTGATTTTTTTTTTTTCCCCTCCCTTTCATACGACGACTTCTGCATTTCAGTTTACTCACCTGGAAACTGCTACATTTCCTGGTTCATTCTGATTAGATTGTGTCTCACAGCCGTGTACTGCTGAGCCATTTTTAAATAAGATGTTCGCTTAGCACAATCACCTAATTATTTGGAGTTTAGTGCCATTGTATTTTTACATACACTCTTACAATTGATTTTTTGGGGGCAGGAAAGAAGTGCAATTGCTCCCCCACAAACTGACATATTTTATACATGTTGGGTTTTGTGTGCATATTACATTTTTAGAAAATCAATTTCTGGCCGTGGATGTATTTGCTCAGCCTAAGACAGAACGTGTGGAGCAGAGCTGGAGCCGGAAGGACATCGGAGGACCTTGCAAAGAGCTGACACAAAGCAGACATTTATTCCTGTGCCATAACTAAACAGCCAGCCCTGCGTGGAGCTCCAGATTTATCTCTGTCCCACACATGCCCAGTGCCCTCTTGCCTGGGCTCTTAACATGTGAGGCATCTCATGAGGCTGAGAATCTGAAAAGTACTGCCACTATTTAAGAAAATAAAAATAAAATAGGTGCGCGCAGCTGGCCTCCCAAAGGCAGCCTGGCGATGCCTTCACCCCGCTGAAGGATGCTATCAGCCAGCCCTGCCACCGGCCTCAGCTGCTCCCTGGCAGTGCCCACGCCGGGGCTGCATCCCCTCGCTGCCCTCCATCCCAGCACCGTGCTGCTCCCCATCACCTCCTAAACCTGCCCAGCACAGCATCCCACGGGAAAGGTGATGCTGCTCTGGCTAAAGCCCCCGGTGAGAGAGCTAGCCCCCCGGCACGGGGCTTTGCAATTGGGAGCAAGACTGGAAACTGCTGTTGCATGGTGGGAACTGGGTTGGGAGGTGATGCAGGAGCTGGTTCTGACCCAGCATCGGTTCTACCCCTATCCCAGCAGGATTAAGCCAAAACCCCTTGGCAAGGAGGGCCGGCTGCCAGCTCCCCACAGCCCCTAGAACTTGCCCAGGTGAAAGGTGGAAGAGGGCAGGAGAGTCAAACACTAATGAATCATTTGCCGGCATACATAAACACAGATATTAACCACCAAACAACAAAAAAAACCCCTCTGCTTTGACTGCCTTTCTAATGCCTTTGCAGCCATCTGTCTCTCCTGGGGGAAAGCTCCGTTTTTTCCGTACTTAAAGGATTTGTAAATTCGTTGCAAACAAGCAAAGCGAAGGCAGCGGAGCCGCGCGCCTGCCCGGCAGCGGGGTTTGATGGCCCATCTGGCAGAGCACCATGCTCCTGCCCGCAGCCTGCCGTCCCCTGCCTGCAACAGGGGTGTAAACGCACCCGTAAAACCCGTGTGCCGATAATTGATTATTTAATTACACATGCCGGCAGCCGCAGAGGAGGGGGAGCACTGGTCGCTGCAGCTCTGGCTCTGCTGGGGCATTTCTTGTTTCCCCAGGCTCCCTCCCTGACTCTGCAACAAGCCCTGAAGGGACCCGGGGGCCTTCTTTGTCTCAGTCCCTGCCCTGCCTCAGTTTCCCTCCTGATGAACCGAAATGGATGCTAGCCATATTTCTGCTGACCGTGATGGAGACAAGGCACATGGATGGGGAACTGGAGCAGCGGGCAGAGCTCGTCTCCTGCCAGGGCTTGGCTTTCCTTCCAGCCAGGTAGGTCAGGGGAAAAAAAAATAAAAAAAAAAAAAAAGGAAAGAAAAAGAAAAGGGAGAGAGGGATTTATTTCCTCTCTAGTTCAAGACTGACAAGGACACAGCTTAATCTAGGACAGGCATGCTTGAAATCCTTGTGCTCTAAAGATAATTTATAGGGCAAATTTTTGCCACATTGGTATAAGCTGCCTTTGACTGGGATTGCATTGGCAGCGCTTATGATTAAGCGGAATCACGGATGTAAATCAGGAGCAACCCTGGGAAGTTTCCTGGCATTGCACTCTTGTCACTGTGATCACTGGTCCAAATCAACAGCATCTCCATAAAACTGCGTGACATTGCATCAGAACCAGAGATCGTACCGGTATAAATCTGGAGAGGCGTTTGATTGCAATATTAATTTCAAGGGGCAAATAGGGAAGAGATGCTGCGGGGTCCTTCAGGGTAAGGAGACGACGGTGTTCTGGCTGTGATGGAAAGTTCACCCTGCTTGTTTCATCCACCCTTAGCCAAGAGTGACATCCCTGAATCCCCTCTGACCTGAGCGCTCAGAAATAGGTGAGGGACAGGTTCTCCTGGAAGGAAACACCTCGGGGCCAGCGCGGCTGCCGGGGAAGCTCGGTGGGGGAGTGCACCCACCCTGCACCCCCGTGCACGGCAGAGCTGCCAGCGGCTCAGCATGGTGGGATGCTTTAGATGCAGACGCTGTTCGCTGCCCCCTCCCACCCCAGCAGCTCCCTGCGTGGGTGAAAGCAGTATTGATTAGACTGCGTTATGATTTCTAAGTAATTCTCGGCAGCTGATGCCGACGGCTTTGTTAATAGTCAAGAGGCAGATATGGTGTGAACTATCTCGACTAGAGGTGGCAGCCAGGAGATGGGAGCTGCCTGTGCCAGAAATGAGCCCTGGCCACTGCCCTGCTGCCCGCTGCCCTGCCCAACGCTGTCTGCTGCCTGGCCCCGTGCTGGTGGGGGCTCGGGGGGGACACAGCTGAGCTTTGCATGGCGAGACAATGAAAAAACCACGCTCTGGTGTCAGAAACTAAAGATTCTGGGGTCTGCAAGGCACTCAGCATCCCAGCACCCCCTTCAGCGTCAGTGCCAGGGCTGCCCTTGACTTGAACTTTTTGGACTTACAAAAAATGCTCTGCTCAGGTTTAATCTTCTCTCCAAGTTGCCACCTTAAACCATTTGAAATGATCATCTGGGCAGTGGCAGCAGGTCAGTCCCTGCCAGCCCATCACTTGGAGGGTGGGAGGCTGCTCCGCAGCGTGGGCGCAAACGGGCAGTCTCTGCTGGCAGGACTTCCTGCCCTGCCGTGTCCTTCATCCCCAGCCTTGCAATCCCTAACGGCCGGGCAAAGAAGCTCAAAAAGAGATTTAAGGCCTCCTGGCCCGGCTGTGCTTGGGTACAGGCTGCTCCATCTCCCTTCTCCTGGATTTGGTGCTGGTACAGCACCAAAGGGCCATGTCTAAGGATGTGGTTTAGTGATGGAATCGGCAGTCCTGGGTCAACGGTTGGACTTGATGATCTCAGAGGTGTTTTCCAACCTAAACAATGCTATGATTCTGTGATTCTACAGCAGAAAATTGGGATAAAGGTGGATGAGAACTACTTCTATTGGTTTCAGTGGGAATTGCATCCGCACGCATTTGGGCTGAGTCCTGGTCTTAGCATTTCTGGCATCCCTGTGAGACCCCTGACAGCACTGTAGGAGTAATAAAGGGAGAAGAAAGTGCAATGATGGGCTGGATGAAGTCTCTGTTTCCAACCCCTGGGCTCTCAGAGGTTCCCCAGCCCTGGCTCCAAGATGGGGTCACTGGCCAGTGCCACCTTTAAGTACCTTGCAAAACCCAAACGCCAGCGTGCAGTTCTGCAGCCTCTTTAAGGGGCAAAAAACCAGGCAGACTGCACCTTCAGACCTATTTCCTGTTAATCTGCCATTAAAATACCAGCCAGAGGACAAAAATAGAGGGGCCCATTCTTCATCTGGACAGCGGGGGACATAAACTGCTCAGCTGTTTTGGCTGAAATGAGGTCTTTGTCTGAGGCTGAGCACTGACCCCTGCTCCCTCCCTACTCCTGGCGAGGGGATGCCAAGGAAGGAGCGGAGCAAAAGGCACAGCCACCTTCCGATCCCATCCCCCTCGAGGAGCCACCTCCATCCCTGCTGCGTCCCCCCTGCTGGGAAAGCATGTAGGAGGAGGGAAAACAAGCCTCAGACCTCGCTGGATTTGCTCACGCTTCTTGCAAATCTCTTTTTTTCCCTCTCCTGCTAATGACATGTCTCTTCAGTTGGTCCTAATTTCAGTAAACACATTTATGCTCTGCGTGCAGAGAGGATTTTTTGGCTGAAGGACTTCCTAAGTGACTGTTCTGCTGTACCTGAATTCGGATGGGTAAGAGCACCCACCCCAATCCCTGCTTCGCCCAGGTTCCTTGGAGGGTCCTAGTCCCCAGAGTCGGGAGATCCCACGCAGGGATGGATCCCACGCAGGGATGGATCCCACACAGGGATGCAGCCAGGCTGGAGACATTCCCCGGGCACTTTGTCAGCTGGCAGAGAGATGCCACCTGAGCTGGCACGGAGCTGCAAATCAGGCTTGCCTTTTGCAGTATATACATATGGAATGAGGTTTATTTATGAGGGGGAAAGAGCCTATAAAGAAGAGTTATGATGTCCAAGAGGAGCTGATTTATAGCACAGCAAACTTCAGGCTGTAGCTCAGCGTGGGGAATGACAGCCCCTGACAGGTGGCCATGAATAAATCCAAAAGTTTTCCTGCCTCCGGTAGCCGGTGGCCAAATACTTCAGCAGGTTAGAGAAACCTCCACCTGCCACGCTTTTTAATAGTCGGGAGGAGGGTGGGAGAGACCTGCCATGCTTCAGCATGAAGCGTTGGGCTTTTCCCTTTGTTTCTTTAAACATTTCTCCCACAGCCGGTGAATCCTGAGCATGGCCAAGAGCAGTCCTCCTGGCAATATGGTTTTCATTACAACCACCCATGCATAAAGTGCTTAATTAGGTTCTTGTGCCAGCGTCCCTGCTGCTGCTGCTGCAACAGCCGGCGTCTCAGCCCGCTGCGTCCCCGGCGGAGCGAGTGTCACCCTCCCAGCGCTGTCACTCCGGCTCTGGGGCTGATCTGTATGCAGGTGCCTGGGCCGGCCACGCACGCTGCCCGCTGCAGCTCCAGTGTCTGCATTGGTAATTGCATGGAGAGGAGCCAGCCGGCTGTGCTAAGTGGAGCCCTGACAATGATGCACAAACCCATCAAACTCCCAGTGACCAGCAGTATGTGACAAGCAGGCGCCGAGCTCTCCGAGATGGGTCAGGATGTGCGCGAGCCCAGAGCATCTGCATCTTTCACGGGGCCAGACGCGTTGCCCGTGGAAGGTTTGTCCCTTCCCTGTGAGACATGCCGATCGCCCGGCACAGCTCCCTGTCCACAGCCCCGCAGCTGGCATCCATGGAAAATGTCACACTGACCTCATCTCGCCTGGCCTCAGACAGCCCCAGCGTGGATGGTCACACGGATGTCACCGTCGAGCCCCTTGAGCTGTGCAGAACCCGCCGTTTGTGTCCTTTGACCATTTTTCTGTGAAATCAGAAACCCGTGGCCTCTCGTCGTCCCGTTTCCAAAGGGGACAAGGCTTGTGCACGCCTGTGCCTGTGCGTCCCCCTCCCCAACAGGCCAGCCTGCTGACCTGTTCCACCAAATTGTGCCCAGAGGGTACAAACTGCATGGATTTGGGGGTTCTATGAAGACAGAGGTCCTGTAAGAGAGGCACCTCTGTAGGAAACCAGTTTTGCTTCTTTGCCTGCTGGTGGACAGCTTGTCCCTGCAAGGCTCCTCCCCACGTGGGCACTGCTCCTCCAGCACCACCAGCAAGTCACTGCTCCCAGTATCCCCCCACCACTGCCTGGAGCCCCCAGCCCTGCCAGGCTGCACAGCCCAGCTCCTGCCTGCCCAAGCAGAGCCACCCGTGCACACCAGTCCTCTTTTTCCACCTCGAAAAAAGCTACAAAGGAACAAGCAGAGGCTTTTGCTGCTTTACCTGGGACTGCCTTGTGCACACACTGCTGGTGCTGCGCTGGCAGGTTGTTTGTATGGTGCTGTCAGTCCGAGCTGATGCTTCTTGAGCATCGCTGTCCCTCTGTGCTGGGGAGCCCTTTCCCGCATGCCTGGTGTATCCCAGCCTCAACAGACTGACAGCGCGTTAGGGGTGATGCTTCCCAGGCAAATCCCTTTTGCTGCTTGAGCGCTAAAATCACGCGCAAACTCCCTTTTGAGAAGCCCCAGAGAGGAATCAGATGCTCTGGTGTAGATGGGTACATGGGAGGGAGGATGTTCCCAACTCTGGTTGTGCCACTTCAAGTGCTCATAAACTACTGCAGGCAGCAGAGGAACACCAGCAGTGCTATTAGCTGAACATGCTGTCAACCTTTTTGAGAACCCATGTGCCGACAAGAAGTTTAATTGCCGGCGTTGTAAAGCTGGGGCCGGGCACAAACGCCTGCTGCTGATGCTTTTCAGCTCCTACTATCAACAGATTTATTTGCCTGTAAACCCTCCCATAGTGGAGACAAGGGTTTTTGTGGGCGCATAAAGCAGGATTCACAGCAACTCGGCACATCCCAGGTGGCTGAGCTGCTAGACCTCCTCTCCCCTCCCCTGGTTCCCATCCTGCTTGGGTCCACATGTCACTAACAGCATGACCACGCTCATCACTTCTCCAAACGCCAGGGTTAGCATCTCCAAAGAGCTAAATTATTTCTGGTTCACCCCAGCCCTGAGATGCAGAACATGCGCTGACCCCACCAGCAAAGCCTTGCCAGCTCCAGCTCTCGGCGGCTCGCGCCGGAGCTCCACAGGGCTCTCTCCACAGCAAAGGCAAGTGACTAATAAACTCCTGTACATTGCTGTAATTGCACAGCTTGCTAGCTTCATTCACCGGATCGCTTTGGATGTGATTAATTTTTTGCTTATGAAAGGTGAAGCCACGCACAGCCCTGGTTGCTGCAGCCCCCTCCCACCCCACTCAGTCAGCGGCATGGCAGCCTCTCTCCACTTCATCGCCTGCCAGGGACTGCGTTCGTTAGAGGTGAAAGTACAGTTTAATTTCTAAAACCACCCAGCCGTGGCTGCGGCGTATGAATTAGGCTGATAATGAAATATCCATGCTGAATATTTGATGAAGAGGAGAGCTGCCGATCAGCACCCGGCAGCAGCTTTCACTTGAGCTTGATCTAATTGTTCCCAAATATCTGAAGAACCATTTTGCAAAGTTTGCGGAGGGGAAGATCCTTGATTCTTTGCAAACACAATGCTCCTTGCTTCCGATTAACGTTGTGATCCTTGCTGCCGAAAAAGCCCATTCATTTCAGTGAGCAAACAAGAGAGGAGTGCAAAAGGGACTCTGGACTGATAGCCTGCAAATAATGTTTTCCATTTGCTGGGTTTTTCCAGCTTAGAATGGCATTAAAAAAAAAAGGGGGGGGGGGGGCAGGGGGGAGAGAAGCATTTTTCAAAACTTCGCTTCTCGATTTATTGTGTAGCATCCTGCAGCAAGCAGTGAAATGAAATAGGTCCTTGTTATCTCTCCCCCCCACAAAAAAAGAGACAAGCTGTACAGGAGAAATAGATAATTTCTATCTGTTTTTTTATATACTTCATAAAATGCATTGTTGCAGGCATATAAAATATATGTGGCCTGTATAAATATGTTTAAAGACATATCATTTTAAAAACGGTCCTCTGGAATTACTTGGAAAAGCATGGGAAGCGCGGCAGCAGCATCGCCTGGGGCTGGTGGAACCCCTTCCAGCACGGGGCACCGGAGCCACGCACCCATCACAAGCACAGGGCGAGCCCCAGCCTGGCCGCATCCTGCACCTTCTCCTTTCCCCCCCCCTCCACAACCTCAGCAAAGCACCAGGGCCGGCTCATTCCCATGCAGCTCCAGGTACGGCACCAACACAGCAGCTCAGCAAATGAGCTAGTGAAAACTGTTTTGTCTATTGATCTATCCAGCCTGCTAGCGAGCCGGCAGCAGCGAAGCAGCCACTCCATCACCGAGAGGAGCCGCACCAGCTGCTCGGCCGCTCTGGCTCTGCCATCCTTCTTTTTTGAGCAAATAAAGAGATGGGGAGATGAACCTCCCCTGCGCATCCCTCGCTCCACACATCCCAGCCTGGGAGCCGGGCACGCTGGCACTGCTTCGCTCTGAGGGTCACCTGGCGGTGGTCAGAGAGGCAGGTTGCAGTTTTCCTACAGGAATTTTGCACAGAAACAGCCCGTGAGGAGCAGTCTTGCTCCTCTTTGCTATACTCACTGGAGCTGTTTTCTGGTCTAGCCATCCCCAGCCCTGAGAAGGAGCCCACGGCAGCACCAGCAGACCCCCCCCTCCATCCCCCTGCACCCTTCTGGGGGGCACAAGCCATCCCTCTGCTCCTCCCTGCACCCCCCAAGACCCCAATAAAACCATTTTCCCTGGGAAATTTCCAGGGAAGTTTGGGGACTTCTTCTAAATTACCATATGCGAATAAGAAAGTGGAAGAAAAAGTCTTTTTGGAGCCAAAGTCGAACAGAGAAAATATTGCGCTATGCGAAAGAGATAAGGAGAAGAGCTGTTTATTCCCTCAGTGGCATGAGGCCTGCCTTTGAAGCAGATAAATCTTTGCTGGTAATACAGTACTTAAACCAGAACTGACACCTTTTTATATCAATTGCTGAGAATTGCCTTTGTGAGGCTCTGATATAAAGGCTGCCTTGGCTGGAGCTTGCATACCAATTTCTCTCCAACCTGTTGGCTAACCTGTCTGCTCCGCCTCGCCCCATGCCTCGGTGTCTCCGACTGCTCGGGAGCTGTGTGACCCTCAGATGCCCCTGGAAATATTGAGTTTGGACCCTTATTCTGCCCCCAAACACCCGCTGAATTTTAGAGAAGCATTTCACCTCTTTGGGTGCTGATTTTCCATCTGTAGTTGCATTTTCTATCCCCTTGGCACCGATGCAAGCATCTGGGCAAGGGCAATGGAGAAGCAATGGAGCGTGCATTTTAATATATGTATATATTTATTTACATATATATTACATCCCTATGAGCCCACCTCAAGCCCAGTCCTGCTGCGCACACCTCAAGCCATCCCTAGGCCGGCCGTGGCCAAGCGGTCCCCACTGGGGGCACATCATTCCCGGGGACCAGTGGATGCAGGAGGCTGGTAGCCCAGCGAGGCTGGGGCTCCAGAGGCAGAAGGCAAAAGTGATTTCTGAAGGGATGGAGAATCCATAAGGAATTCGAAGGTCAAAAGTTATCCTGAGACATGGAGGCTTGGAGCCAAGCCATTGTGAGCGTAGTGCTGATGTATGATGGAAAAGCTTTTCCATCAAGGAAATAATAATTTAAACAAGCAAACAAAAAGCCCTCTGAATGCAATGGCAGCCAGAATGACTGCTGGGAGCTCTGCTGCGTGTATCCCCAGCTGGGGCAACCGGCGGGTCCCATCCTGCTCTCCCTTTTGCCAGCTTTAAGCCAGCGTAGCTGCACCGTGCTTGCTGGAGCATCTCGTAATTTACACCCCGAGGGAGCAGTTGGGTCCAGTCCGTTTTCGCAGCTATCCTGCCCAACTACAGCTTGCTTACTTATGCATCCGCTATCGCGCTGTGGAATTAACATAAAGCATCATTCAGCAGAGACACATTTAATTTAGATGATTATACTAACCATTATACAACACAATTTTAAGTGCTACAAGCTCCTGAGAGAACCAAAAAAAAAAAAAAAAAAAAAAAAAAAAAAAAAAAAAAAATCCCCTCCAAAATCATATAATGGCTGAGAAATCCTGTAACAAACCACAATCCACAACATAATAAATAGTGTAGTTAAAAGTACTTAATGCTGCTAAATAGCTGATTTCATTCTGATCAGGAACACAGTTTAGTTTGAGCAGAAGAGATGATTTGGAACCTCACAAGACTATTACTGTCAACCAGCTGGGTTGCCTGGTTTTTTTGAGGGGGAGGGGGAACATGTGGAAAGGTACAAATTTGGGAGGTGCTAGGGAAAAAACAGATCAGATTGTTATTTTAATTTTTTTTCAAAGCCTAAGACAACCTTATTGAGGGCTGGGGTTCGCACAGGACAGCCTGGAAAAGCACCGGAGCAAAGCCCCGAGGTGTTTTACCATGCAGAGGGCAGGAAACGTTCAGGAGCTGTGACTAAACCGTGACAGTAATTCGACATCAATCATGCCAACGCGTGGCTGCTGATGCTGCACACAGGCAGCAAAGTGCTGCTTGAGGTGTTGGAGGAGCAAATCACGGGCAGGCGAGGAGGGCAGCGGAGAGGAGCTTTCTCCGTTGTGCTGCTCTGGGCGACTATTTCCCTCTGCTCCCTATGGAGAGCGAAGCTGGGGAGGGATTTGGCAGCTCTGCCTTCCCACAGGCATCTAGAAATGCTCTTCAGCAGCCGAACCGCCAGCTCCCAGATGTGCTGCCATCACAGGCTGCTCCGCCACAGCTGGACCTGCGTCCGCTGGGCCCCCCGGGGCTGCTGCCGCTCTGGGGGGCTCTACCGAGAGAAGGGCAGATGCAACTTCTGATGCTTTCTTAATAAATAGTATTATTTGTGTTTGAAGGCCGCTCATTGTAATTGTGGTATTACCTTAGATACTTTCCTTTCTTACCTGCCACTGCTCACCCGCAGATCTCAAGACGGGATGGATAACTAAAGATTTGTAAAACCTCCTGAGCCAAATATTCTTTGCTTTCCTCTACGCGAAAGCTCAAGACTAAGAGCGGAGAGGTCCTGAATGCTAAGAGCACCAGGAGAAGGAAAGCCATTTTCAGTATGCAAGAACTCTATGCATTTTATTGATTTTCTACCCTGGGACTGAACATGCACCATTCTGCATTCCCTACCAGCCCCTCTGGTGTTCACTGGCGCACACGGAGCTCGCCCGAGCTCATGGCAGCATCCCCCACCCGGCACAAACAGCAGCCAATGCAGAAGGAGGAACCAACCCATTAACGCTTCTCCATGATTAACTGCTGTGCTAGTAATTAGCTGAAGGAGGTCAGAGCTTGAACCATAGCTGGAATCATTTCTGATGAGCCTGACGGTTCATGTACGCGTAAAACCTTGACAGGGTACAAGTGTGGGGCGGATGAGTTGACTTATCTCTCCACAGGTTTCCCAGGCAAAGGCAGCATTGGCCTGATCAGATTTGATTATTCCAGCTAATATTTTCCCGCTGTCTGTTAATTACAATAATTGGAGTTAACAACTGCTGATTAGAATTAGATTTACAAGCGGGTGCGTTGTGGGAAGCTGGCTGGGGGTCACTGGTGCCGAGCCCAGCCCTTGCTGGCACAAGGAGCTGCTGCCACCTTGGGAGATTCTCTGTCCCTTCCTTGTGTGACATTGGGCAAATCCTTCTCCCCCCCCCCCCCCCCCTCCCCCCCCCCCGAATGGCTCTCACTGCCCATGCCCAGCTCTTTGGGCAGCCAAACAGGGTGAGCCGCACATGTGGGTGCCCCACGGTGGGTGCGCACCTGCCCTTTCCACCCCTGGGAGATGCCATCACGTAAATAACAGCGAGAACTGAGCTGGAAGGACAGCCAAGTGCAAAATGGTGCAAAGCGGTTGAAAGCACATGGTGGTGAATCCTGCCTGGGGGCTACGAGGTGCAATATGTGAATTGCAGGGGCCTGAGCTTCTGTGCTCGTGCTCGAGCATCAGCAGTTGATCTTATCCTGAATTTTCCTAATTTACATTGCTGCCTCGATTTCCTACCTGCCGCAGGGACATTGCAATTAGGCGCTGGAGGTGGCCACAGTCACATTCTCCAGCCAGCCACGGTATGACTGATAAACCAGAAAGGGATAAAGTGACATAATATTAAAGAGACCATCTTTATACTTAATACTAAAGGCACACGTCCTGCCTCTCGTGCAGCTTTAGGGGCTGTTCGAAGGTAGAGGCACGACAGTGTTGTCTGCAGGGACGAAGGACATACGCTGCTAAATAAAGTTGCTATTATCCCCGTGCAGGAGGAGGGAGGGATGGGTGCCCGCGGAGAGGAAGAGAGATCGAACAGGTAGTAAATTTTCAGAAATGCCCCCAAAAAGCATATCTACTGAGTAAATCCAATAGAGTGGGCTGTCTGTCTACATATAATGTATTCCTTATTAATAATGTAGCCATGATAGAGCCTTTTATTGATCTTCATATATAAATCTAACCTCCCTATGAATAAAAAATGTAATAAGATCTTGGAAATAGACTAAATAATAGCACATGAACCCTAAATGACAGGGATAAATTGCAGCGCTGGGGAAATTGCTAATGGATGGCAGCCTGTGCCACCTGCCCGGGATCCTGCTAGCGACAGCCAAGAGTCGGGCAATGATGCCAGTGTGAAACGTCTTGGCTGTCCTCGAGCTCTGGGTGACAGCACGATGGGGACAGGGCTTTGAGGCTGGTCCCTGCTGTTCAGCTCGTGGGAAACCAGAGCAAGGCTCGGAAGGATCCTTAGAAAAAGGATCTTGTCAGGAATCCCTTGCCCTGCTCTTTTCTGTTCCACCCTTTGCATAGCAGCCGCCCAAGTGCCAGTACAGTCCCTTTAGGTGCTTATTAGAGACGCTCCAGAGTTAGCGAGCGGAGGTGCAGGCTTTGATGCGTGCTCTGTGCTTGCTCCAGTCCATCTGTCTCTCTCCCCCTCCTGCTATTTTACCACCTAATAGAAAATCCAGCCCAAGCTAACACATCTCCTGGTTTTATGTTAAAGCCATAAAGCGGCTGAAGCCATATATTGGTCTGTGTGTGTTCAAAACTTTGTCTGTATTGGGGAAAATAATACGTTTTGTTTCTCAGCCCTGTAGCACGAGAAATTCCTTGATCAGAAATGTCATTTCTCCCCCTGTTTGTCCTGAACACCTGGATAGTTTCACCCAGTTTACCCTTTGCAGCTGCAGAATTGGGATAATGGGTTTTGCCACGTCTGTAAAGAGCACGGAGGGATCTCATAATAGATCTAACTCCAGATAATCTACAACATGATTACTATTCGCATGTCACGGACAAACTTTTTCACAGTTCTTGCTTTTACTTTGTGAAATAACCCCTTTTAGTGTTTAACTAAAAGTGTTAGTGTCAGAAAGAATTATATCCCCAGAAACACTGGCTGTGCAACTTTCTTAATAGCAGCTGTCAGCATGGTCAGGCATCCTTTGCAGCAGAGACGAGAGATGCAATAATAACAACATCAATAATAGCTACTTGTGACAGAGTGCTTTTTTTGTCAGTAGTTTTCAAAATATTTTAAAAGACAATCCCATTTACTGGATGGAAAGAGCAATACTTGTCGGAAGGAGCTGCAGGCAGGCGAGGGGCTGGGGAGCTTTGTCCTTGGTACCCCCAGTTACAGGGTGCGTGGGGACCCCCTGCTTTCACCCCGAGCACCCACAGCTGGGATGCAGGCAGAACCATGCGAATCCTGGCCCAGAGCATTAACACTAACAGATTATTCCCATTAATATGAAGACAATTACACCGGATAATGCAAGGAGAGCAGCTCATTAGCCAGCTGGCAGGGTTGCAGCGCTCGCTGGGGACCCGAGTGCATTAACAGGGATATTACCGGTGTGTTACCGTATAACTTGGCTGATCACATGAACCACGGGCCAGCCCAGGCTGCAAGAGGCACACGGTCCTTCCCCCCCCTTTCCCCCTTGGATCCAGCTTACCTCCTCAAGCCACCGACCTGCAACAGGGGTGACAAGCGACACGACACGACCGCAGCCATCCCTGAGCAGGGGAAGGACTGGAGACGGGCTTCAAACAGCCCAGGGGTGGGGGAGACTGAGAAATTGGGATGACAACAGTGTTTTGGAAAGAGCCCTGCAGAGGGAGGCAAGGCGAGAGGGGAGCAGTGACTCATCCAGACCTCCGGCTACTGGCGGGGGACACCAACCTTTCTCCCGTCTCACCCAAAATATTCACGCAGAAGAGCAATGTGCACAGGTGAAACTAGAGAATATTTATCATCTCTTTGGAAATAAATGAATCTCGCTTGCGCTGTGGCGATTACTAGGGTTACAAAGTGACTCACGTGGCTATTAAATGTGTTCGTTAACAGCACCATCGTGGCAGGCAACTTTGGGCTATGGCCATGTCAGACCCCATCGATCAGCCTACCTGCTTCAGACATAAGAAACCCAAAAGGCTCAGGAAAAGAAAGCATTTTTGGTCCATGGCGGGCACAGATGTACCTGCTGCACCAGCTACAGCGGGTCTGAGTGTGCTCGAGCGGAGCTTGGGGCTGAAGGAGCAGCGAGAGCTGCAGGATGGGACCCAACAGCAGGCTGAGGTCTCCAGCTCCGGTCTGGAGGTGGGCTTCATCCCTTCCACACCTCTCCTGTGGTTTTGCAGGGGCTATGGGATGAGGTCCCCCCACAGCCATCAGCATAAAACCACGTTCAACAGCTGCTGTGCTCCATCCTGGCAGGATCTGGCCGAGCTTCAACGCTGGATGATGGATCCCATTGCACAATGCCTGCTGCGAAGCACACTGGGATCCTTTGGGATGAAGTACAGTATATAAACATGACAGATGATTACGGCCAATGCATTTGGGTCTACTCACTGCAGGACTATCGCGTGCATGCAATTGCCAAGTGAGCTGCAGAAACATGCCTCTCTGTAGCTACAAAGGGCTTTTTATGAGCTGAGAAACCCTCTGGATGGTGATATTGCTCCAGAGCCACAATGCTTGCTCTTTGCAACATGCAGCGTTACCTGCTTGGTGCTAAAAATGCCTGAAGTAGGTATCATTCCTATGCAGATGGCCCTGGCCAGGGTGGCCTTGCCACAGCATCTCCAGCAGTTGCTATAGCAGCACGGGTGAAAGACAGAGATGCCTTGAGTGCACACAATGAAGGACAGGATGATGCGGGGAGGGGGGGGTCATCTTTGCAAAACAGAGCTGCCAGCTCAAATAAATAATAAAAACAAGCAAGGGTCTGTGTTAGAGCAAAGCACGAAGCTGGTGGAAGGTAAAGAGGGAGCAAGGAGGAGGGGAGACGCTGTGATCCAGAGTACCGGAGTGCTCAGGGGGAGGAGGTTACAGAGGCAGCGCAGGGGTGATTTTGGAGGGTCCTGGCCTCCCAGCAGAAGAAATGCATGTCAGAAAAGCCAGAAAAAAATCCACATGTCAGAAAAGAGCAACTCCACAACCAAAAGCCAGGTCCTCCTTCCAAAATTTTGGCTGCTACCTGCTGACGTGCCTTTGAGGTGCCACCCAAGATGTCCCACAGCCCGCCGCAGGAGCTCTGCCAATCTGCCATGCATCAACCAGCCATCAAGTCCCAACGTAGGGATGCAGGAGCCGGCTCCCTGCCGAACCAGCCCCCCCCCCCCCCGGGATGGGCAGCAGCGTGCTGCTGGCTCCCCCCGCGCTGCAATCAATACTGTTTGTGCAGCGTGAGGAGTGACAGCTCATTTCGTGGGACAGGTTGGCTTCACAATTGCTTGCTCAAGAGGAAACCTGATATGAAACAACAGGCTGAGGAGGGTGTTTTGGGGAGCAAACCAGTGTATTCTGATTCCAGTGTATACATCATTTCCACACACACACACACACACACCTTCTTTTCTTCCTCATCTTTATTCCCATTTTCCAGCACTCCCACATGGCAGCATGCAGGCAAGCCCCTGGCATCAGGGGGGCTGTCGCTTGCCTCTGAGCACCAGGGAGAAGGAGACGTTTGGGGATACATCTGCCTGCATGGCACTGCAGGAATAACCCACATGAGCATGCCCCAGCCCTCCAGCCAGGCAGCAGACACCTTGCCCTGCCAGACCGCAGCCCTTCAGTCCCCCTGGTGCAGATGCTATCCATGTGCTTCAGCTTTCCTCTTGTTAAAGCGGCCAATATAATGCCCAAAGCGCAGAGCAGCGGGGGGATTCCATTTATAGAGAGGTTCAAGGTCCCTGGATAAAAGATAGCTAATCACTGAGGGAAATAGCCTGCCCTGAAAGATGTGGAGAAAAACCTTTTCACACACAAGGGTAAAAAAAAAAAAAAGGTATTGAGCTTTTATGGAAGCCTTTCTGTGTCTCAGAAACAAAAACCTGAGCCCACAGCTTTGCTGCCTGCATCTCCTGCTCTGGTTTGCAATGAGACTCCAGCATCTGCTGGTACTCAGAGCATCCTGCCCTTGGGAAGCCAAGGAGGCTTCCCTCTGTGAGGCGGCTCCTCGGGCTGAGCAGGGAAAAGGGAAGCAGCAAGGGAAAGCGGTTGTGATTACTGGGCAGATAGTAACAAATATATATGTTAAACACATGGAAATAAGAACAAATAGTAGGGACGAGAAGGCAAATATTGAGCTGGGTCCAGCACTGAGACTAAACAAACAGTGGGAAATGAGAAGCTTGTTGAAATGGAATGAGCAGCGGGAATAAGAAAAATGCTGGGAATTAAACCAAGAAGCGAATCCAGGCAGTGCTGGGCAGCGTGCCTAAGCCCACCACCCCGCATCTGGGCTGTGAGCACCCGTGGGAGAGAAACGATGCTGGGATGCAGCGCAGAGGACATCCCTGGTGCCCTTTTCTCCAGCTTCAGATGCTTAATTCCCCAGCCATGCACAGCTCCAGTCCTGCAGAGACTTAAACACATGCTTAACGCTATGAATAACTCCTCCTAATGTCTTCGGCAAAGCCATCCAGTTCCGCATGGGCGTAAGTGATTGCAGGATCAGAGCTTAATTCTATCGAGCGTTTTGGATACAGCTTGCTTGAAAGAGCCTGAACAATAAGTCTGCATTGTCCTCGTTACAACCCAGAAATTCAAGAGAGTTCATTCCCTGATTTAAATCAGCTATGTTATTTGAATGAAGCAGGCAATTTATTTTCAATTCCTTTTCTAGATTTTCTCTCTTTTTTCTTTTTTTTTTTTTTTTTAAATCCACCGACAAAGTAACATTTATTTCCAGGGGAGTTAAAAAGAGGGGAAGCTGGGTGGGCTGTGCAGGAGGTAACCATGCGACACCTACATTGTCATTACATTTACCGAGCTGGTTCTGCCACAAGGGAATTACATCCTTAGCAAAAAAATAAAAAAACAAAACAACAAAAAAACCAAAACTGTTTTTTCGCGGGGGCCGGTGGCAACACCTGTGTGAAATGTTGTGCCTGGGGTCTTTGATGAACCGGGCAGCTCTGGGCAGGAATACCCATCCGCCTGTGTCGTGACTTCCAGTTAAACCTGTTAAACTGAACCAGTCCACTGGGTTTTTCTGTGATTTTTTAGGACAAATGAGGTCCTTGATCCCCAAAGACTTACACACCTGCTTAACTTTGCACGACGCGAACAGCTCCGGTGATCCTCAGTGCAGAAAGTTCAATACTCAAATATATCTTTGCCAGATCGGAATCCAAAGTAGACAACAAAAAGGTAAAGCATTATTTTCCCTTATAGAATAGATTTGAACGTCAAAGGCTATTTTCACCAGCCTCCCAGGAAATATTGAGTCCCCAGTGTCAGGGACGGGCACAATAGATTTAAACAAAGCGTCAGGGGAAAAAAAAATACAGCTCAAAAAGACCTCAAAGAGATTATTTAGTTCCATTTTGTCCTTCCTCCTTCCCCATCTTGAGAGTCATCTGCTCCTGTCCCTCACTGCAATTAGAAAATTTATCCTAATACCCAGCCCCAAACTTTTCTTGCCACAATTTAAGGCTATGATGTTTCATCCTACCTACAGGGGATATGGAAAATAAGCAATTAAGAAATGTGAATGTCGAAGTTGTGACTATTTTTAGTTTGAAATTTAACTAAAAGAAAGGATTTGAACATAGTTTTTTTTTTTGCCACGGTGTCATCTAACTTCTTATCCAACTCCAACTTCTTCCTCTTCTCCCCAATTACTTTTTGAGAGATTAATTTAAAAGACGGCGTTAGGGAACAGAAAAGGTGTAAGCATTTATTTACTAGTCAAACGAAACTATATGATAAGTATTTAGAGAAGAAAAGAGGAATGATAAGGCACCAGCTTTTCAGAAGCAGACACAAAAGACGCACAGAATGAAAATGCGCACACGATAGTGGAATCCAGGAAAGGGTAAAACAATTAGTACATCGGGCATTAAATAATACCCGTTTCTTTAGCAAAGTGAATGTTATCCCCAAGGCTTTGTCCTTTGGAGACTACTCAGCCACCAGACTGACCTTTCCAAAGGATAAACCGCCCCGTCCTTGTTCTGGGCCCATTTGCCCCGCAGTGCTGGGCACTGGTGTAGGATGCTGGAGCCGCAGCCCAGCACCAGGAGAGGCTGCGCACGGGCTCTGCAGAGATTTAGCACAGATTCCTGCACCGACAGCGGCTTATCAAGCGGCCTTGCCGTGTCACTTATCTTCATCGGGCAAAGGAGGGATGGGAGAGCGGCGCTGCCCTCCCGCACAGCCACTCCTGTTTATTTATAACCGCCTTTATGGCAAGGAGGTGCCGGTTCTCGTTCCGTGCAGTATCTAACACAATAGAGCGCTGATCTGAGTTAGTCCCCTAGACGCTACTAGCACGTAAATAATGGTAAAAATAACCAACACAGAGAGAATCAATAGACTTAGAGCCTGGGGAACCCATTTCAACCCTGAATAAATTCCAGACAGGGTTGCTTTACCAATTGATTGTCCCCACCAAGCAACCCATCCATCACTGGCAGCAATCTGTGATCGTGGATGGAGCTAACCTCACAATATTTGCTCCTCTGCTGGGGTGGCTCGGGAGATCCTGGATGTGGGAAAGCTGCTTGGATATGCACAAACATCGAGACCGATGTCCTGCTCCTCTCTACGCTGTGCATGGGGTCTGCATGCTGGATGCCCAGGGGATGGGCACAGGGATGCTGCGGTGCAGGAGAGCGATGCTCAGGGCTGCTGCTGGAAGGAGGTCAAGGCTCAGCTGGGACAAAAACCTCCTACCCCAGAAACATCAGCAGAGCCCAGGGGTGATGTAGGCAAAAATATCAGAGACCTCATGCCTTGCACGGTGGTTCAGGACCAGCCTCTCCATCATAAAAGCACTAAATCAAACTCACCAAAGGACTAACAAAATCCCCCCCAAGTTAGGAAAGGAGCAGGGCTGGTGTCAGAGAAACCCAGAAGTAGCGCTAAACCCAAAGCTAGCCTTAACCTGAGTGCACGAATGATGCCAACGTCTCCAGCTCTCTATTTTTCATTTCCTTTGAAAACACAGAGTGTGCACAAAATACATCGAAACGTAATCCAGCTCAGCGACTTAGGTCATTGCATCGCACATCCATGGACACCCTTCCAATTTTTTTGTTTCAAGCATATTGGGTACAAATTGCTGGGGTACGGTCAGCTGCTTAGACTCGGGGAAATTTTACAGCGGGGGCGAAACAGAGCAGGAAACAAGGGGAGCTGAAATAGAAAAACTGCTGAAAAGCCTCCTGTACTTGTCAGGAGTATTAACTTAGGATGATGTAGAGGAAACAACTAAGTGGTTTTTGTGTCAGCTACACTGAATCAAACTTGTTCAAATATATGCAGGCATGTGTGCAGTGAAGAATATAACCTATCTCCAGAACGGAAAGCAAGCTCTTAGTTGGAAGAGATTTTTTAGGGTTTGCAAATATAAAGCAAGCTATGTATAAATTACGTTAGGTGTGATGGGGGAAACACCAGGCAGGGTCTGCTGAGCCACCCCGAGATGTAGCAGGGTGGGGATGGGGGCTACAGGGTGGGCAAGGGAGGCAAAGCCCCGAGCAGAGGTGGCAGCAGGATCAGGGCTGTACCAGAGGAAGGGAAACCCACGGGAGCCGGGTGCCGTCCCCGTGAGCTGTACCCCAGGGCGAAGAGCAGCAGGGCAGGATGCCCAGGCTTGCCACCAGCTGCATCTCCCCCTCACAGCACTCAGCCCCCTTTCATGGGCACCTAGCACACAGCTTCACAGTGCTACCAGCTGCTGCAGACATTAATTCATTAATATCTGTGACACTCCATGTCCTGGGGGTGATAAAGACGTAAGAAGCATCGATTACAATTATCACTTTCCTTTTCTCCTATTGTGACTGAACATGCTGCCTGGCAGAGGAGAGCTCCGAGCCAGGGCACGCACACCTCTCTTGGGGTAGGAGAGAAAGAGATTTCAGTCTAAAACCAGGCCAAGGCGAGACCTTCTTTCCCTGGCAGATTGATCACCCACACAACTGAGGCCACTGCTGAGTCTAAATGCATCTCTGAAGGCTTAGAGACAGGAGAGGTAGAGCAATATATCAGTGCTACCCACACTAATGCTGAGGGACACAGTGGCTTGGGGATATTTTGGGTCCCCGCAGCCTGGCAATAACCTTTTTTTACCACCACCACCACCCTTTTTTTTTTTTTTTTTTTTTTTTTACACCATCCTGCAGCACATCCTGGCCACCTCCATCCCCTCACCCAGCTGCATGGTGCCACAGGCAGCCCCATTTCTGGATGGTTTGGGGTGAGCGAGCTCTTCGCTCCTCTCCCTTCCAAGGTCCGGGGACCCTGTTATGCTGCAGAGGAGCAAAAGGAGGGGAAAGGATGGTATCTGCTCACCTTCCTTCCCATCTCAGGCATCCAAAACCCCAGAGGGAGAGGCAGCCTGCCCTGCTGCTTTGCTTCCCCATCAGCTGCAACACGCCACGCTCTTATCTACACACACACACACATATAAGCACCTGTATTTATGCAGTGTGTAAGTGCAATGCAAAGCCAGGAGCATGGTTGTTTCAGGACAGCAGATCAGTTATCTGAAAGTTCCTCTTCTAGCTGGTTTCAAGGCCGTGTTACAGATAAGACTGGGATGATGCCAAGAGCCAAGCTTGGAGAGCAGCGGAGGTTGGCACCCCGCGCCGGGGGGAGCACCTATCTCCGCCACCTCAGCTGCAGCCTGGAACATGAACCGCAAAGTGCCTGAGGGCTTTCAGGGGGTTTGGTGTAGCAGGGGGGCATCGGAGCAGCTTTTGCTTTCTGCACGATTGCAGTTTGGTGTCTCCCTCCAGGGTGCTCCTGTAAGAGTTAGTGGCAATGAAAAGGCAGCCTCTGTCCTGGAGGATCTTTTGGAGAAGCCCTGAAGCTGACCCAAAGCTGCTCATGCCGACAGTGTGCTCTTCACCTTGCAGGGTGAGTGCATTCCTCGCCTTCATCTTTCTGGTTGGCTTGCTGTGAAATCCTCCAAGTGCCTTTTTGGGGTTTTTTTTGGTTGGTTTTTTTTTTTTTAAAAAGCATGTGCTTTGCAAATGAATAAACTGCAGGCGATTATTAAGGTGAAGAAATAATTGCAGTGGAAGATCCAAAGCCAAGCAACATGACCACGGGCAGCTTCTTCTAGGAGGGAAGCCAACGGGCTTGGCTTTTGCCTCCCAGCAGTTAAATCCCAAGGTTTGCTTTGTTTCCCATACTACAGATCCCTCCCCACTCTGTGATGTCTCATGGCTGCTCATCCTCAAGATTTCCTTTCCACTTACTGATCTGGTCGCCACCACCAAACATCTCCAAACCATGGGAAAATCTGGTTCAGGAGCAGAACTCCGCAGATCAGGTCAATATTTCTTACCCTCCCTGCTTTCCGAATCCTTTGTTACCCCTTTTTCTCAGTGCCCCTCTGCTGTTACTTGCTTCAGCAAAGGAAAGATGGGAATTAATGGGCTCTTGCCCATGCGAGCTGCATTCCCAGGCTCCTGCCTGCCCCCACCCCAGATGTGTCTGCCCACAGCAGGCAGCAAGCAGAGAGCTGCTGTGGAAATCACCTTTTGGCCCTAAGGAAACTGTCTTCCCATAGCTCACAGGGAGGTTCTGGCTCATTGCTGCTTCACATGGGATGCCCTGGCTGGAAGGGAATCACCTGGGTTTGCCCCTTGCTGTGATCCCTACATAGGAAATAGGTCTCTGCCACCCTCACTGGTGGGTACCGAGTGATGCTGCCTGCCAGGGTGATGAAACCACCCACTCCAGATAAACCTCCACAGGGGACCAGCCCCCTCCTCTTCCTCACCAAGTCATTTTGGGATTTTTTGTAACTTATTGTTACACGAAAATAAGTCTGATGTCAAGAAACCGTGTAAGAACACACTAATTCCAAGAACTACTTTAAGTGCCCAGCTGAATCAGTTATAAAAACCTGCTCAGCACTTCAAATACTTGCGGGAGACTGATGCGATCCACAGTCTGCCAGTGGGAAGAGACCTTGGAAACAGGACAGGGTGCTCAGTTATCATAACCCTCCTGGGGACAAGTATCGCCCACCCCTGATCACCTTACAACGCTGGCTGCAAGATTTTACACAGGCTTTTGCTGGAGCAACACTTTTTTCTGCTGCTAGACTCGTCTCCCAGGGGATGGGGGATAATGGGAAGCAGCTCCGAATGGCCACGCTTTAACAATAATAGCAGAAAGTTAGGACGAAACATAACCTCGAGAGTTTGCTCGAGAAACAGATGGCTTAATGTTTGTTTGAAGAGCTTTTTGAGTAAAAATAATACTAGTAATAACATTTAGTCATTAACAGCACCGTGCATGTGAGGATTGCAAAGCACTGTAACGGCACAAGTGGATTAAGCCTTATTTCTGAGGCAGGAGGAAAGGCGGGTCAGCAAAACTTTTGGACAACCAGCACTGAAGCAATGCAAACGCCTGATGCGACCCTGCAGCCCCCCGCGGTGAGTGGGGCTGGGTCAGGGGCTGCACCAGGCATCGCACCTGGGGCTTCCCCATCCCAACTCATCCCTGACCCTGGCTGAGCCCCCCCCCCGATACTGGCCGATGCCTGCAGAGCAACCCCAGCCTGCAGATCCACGCCAGCCCAGCCTTCCCCATGCTGCAAGGAGAAACCCCTCTGGTTTCCACCCTTCATCCAGCTCTGCCCCCCCCACTGGACCGTGGGACCCCCACCACTACACCTGGGCAGAGCCACCACCACCCGCTTCTTCCTTCCTAGTAATGAGCTAAAGAAAACTGCGTTTCTGCCTCTGGAAGCAAGAGCGTTGATTTCACAGCCGTCCCCCGCCAGCAGCACATTGCAAAGGATCCTTCGGCAACATGTTTTGCTCCAGCTCACTTTTCTCGCAGGGAATAACCTTTTAAGAGAGGGGCTGCGGGCTGGAGGAATAGCTGCACACACGCCCGGAGTCTGAGGGCTTTGTGGCACGATGGGAAAAGGAGGGAGGGAAAGCACACGTTGTTTTCTATATTTTTTTTAATAACATCTCACCATCTGACATGCCGCTTTTTGTAACAATTACATTTCTAATCCAGCCGCTTAATTGGATTTTGTTTAGCAACTTGTACGACGGGGTCTTTCAACTTGATGATGCTGCGAGTGGCGTGAAAGCAAAGCTCCACTGCAGGCTGGGCTGGCAGAGGCACAGCACCCAGCTGGGGTGCTGAGCCGCGGGCGGTTAATCCTTATTTTTTGAGGATCAATGTGCAGCTTTGTAGCCGAAGGGGGAGCCAAGAAACCTAGAGGTACATGAAAGGGGCAGAGGTGCCCAGGGGATGGGTTTACGTGCAGCTCCCCTTTTCTTTTAAGGCTTTCACCAGCAAAAAGCAGAAACCTTGAGGGTGGTTTTGTTGGGGTTTTTTTTTGGCTTGGGTTTCTTTTCTGCCTGCTCTCCAGGCAAGAGTTTCATGAGCATCTGAAGTTTATTATCCCTGTAATTCCCTCCGATGGGTGAACGTGCAAAGATGGCGTTAGCATCTTTGGGATGCTTATGGGGTGCTTAGGAAACAGCAACAACAAAAAAAAAAAAAAGCAAAGGAGTTGGGTTGGCGGTGGGTGCCCGCACCATGCAGGGACCACAGGGCGATGGCTCAGCCCTGGCCTCGGGACATCCCTCGCTGCCTGGCACATCTGCGGCCACCAGCCATAAACCTCCGAGGGGTTGCCAGGCAGAACACCTTTCCCTCACACAAAAGTCACTTCGGATTAAAAAAGAAAATAAATCAATCAATCCCCAGCAGCAGCATTACGCTTCCTTTCCCCCTCCCTGCCCTCGGTAAGGCAGAAATTACAGCAAGATTGAAAGCAGAGATCCTAATACGTTTTCCCTCAGGTGTTCTTAAGCTTTGAAAGGTGCATATGAGGACTTGTTTAACAGAGATAACTGTGACACCATGCCAAATAAATTCAGGCTATAAGAAGAGCTGCTGACACTTAGACAACTTTGAAAAACCTTCTAGTTAGAAACAATTCTGCCAATATGTTTTCGGTGTTCTTCCTGCCTCTTTATTGCTGCACAGAAAGCAAAGGTGCTGTCACGTAAACCCACTGGTTTGGGTAAGTAAGCGTGTGCCTTCCAGGGATAAAAGAAGGAAAGAAAGAAGCTGCAAATATTCTGGGTTTTATACAGTTTCCTGCCATCCAGTTGGGAAAGGAACCAGCCGGGTGGGAGCCAAGAGGGTGCAGACCCCATGGGTACACGCATCACCGCTGAAGATGACAATGGCTAAAACAAGGTGAAAAAATGGCTTGTGCCTTTCCACCCCCAACCTAAACCCAATCTTCTCCCAGAAAGAAAGGATAGAGGGGGGAAAAGCAACAGCAAAAGCGAGGGCAGGGCTCGTTCTACACGGACCGGCTCAGCACGAAGTACCAAGGTGTTCCACTCCAGGGTGGGGAGGAAGCACAAAGCGAACAAATAGATTTATTCCTCCCGCCTGCTTTTGCTCCAGCCTTGGTTTAATTACGCAGAGCAGTTCCGTGGGTGCAGCTCCCCTTGCATGACTTTCTCTCCTGTAGTTACACAGCAGAATTTGCCGCACAGGCACCGTGGAATTATACACTGGGTCCTAATATTTCAAAACCCAACAGGAACAAATATGCAATTATATAGTTCAGTGATGCAGCACCGTATTGGCAGCTGGGGAGGAGACGGAGTCACTGCTTCAGACTCTGGAGAAAGTTTCCCTGCATAATAAGTCAGGCCATCGGCTTGACTTCTCCCAGCTAGGGAGCCCTTGCAACGCTCGCTGGCTCCGGCACGCTTGGGGCACGGAGCCCTACTCCTTTCTTACACAGCTGCTTCCCGGAATGGGATACAAGGCAGTTGTTTGGAAGTTAATTAAATGTCATGTAGCATTAAGTGCAACAACAGACCCACTGCGTCACTGGACTGATGTGGAATGGCGAGTTGTTTAGCCTGGAGAAAGGAGGCTCAGGGGAGACCTCCTCACTCTCTACAACTCCCTGAAAGGAGGCTGTAGTAAGCAGGGGTCAGTCTTCTCTCACATGTAACAAGCAATAGGACAAGAGGAAACAGCCTCAGGTTGCACCGGGGTGGTTTAGATTGGATATTAGGAACAATTTCTTCACCTCAAGGGTTGTCAAGTGCTGGCACAGGCTGCCCAAGGAGGTGGTGGAATCACCGTCCCTGGAAGTATTTAAAAAATAAAAAATGCATGGATGTGGTGCTTAAGGACATGGTTTAGTGGTGGACTTGGCAGTGCTGGGTTAATGGCTGGACTCAATGATCTTCAGGGTCTTTTCTAACCTAAATGATCCTACGACATTTCTCTGATGTGAGTTTGACTGGTTTTGTTCACGAGCATTTGGGCAGTTCTGTCGGACCAGGTCAGACAAAATTAAAATAATTTAATTTACACCAAAAGTACATCACATCATCTTGCTGACTTCAGTGAGATCGCATTGATTTAAAGCAGTCCTGAGATGGATTAAGCCTCATCATCTGGTTTTGCAAAAGCAGAACTGGGTCTGATTTGGATTGGGAGTATTTATTACCCTTCAAGTACATAAATGGGAGCAATGGAGCTGAAAACGCTATGGCCTGAGTTAGGCAATTGCTAGTTAAAACCAAGATAAAACTCATTTTCTGTTATGCTTGGCTGTCCCAGGATTGCCATCGCTCTGGCAGCGGGTTTGTGCTGGGTGAGCCCCCACTGCCCCCCCTCCCCAGCCCTGCCCAAGCCAGAAGATCCAGTCCCCTCGTGCAAACCCAACAAGGCACTTGCAATTAATTTCTCTGCATCACTTCCTCGCTAGAGGGAGGCAGGCGGATGCACAGCATGCACATGACTCATGCTGCTTTGCCTTCCCCCCCCCCCCCCCCTTCATATTATCTAGTGGCCTGCAAAGGGAAAAAAAAAAAAAATGCAAGACCACCCCAACCAGCACAACCCTCTTTGCTTAACATTTCCAGCTTGCCTGTAAAAAGAAAGCACTGGGTTGCTCATTTTGGTTTCCATGACTAATTGACTATAAGACAGTATTGCTGACCTCTTACTTAAGGGCTGGCCATGTAATTTGCAGCGAGGAAGCACACCCAGCCATGGAGTATTACCGGGGGTGCTCGAGCGTTAAGGCTCCTCTAAATAACCAGCTACCAAATGGAGCTCTTAAAGATATTTGGAAACAAGTGTTTGTTTTTCTTTAATGTTTTCCCCAATATACACCCCGCGCTGACTGCTCCAGGCAAGGCAAATCACTGTAGGAACAGTTTTCTCCTTCCCTCATTGTGCCTGATGATTTGTTGTCAGATTAAATACAGCACCCGTTTAATACGAGCTACATCGGCCACAGGAGGATCCCATCCTGCACCTGCGGGAGGCTGGACCAGAGAGTCTAACAGGGCTTTAATGTCTCCGCTGTGATCTTTAAATATATTTGTGATCACCAAGATACAGCGGCTTCTTCTGCAAGTATGAAAAATTAAAAAGGGGAATTTAAGGCAGAGCAGCTGTATCCCAAGGACTGGGACAGGGGGAGGGAGGAATGGCTGGAAAATGGAAGTCCTTCCTCCCAGCAAGGGGAAGGAGAGGGGGGTGTTGCTAATTAATCTGATGGGTTTGACCAAATGAAAGGCTGGAATTAGCAGATGACTGCACATGTTTCTCCCTGGTGAGAAGCCGGCGCATGGCTGAAGCCCCAAGCGTTGTGAACTATTTGTAGCAAACAATTTATTCATGAACGTAGCTTATTTGCTGTGGGAACCATCAGAGAAAAGACGTGGTGTTTTCCTGCCTATCTTTGTATTTCTCATATATATTCTGCATCGCGTACTTGCTTCAGGCTGCTGCCCGTGCATGCAGCATCCCTCCCTGCCCAGGGTCGTTTCCCTGGGGCTGCCATGGATGTACCCCCAACTCCTACAGCCAGGGAGGGCAGCTGGGTTCTGTGATTGAGGTACTGCCTGGGACCCCTGTTTCTGCAAGGCTTTGGGGTTTGGCTCAAAGTTCCAGTAAAAAAGTCAGTTCTCACTTTTCTTTCAGGTTTTGGTAAAATTCATCAGAAATCTCCTAATCCTCTTTTAATCAGTTTTCATCAGCCCTCATAGGGGTCTTTATTTGTGCCCGATTTATCTCTGCTGCCACAGCCACCAAATGAGGATGTACAGCGTCTGCCCTCCATTGGTTTTTTTGGTGGGTTTTTTTTTTTTTTGGTTGATGCTTATTTACAACCATATTTTCAGTGGAAATCAGCCCATTTATTCATTAACTTTAATACGTCCCCTTTGGTGCACCACTGCTGTTCAGAATTTTATCGTCACTTACTGGGCCTCTTTCCACACGTCAAAACTTTATTAAATATGTTTCTAACAGGGTGGAAACGTATAAAAGACACTGAATGCTTTTAAATTGTGGCAGTTTTGCATTTTGTTGATACCCTACCCAAGCAATAAGATATGACAGGCAGGCAGTGCTTTCAGAGGTAATTATATCACACTTCAGGAGGCGGCATGGGGAGTGATAATACGGAACGGGAAGGAGATAAAAGAAAACAACTTGCTCTCTCGTTCTCTCGCACACATCCACAAACCCACCGCTGTCCCACCGGGACCAAGCGAGAGATGAGGGAAGACATCAGAGGTATTATTATGGATGATACAAGGCAGGATAAATAGCAGGAAAGAAAGAAGGTGAAACTCAGCAAAAGATATTTTAAAGTAATTAACAGAGAGATAATGGCCCAGATCCTGCAATGCCGGAATGAGCACTTTACACCGGCCAAGAAACAGCCCAAGCGTTCGAAAGCGGGGAGGATCCGACTGTGGAGCATCTCCCCATCCCGCTCCTCCATGACTCAGCCACCAAAGGAAATAAGAAACAGAGATTTATCTATTTATCCACTTAGTGACCTAGTCAAGAGTGGAAACAAAATGTCTGTTTATCTACTCGTACATCTGCATACACTTTTTTTTATAACTACAATCCTTTCCTCTGTTTCTCTTTCCTCCCATTCTCTACCATATTCATCATAGAAAACAGGAAAGAAAAGTATGTTTATCTATCCAAAGGGCATGTTTCCACATGCTTTGTTTTTCCCCGTGCTTAAAGAAAAAAAAAAAGGGGGGGAAGAAAAAAAAAAAGCAGCCTTTCTGAGATAAAACATCTTTACAGCCCAGTGAGGAAATGAAAACCTCATGAAATTAAGAGTCTCCTTGGAGCCAGAGCAAAGAAGGGACCCAGCTGCTACAGGCTGGATCCCAGGGCTGGGATGCTCGAGCCAGGGTGAGCAGAGCTGCTGTTGTCCCTCAGCAGGAATATCAAGAGTTTATTTGAGCCCTGGGACCAGATACAAGATACCCGAGAGGATTCAGGAGCCCAGATGTGCTGGATTTCTACTGGGAGCAGGAAGATGGATGTGGTTACAGCATATCCTCACCAGGGAGGGATGGGAATTGCAAGAGGGGGTGGCAATTGCCACCAAGAGCCATTGAAGTAGGTCTACAGCACTAATTAATACTCAGTAATGAAGTATTGCGCAACTGCCTTGCAGCTTCCCCAATTTGGGGATCAGAGACTGGTTTTATGCCAAAACCAAAGGCTTCTGCTGTGAAGTTGCATGCACAGCCCCAGTGCCTGCCTCTCCCCTGCCTGGCACACAAGGCTTATTATTAGGTTAATTAAAACCATAAAAGTGAATGCCGATTCGCACTGAACATTTGGGAGCAGATGGCAACAAGTACCAAGCTCCATAAAAGAGAATTGGAAGTTGTCAAGTGTCTCCAGCTCATCTGTGCTGGGGGAGCTGCGGGTCCCTCCTGCCTGAGCCCCCCAGTCCCAGGAGCACCGGTGCTGCCAGTAACCCCATGTGTAGCTCGATGGCTGGAAACTCATTAAATCTTAAACCAAGCAAAACCTGAGCCTCTCCTGTTGAATTCCTGCCCCCCCCCCCCCCCCCCCCCCATATGTGACACTGCAGGGAAGTGATGAGAATGGGTAGTTTCTTAAATCTCCCGGGCTCCCAGCAAAGGGGTTACAGCAAAGTTCATAAATCCTTCAAAGAAGTTAGGGTGAAGCTATAGCTGTTTTCCATTCCGTGCAGGAACAATGTGCCATTTGATTATTTCAGCTGTGTTTTGCTCTGAAGTACCCCATTTGGAGCTCTGCATTTTCTGATACAGCTGGGATTTTCAAAATACCCCATGCAGGCAGAAAAGTTGCAGATACCCATCGGAGCTGACATAGGCAGCTGGCAGAAGGCAGCACTCAAAAACGCACGAGGAAGCAAAGTTTATCTGCCAAGAGCACCAAAACGCGCCCTGAAACCCCACCTGCCTTAGCCCTGACCCCCCTTGCACCCCCTCATCGGCAGTGCCGGCAGGCCAGGAGGGTACCCAGGTACCTCATCCCATCTCGGAGGCGTGCACGCACCCCCACGGCGCCAGGAAAACCACTCACAAAGCAGAAGCATTGAACGGAAGAAAGACAGCAGGAGAAATGAAGACAAACAGCTTGAGCTCCTTTGTTCCTACTGTACATTCAAGAAGAGAGCAGGCAGGGCTGTTAAAGGAAAAAAAAAAAAATTCCAGTAATACAAAAAGCTATTACAAGCTACTCAGTGGGCTGGACGGCTGCTCACCTGCTCCCATCCCCTCGGGTGCATCGTGGGTCCAGGGGACAAGGGGCTGCTCCTGGCAGAGGGCACAAGCCACCGAGGCTGGAACTGCCCTTGCAGAGGGTGGGATTCCCAGTCCAGAGCCCCCCTCCCCCCATGGGTTTGGCATCTTCCACGGCACAGAGGGAACCCGAGCTGCCAAGATCCTTGTGAAACGAGGTCTCCGCTGGGGCTCCTCAAGGTTGGACCATTCCCCAGTACTGGGCACCTACTTTTAGCTGCATTCCCACGAGAAATTCAGGAGGCTTGGGAAGGCACCCGAGGCACTGACAGGAGGCACCGGGAAGGACTAGCCCGGCTGTTTTGGCTGGGTTATGCCCACACCAGCAGTTAGGTAAGGGAGATGCACCCAGGGGAAGCGTAGGTGGCATGGGAACAGGCTTGTCTTGGCCCTGGATGGCTTGGGGTGCAGCACCCATAGACAAGGGAACGTCTGTGCAGCGCAGGGAGCGACCGGAGGTATTTTGGAAGACGACTGTGGCAGTCAGAGCCAGATCCCGAGTACAAAGAAGGGGTTTATTGGCAGGAGCTGCACTGCAACAGTAAATCCTCCCTCTCCAAACCGCACAACTGCAAGGAACGGCTCCATCCAAACGCTTATTTTTTTTTGTTGTTGTTGTTTAATTTGCGAACTTATTTATCTGGTAGTCTAGAAAGGCTGCCTTGTGCTCAGGATGCTGAGCACAGCCGGTCTGTGCTGCTATGATTAGATGGCTAAGACCCAACCTCAGCAGCTGCTAATCCTGACTATTAATTAGAAGATTTGGGGTAAGAATTCCAGCACAAGGCTCAGTTAAGCTTGAGCGGTTTCTGCATTTTCTTTCCCCCTCCTCTTCCCTCCCCACAGTCACCCAGCCCCTGCTTGTCATAATCCCTCGCAAAAGCTACGCTGCCAGCGGGGTCCGACCCTGCCAAGTGAGGACAGCCGGGCACGGGCTCTGATTTTCATCCCTGGAAAGAAAAAGCCAGGAGACTGCCATGGTGACACAGGGAATTCATCCTAGCCTGAAATGACAGCATCGTCTCCTCAGGCCAGTTCATTAATTTTTATATTGCGGTGGCTTTGAGAGTCTTCAATTGAGGTCAGTGCCTGTTTTGTCGGGTGCTGTATATGCGTGTTGCAAAACACCGCTCCGGAGCATTTAGGTCTTGCTCAGACAGTCTTGTGAAGCTGCCTCATGCAGGCTGTGTGATTGCTCCTCTCTGCCAGGGAAAATAGGGGTCACGGCCACCTCCTTGCCCCAGGTTGGGAACCGCTGGCCAGTCTGGCTCCCCAGGCTGTCCCCAGCCTGTCCCCTCCACTCCGACCTTCTTCTGAGCTGCACTGGAGAGACGGGGCTGTGGGATGCTCTCGGGCATCTGCCAAGCTCCATTTCAACATGCAGAGAGAGGTGGCATCTTGAAAGCTGGGCAAACACAGCCCAGCGATTTGCTGTTCTCCGAATTCTTTGTTTGCACTGAAACCTCATTTGCTTTATTTGTTTTCAGGGCTGCACTTGCAGCAAACAGGCCTGAGGACAAGTCAGCCAGACTGTGCCTTGCACCCCTTGCTCAGGGATGGGGATGAGCATGCAGCCTGGGTGCCCTCGGAGGGGTGGGAGAGGCCAGAAGAACTAATGCTCAGATTTTGGGGTTTTTTTGCATTCCTGCCTGCCCAGGAGCTGATGACTGTTTTCCTTTCCTAAACAGAGCAGCTGTGATGAAGCCTGTCCCAGCACAGACACAGCGTAGCTGAGCAAAGGGTGGCAAGTTCTCCTTGGACTGTACCCAAGAAAGGGGTTCAAAGCCATTAACATCTCCGAGAATGAAATATTGATGGCCAGAAAGCTGTTAACAGGAACAAGAGAATTGGCAACCCCAACACCTGGTATCTTGCCCATTCCGCTTGGGAAAAAAAATACAAATTAAAAAGAAGAGGAGGGGAGGACCGATGAGAGTGAACACAAGCGAGATAAAGCGAGCAGCGGTGCCGGGAGGTGAAGGACCCGTGGGCTGATAATGCACAGCCAGGCCTGTCTTTTTTTTCTCCCCCCCCTTTGCATTTTGTAAACCAAATTGATTTACAGAAGAAAGGAACACTTACCACATTCAAAGTGAGTAGCCTGCTCTTTTTAAAGGAGGCAACAGCTTTAATTGAATTTCTGAGGGTTTGCTTTTTCCATTTTCCTTTTTCTTTTTTTTTTTTTTTCCCCTTCCTCTGTAAATCAGTATATTACATCTGAATGAAAAGCAGGCGCGCATCCAAGCGTGCACTTTGGAAAGCCGCCGTCACAACCTCCTGGAGCCGGAGGGATGGAGGCAGGACAAGGGATGCAGGAGAGGATTTCCCTTGCCTCCCACCATCACTCACCACTGGGACATCTCCCACACTGCTGCCGCTCTTGCTCCTTCCCCATCTCCTGGGCATGCCTTGGTGTACCTTGTTCATGGTACCGCTTTGACGAGTGCTTGTTTATGGTTAGGCTTCTTGTTTACGGTTGGGCTTTTGCAGATACTGGTTTCTTCATAAAATTTCTCCCTGTTAATGGAATATTTTTATTTATTTATTTATTTTCCCCTCTCCCTCTTATTTTTTCACTAAGGAGTGACCCAGAGCAGCTCAGCATTCTGCTCTGGAGGTGCCCATGCCCCATTTGACAGACCGGCCACGCTGAAGACCTTCCTACCACACTGTGCTCCCAGCTTTGCAGAGCTACCTCTGTGCCCCCCAGGCTGGTGGGGGGCTCAGGACCCCCCAGGATGTTCCCTCCACGCTTCTGTCCCAACCTCAGCAGGGGACACATCCCAGACCAGCTGCAGAGACCAGAGCTTGGCACAGCGATGCCCAGAAGGTGGTTTGCAAAGCAGTTCCCCAGCACCATCCACACAGCACCCATCCTTCTCCCCAGAACACCCCAAGCACCACACAGCCTCCCCCTCTCGCTGTCTGGGGAAGTTTCAGCTTTTTCTTCACACTGTGGCATTTCCCCCCAGCCCTCCACTGACATATTGACTTGAGGAACTTTTTTGAGCAGGAGATAATTAATTCCAAAATGAAACAAACATTTAACCTTGGGTCAAATGAAAGACTGAGTCGATCCCAAATGATTTCCTTTTTTTAATCCTTTCGCCCAAATAAGAATAAATTACTTTTACAGAATTTAGGGAAGAAAAAAAAAAAAAGCCAGCCCCGGTGATTTGCCCATCTCTGCTGCTGAGAAGTGCCAGTAGTATTGCTCAAGGAAGAAGAAGTGGGGTGAAGGAGAAAAGAATTTTGTGCATCACTCACACTAACTACCAGCAGCTTCCCAAACCAGGGGAGCCAGAGCATCTCCACAGCATCATTGTCCATGACATCTGTATTTAGTAGAAACAGCCCAATTATTTCAGGGTGGATTTTGGTTTTTTATTTTGCCTTTTTTTTTTTTTTAAGGGAGAACAAAATTCACAGTTTGGAGTAGAGGGACAGGGTTGGGGGAGCTCTGCAGGCTGGATTAAGAAAGAAGGCTCCTTTTTGACACACACACACCCCAGTCACAAAATTCATGCCATTTGCCTCATCTTCATACGTGAATGACGCAATGAAAGAAGACTTGCTGTCTGGGTCAGGGGCAACGTGCGCCCTTACTGGTGAAAGGATCTGCCCTATACTGGGGTGAAGGGGGGCTGCAGATGCCCCCACATCTCCAGACACCCTCCCTTTCCCCTACACCACCCCATCTGCCAAGGAGACGGACAGACCTGTCAGGGCTGGTTTATCTTTAGCTTTCACAACTGCACAAGAGACCTCACAGCAACATTTATACCCATCCAGACATGGAGTGGCGCAAAACCAGCTCCACCTTACTGGGCTGCATCGGTACCATGCCAATCTGCACACACACAGCCTCATGCATGGTCAGACACTTCTGGGTTTGAAAACAGTGCCAGGAAAAAAAAAAAAAAGTCTAATTTTAAATACCAGAAGGGTGATCAATAACCAAAATACAGTGGTTTTCTCCCATATTTCCTTCTCAGCAAACACCTACAGGGATGCTTAAATGCAGCCCTCTCTCCCTGTCTGCACACATCAAATCTGTGTGCACACAGACACCAGCGCAGAGGCACCAACTTTTAATACATCCCCACGCTGTTTGTATAGTGTTATTGAAGCGCTGGGACTACAGTCACATCTACCCCTTTTTTATATGCCAGAAAATTAAATTACACACGCACAGAGTTGTTGTCCCCACACATACACACACACTGCAATTTGCATTCCAGTTAGGAACAGACTGTTTTCATATTCCTGCAAATATAGCAGCCTCTTGGTCTTAATAAATTCATGAGCATTGATTCCCGGGGGTAACAGCATGAATATTGCACTAGGAGACACAGTGTTTCTGACCAATGCAAAAGGCTTCTCCCTTCTTTGCTTTCCCCCCCCCCCCCTCCTTGTGACACATACCTGTGCTCGGATGGAGAGCACCCATGTGCAAAACCTACTGCAGAGCAGGCCAGAGCTGGCTTCTAAGGCTACTCAAAACGATGCAGAGAATGCTCCTGGAGCTCCACTTTCCTCCCTGCAACCCCCCATAACCCAGCTGGAGTCCCTATTTAAAGGACTATTTAAGTAACGGCTTCCACCTGCTCCAGGGGCTGCTGAGATGCAGCTGTGCCAGGGCTGCAGCAAGCCCCTCCATAGCAGTGGGTCGCCACAAAAAAAGCAACCAAAAACCTCCAAAAAACCCACCCCATCGGTGTGCATTTGGGTTTTAATGACTCATGCAATGGGGATGATCCTGCAGTTCCCCTGTCCTTTGGGATGGAGCCATTGATCCAGCCAGGGCTGTCTCGGGGTAACGATGTTTCTGAACAAGGCAGGATGGTCCCTTCACGTCTGGGTTAGTGTTTTTTTTCCCCCTGGCTTTGTCCATAGTAATCCCATTTTGCAGGCTCGGTTTCTGCCTGACATTTGAAGGATGAGCAATTAATGATTCTAAATTAAAAACTGTTATAGGGTTTATTTGAGAAGATCATAAAAAAATCAGTAATGTCATCGTGTCAAGCAAAGTTTCTGGTGGGTTTTTTTGTTTGGTTTTTTTTTTTTTTTTAATTATTATGCATGTCTTCTATTTTTTTCCCTTCTATCATTGATCTGCAGCTTTCAGAGGGACATTAATATACCTGACCACATCAGAATCCTTAATGATTCACCTCCAGCTAAACAACGAATTCTCTGGGAACTCCAAGAGGAACTAAAATTGTTTCTGTCTGTTTCTGAAAGTTGTTCTCCGAGCTCACTCTTCCCCTTCCTTCATATCTTTGCTTTCCACACATAGCAAAGAAGTACTACTAATTTCCAGCCCCACATCCCCCCGCAACCTCCCACACCCCCAAATCTGCCCACTTCTGCATCCTGCCCAGCGTGCAGAGCAGATCTGCGGCAGGATGGATGGGCAGTGCCTGGCAGCTGAGGAACAAACTTTTAAAGAGCAAAACTCCTCCTGCCCCCGCAAAAGCAAGGTGGGAGACAGAAATAGCTTGCAGAAGGAGCCAGGCAGTGCACAGATCTGCTGGCAGCCGCTGTGCATCAGGCAGGCAATATATTCCACCTAGCAAAGGAGCTCCCTGAGCAGAAAAGAGCAGGTAAAAGATGCTTTTACTCCCTGAGCTTTGCAAGTCTCTGGGCAGATGATGAAGTGCTTTCTTCTTCCTTTTAAATAATTTTTAATAATAAACTGAAGTCCTGCAAAAAGCCAGGTCACCCTGAAAGGGCTGGAGGAGCAGACAGGCTGGCTGGGCAACAGTGTGTCCAGTCCATCCTGGGTACCAGTGTGCCCTGCAGCCTGCCCTTTGCCCACCCCAACAGCAGGAGGGGACCGTGGCCACCAGCCGGATTTGGGGGGTCATATTTGTGTGCTTCACTAGACATCTCCCTGCACCGCACCCGCAGCCCAGGGAGCCTGGGGGTGCCTGCTGAGGGGTGACCCCAGAGAAACCCCCTGGGACCTGGGGGAAACCATCCCCCGGGCAGGGATGAGCTGCTGTCGGGAGATGCTGTTTCTTCCCAGTGTCTGTAGAGGGAAGTAGATGACTAAAGAGACTTTTTGCCTATGGCTGGAGAGAGGTGGCCTGAATCCAGGATAAGCCCTAATCAATACATTCCCTGGGAGACTTTCTTTTCCCAGCCTTTTTCTGGGGGAACTGGCAGCCCAGGCTGGCTCAGCCGAAGCGGGGCCACGTCCGCAGCCAGCCCCGTGCTGGGCATCCCTCGCCACCACTAATCTGCACCCATCACCCTGGCATCCAGTCCCCCAAACCCACTTTTTGTGCCCCAAACCTGCTCCTATGTGACCTTCCCCGCTTGTGGCAGGAGAAGAGAGAATGGTCTTCCCTATCTTGGGGGAGTCTTGGGGACAAATCCCCCCGTGCCAGGATCCATCCCTGGCTGTAGGAGGGAGCCTGGCTCCGTGTGTTTGATGCTTTACCTGAAGCAGTGAGCAAAGCAGCTTGCAGCTCGCTTTCTGCCAAGCACTTGCACAGAAGGCATGTCTTACCAGGGAGGTTTTTAATCTCCCTGCTGCTCGCTACACAGCAGAGCAGATGAGTGGGTCTGGGAACTCGGGAGACTGAGAGTCCCTGGAGTGTGAATTAGCAAAAGGAAAAAAAAAAAAAAAAAAAAAAGGTTACACACCAAGTCCTTTAAACTGCCTCTGCCTCACATCCTACATGCCTCTTGTCATGCCAAAGAGGGCACGGGGGCCGTGCTGGGGACCCAGTGCTTTGCTCAGGTTGGGGGACAGTAGGTGGGAATCCAACAGCAAGGAAAAGGGAAGGTTGTGATCCTTGTCCTGCAGGCAGGACCAGTGGAATGGGCTGGAAGGAGGAATGTGCCAGAAATGCTCTTTATATAGCCTAGGGACTATCTGCCCAAATGACATGCAGTGGGGAAGAAAAATAAAAAGTGGGACCACCAGCACTGAAAATCTGCTCTGGAACCACCTCGGCATCACTGGGATGGCGAGGGGGGGTGGGATTTTCCTTGGTTTGGCCATGCCCTGAGTGCCTGCACCCCCTGAGCACCGGTAGTGCGTAGAAAGTCCCTTTGTACCAGCAGAAAACAGCATCTTCTAGTTGCGCTGAGGTTGGCATGAATCGCAAAAGCGAGCCAGCATCTGCCTGACAAACACCACTTAGACACAGCCGGCGGGAGCCCGGGCAAAGCGAGGTGTCAAACTCCGGTTTTTAAAAACCCAGTTCTTTGTCCTGCAGTATGGCAGCAGGGGAAAAAAAAAAAAAAAAAAAAAAAAAGAAAAGAAAAAAAAAGAAAAGAAAAAAAAAAAAGCAAAGCATGGTTTATTCAAGGATTTCTTCTGGTATTGCTCGTGTCTCTCACCTTTCGTAGACTTTCACTCTATCCTCCACACGTCTCTCCCTCGCTGCTCTCACCTCCGTCCTTTCAAGGGAGAGTTCAGTTCTTGCTGCCTACACAGCAAATGCCTGCATGAAACCCTCCTGTTACTGCTCTGGCATTTGATACATTATCAGTAGAAGATACACAGAGGGAAGAAATATATTGTGCAAATTACTTGATAATGCACAGCAAGCCGGCACCATGACCTTAAAAAATGCCTGTTAACAGGAAGAAATAAAAAAAAAGAGAGAGAAGAAAAGAGACGAGAAGACTTTGCTGGGAGCCTTGATAGTCTAGGTGGAAAATGGAATCATTTTTTTACGTTTTCCAGCCTGTTTTAACTCTGCCCTCCAGGTCAATAATCTCAGTAACAACCTTTTCCACCAAGAAAATGTTAGAGATCGTTCTGGTCCCCATGGGAATTAAAGTTCAGGTGCCTCTGCGAGGCAGTTCATTGCAGAGCCATTTGCCCAGCAGCCAAAATAATGCCGAAGCACTGGAGGGGAGCAGCGGGGACCCCAGCGAGAGCCCCCAAGGATGTCACCCAGTGGCCCTGTCCAGGGCTGGCACATCCCTGACAGCAGCAGGGATGAGCAGGACAAGGCATCACCTCACAGTGGCATTTTCCATCTGCCTTTTGGTTTTTTCCAGGTTTATTAGCCACCCCCTCCTGCTAAACTTTCCCACCCCAGCTTGGCATTTTGTGTTCTCTGGCGGCCAAAAAAGAAAGGGATGGGTTTCCATGGCAACTCCCTTCCCAAATGAGGGTTGTAGTCACCTGTACCACTTGCTCACCGACAGCCCACCAAAAACCATCGCCCTTGGACCGGGCAGAGGGGAGCAGGGTGCCCGGTGCCATGGGAGGGGATGCGCCACTGATGCTCTGAGCAATTGCCCCATCTCCAGCACAGGGGTGGCTTATCCGTGGTGTCTCTGCAAGTAGAGGTGCTGGGGAGACCTGGGGAGAACTGTGCTCCCCAAGGGCTTCCTCTTCCACATGCAAAGCCCAGGGAGCGGTGCCAGCGCTGAGCCAGGAGAGAGAGCAAGGCAATCTTCATGGCAAAGCAGCCGCCAAAAGTTATCATCGGCTCTTTGGGGCCTTCATCCATCTCAGCTGTCTGAGGGACAAGACCTCTTCTAAAAGGAAAAGCATGTTTATAGTAAAGCACTTAGGCGTGTGATTATGTCAGATCCCGCATTCAAATGCCAGCTACCCAGGGAGAGATTGAGGTGACGTGCAGAGGGAGACAGGCCACTGCCGCAGCGGCTGTGATGGACAGCCACCAGCACCCCGGCTGCAAACTGCCAGGGTGAGGGATGTGCCAGCTCAAAGCTTTGCCTCTGGGGTGACTCCATCACCTCCTGGACATCTCCCAGCTCATCCCCACCATGCCCAGTGCTGCCAGGGCTTTGTCGCTCTCTCCTCCTCCGTGCCTGGAGCAAGGCAGAGGGGCTCTGCACACTCTTTGCGCACACACACACTTGCACAGGCTCCCGCCAAACACAGCATTGCCTTTTACAGCCTTTTACTTAAAAAATAAAAATGTAACCCAGTTGGGCAGGTTTGCAGTGGTTTCATTAGACGGTTTCCAGCCGGGTTTAGAAGCACGTTGTCAGCTCCAACAAGAGCCCTGTGCCAGAACGTGCTCAAAGCTCCTGTCCCGAGCACGGCCAGACCCCATGACGCCCAGGCACTGCTCTTAACTCCCCATTTTGACCTTTTCAGATGTTGCCACCTTCCCATTCCTCCTGCTTTGGGCATCCTGACGGAGAGACCTGTTCGCCCTGGGTGACCCCCTGCTCTCCCTCGCAGCTGCACGGCTGGTTGGTGGCTGCAGAGAGCTCCCAGCTCGTGCCAAGCACCGGCTGCTCCTCTGCCAGCACATCACCGCACGCCTTGGCTGCTGGAGAGAAACACGAGGATGCATTCGCCAGATCCCAGGCTTTGAAGCGAGTCCCTGCCCCACGGGGAGGACAGCAGGGCAGGGAGGGTGGGCAGGCTGTGTGCACCCAGCAGGTACGGCTGGCATGGGAGATGCTGCCTGTGCACATCGCAGCTGCGGCGGGTGTCAGCCCAGATCACATCTGCAGGCACGAAGAAGAAAGCGCTTTTGCACGGTCTCCTTCAGACTGAAGGAGCTCAGCACAGCCTGGCTGCATGCAGGGTCTGGTGCTGATGTCCAGCATGTCCCTTCTGCCACGTCCCCCCAGGATTTTGCGTATTTTATCTCCCTCGTGCTTCAGCCCTTGGTTAGGGGCATCCCCCTGTGCTGTCTTTGTGCAGACGCCAGTGCACGGGCCTGGGGGCTGGGCGCAGGGCAAGGAGATGTGATACACATCTGTCATGGCACTCACAAACTGTAAGGCTGCTCTTTTTTCTCAAAAGGCAGACACATGTCCCCAAGGCTCTGGAAGGGCACAACCTCGTCATCCTCCCCTCCTCCAGAGGCAGAAGGGCACGTCTACAATTAGAACACAAATCGATGCTCTTTGGTGCCATCTTCCACTAGCCTTAATTTAGAGCCACGGTAACACTAATTGAGATTTTGGTGCACTGCTCGGCCCTCGCAGTTTGGATTTATGATGCTTTTCCGGATAATGCCCATTGCCAATTTGAATTTCACCCCGCAGTTTGCATCACACAGCTTACCCTAAAGGCCCCGGTGCAGTGTCAGTATTTAAAGAGATTCAGTGTAACACAACCTGACATTCGTGAGCTGAACTGGAATGTGAATAATGTCATTCTGGTGCACTGCCTCCCCCCCCCCCCCCCCCCCCCCCCCTTCCCTTCCCTCTTTCCCTTTATATATGTTGAGCACTGGGGTGTTTGTCACACCTCAGATCTGTAGGAGAGGGAATGCAACTTCCAGAAACTAGAAATCTCATGGTTGGGGGGGGGAAGAGAGGAGGATTGCTCAGATAATTTGCTGCGTGAAATGCCCACACCAACCGAACTGAGCTCCCCCAGCTCTGCCGAGATCATCTTGGCTCTCCACGGGGCTTTTCACCTTGCAAACACCGCAGCCGGGTGAGCCGGCCCGTTCCCCTGCAGATCTCAGGCAATATCTTTTGGTGGGTAAGATTGGCACTCGCCAAGAGCAGAGCTGCTCGATAAAGGCAGCGATGGGATGTCATGGCAGAGCTGCGGGTGCCTGAGAGCTGGAGACCGAACCATCGCTGTGTCCAGAGACGAGGGCGATAACAGCCTTGACATAGAGCTGATATCGTGTCATAAACGCCGTGTCGGCTCGGTGCTGAGTGCCTCTTTGAGGGACCATGGGCAGGGTGTGCTGCAGGGCAGGCTTCAGGTGATACAGTGAATCTGGGGATGAAATATCAGTGGTCCAGAGCTTCCTCAGCACCCAAAGCCTGTCTAGAACAAGCCTGCAGGAGAGGTCGGTGCTGTGTCCTATTCATCCTTTGGCCAAAGTACAAAGCACTCCGCTTTTCCCTGCAAAATGAGGAGCTGCAGGGAGCACAGGGTAGCATGAAATGGCACATGCAGCTCCGGCTGCAGATGGCATGGGCACCCCGTGCTCCTCCTGCAACCCCAGGGAAGCCTGCGATGCTCTGTGGTGCCTATGGGCTTTGGGCACGGCCAGCTCTGCACAGACCCCCCTTTCACAACAGCAGTAAGGTCTTGGTTCTGCCAGCCCCCAGCCCGGACCCACCGAGTGCCACTGTCCTGCGTGCCCGGAGCATCCCTGCATCCCCAGCCTGCCTCCCTGAGCCAGGAGCGGGGATGCTCCGGGGGTCCCCATGGTGGATGTGGGGAGCGAAGGGCTAAGGGCAAAGGCGGCGTAGCAGCCTGGTTCCCAGCTGCCTTGGCCTGACAGACTCACGTTTATGATCCTTATCTGCTTATGCATTTTTAATCCTGTTTGAAAAAGGCTCTGACAAAGCACCATGCATCCCTCTCCCCCCGCACCCAGAGGGAAGCGGATCCTGATTGCTCACCGGCTGCGCTGGTGGAGGCCCAAATGCTAACAGAGGACTCCTCCTCCCCACAAATCAGCCCCAAATGGGACGTCAGAGGAAAATCTGCGGGGCAGGAGGGTAATTTTTATTGTCTTTGAACAGCTGTGCGCACAGGCGAGCTATTGGCATGCTGCTCAGGAACACCGGTTTGCTCGCCCCGGTGTGCGATGCCGCTCTGCTCACCAGGGCTGGGGTGGGTCCAGGCTGGTGCTGCAGGGCTGGTGGTGGAGCTGGGGCTCTGCGTGCTGCTCAGCTTGCTGCCTTCAGAGGGACCTTTGCAAAATGGGGCTGGGAGGGACCCGAGCGGCCGCACACTGCATCCTCCTGCATCCCTGAATCATCTCAGCATCCTCATCGCTAGACCCAGCCCCTTTCTCACAGGTGTCCCCAGGTGACATGATGCTCCAGCCAGGACCTGGGTGCAGGGTCCCCTTCCCAGTCCCCTGCATCGCTACCAGGGGACCCAGCGCATTTTCGGTGTACCTGCTGGTTTCAGTGCCCAGCCTCAAAAACCATAGCAAATCCCGATGACCCTTTCACCCGCCAGGAGCTGAGTTAATTAATCACCTCTTCAGAAACCTGGCCTGAACACACTGGGACCATATGGCCCCTGCTCGGAGCAGCTTGAGCTTCTCAGTGGCTGGGAAGTAGTGGAAACCTCGGGAGTAATTAAAAGGAAAGTTGGGTTTGTTCGAACTTCTCCCAGCCACGGTGGCCTCTGCTGTGCTGGCATAATTCAGGCAGGTGACAGGGACCTTGCTGGGTGTCCTTGCTCGGAAGGAGTGTGATGGATCTGGCTTTTACAAGGAACAAAGAGGCCATGATCTGACATCAACATGATGAATTGTCCTTTTTTCTCCCCCAAATGATTACTTGAGAAAACTTTGCAGTCTGTAAATATTTACCAGGGAGACCACTGCTGTCACCTATCCTTTAAGAGCACAAAGGCATTTGTTTTAATAAAGCATCACCTAATTAAGAGCAGCACTGCTCCCTGGCGTGTGGGAATTCATAGAGAAGGGGAGAGGAGAGTTTCCCCAAGCCGGTTGCTGGCCTGCCAGCAGCAAAATAAAGCACCCTGGCTTGCCAAGGTCCAAGCGGAGCAGAAGCAGCCCCAAAACATCCCAGCAGCACCTCATTCCTCTGCTCCAGGTGCTGGCTTCGAGGGCAGGAGCACAGCGGTACCCCTTGTTCACCTGAATTTCAGCCTCTGCCTATAGATGCTTCTGCACTCTAAATAATGTCTCCAGTGAAGTCTGGTCATGGCAATTCAAGCTTGAGGGAGTCACGCAATTGGAAGCAAAAGGGGGTTTGGGACATTTTCCTATGGATGCAGGTGGGGACAGACCCCAAGCAGGCAGCGCGGGAGCCAGGACCTCTCCTGCCTGCAGCTCCCTGGGAGCAGCAGCCTCCTCGGGGTGGGAAGGTCTCACCCAGGGATGGTGGTCAAGGGAGGACAAATCCATCCTGGGTGGCCTTACACTGGGTTAATTTGTCAGAAATACAAAAATAACATCACCGAAGCGACGTCAGGGCTGGGAGAGCGGCCGGAGAGGAGGCAGCAGTGCTGTGCTGTGCCTGCTGTGGGCTGGGTAATTCAGCTGGAAGTCAGCCAGCAAAGGAAGAAAATGTCTTATCTACAGTTTAAAAAAAAATCCGGGGAAAAAAAAAAACAAACAAATGGAGATATATAGTAGGGGAAGCGAATTTATAAACAGGAGCTTATCAGAAGGCAAAGCAGATAATAAACAGCTCTTCAGATCTAGGTCTCCAGCTCACAGAGGCCAGAAAAGAGAA
This sequence comes from Falco naumanni, assembly GCF_017639655.2. Lineage (NCBI taxonomy): Eukaryota > Metazoa > Chordata > Aves > Falconiformes > Falconidae > Falco > Falco naumanni. The sequence continues at coordinate 4,316,565 of NC_054072.1, forward strand.
TGGGATTCCTCAGGAAATGGAAAGGGCTGATAAGCGCCCACAGTGACTTAGCAAACATCATTTAAAAATTTTTTTTAAAGGCCAAAAAAACCGCCCGCCTTCTGTCTTCACACGAGAAAATTACCCGCAGCCTCTAAACAGACTTACTGGGTTCCAAATCGGGTGAACTGGGAGAAGGAAAAACTGCCACACCTGCCTCCCAGTAAAGCTGAGCCCAAACACACTAATTGGAAATTCTCTTTCAAGGTGGCTTCAGAGCAGGAGGGCAGGCTGGCAGGGGCTGCCTGTGTGGGCAGGGGGGCCAGGCAACCCTCCAGACCCCCCTGCCTTCCCCCTGGCTCCCAAACCCCCTCTCCGAGAGATGCGGTGGCGGCAGGGCTCTGGCTGCATGTGTGATGCAGCATCCTCGTCAAGCCACCACGCACCGTCCTCCCTCCGCTCCTGCATTTAGACCCCTCCCTCCCCAGAAAAATCAACCTGTGGTGAGGCAAAGCATTTTGGCAGCTGCAGCATGCTCGGCTGTCGCAGCCATTCCTTGCTTCCCCATGTTCTTCTCCCTTTCTCCATCTGAGCAGCATCGGCAGCACGAGGATGCAGCCGGAGCCTGGCAGGGATGCTCGGGTCCGGGGTGTGCAGCCCTGTCCGTTTGTCCCTACAAGGTTGGCACTCAAGGGGTGAGGAAAGAGGGGTACACCCGGGGAGACCCCAAAATCCCCCCCATAACCATCCAGGGGGCACATCAGGCACCACAGCGGTGCAGCTGAGGTTCTGGTAGAGGAGCTGGGCTCCCCGGCACAGCAGCCAGGTTATTTGCAGCCCCCCCTCAGCCCCCCAGTAGCTGCTCTGGCTGCTCAGTTCAGAGCCCAGGCTGCCGCCTGCAGAGCTTAGAGCTGATGGGTTTTGTATAATCAGACAATTTTTTTGCTCTCGCTCTTGTAACCTGTGTATTTATTTACAGTCAATTGTTCCCTATTTTCGTTCCATTTATGTACCATCTTGTTTATGATGCTACTTAAATGCCTGGCATAGAGGTAATTATGTCACTGGAAAAGCAAAATGAAAACAAAAGCACACACATACGCGCACAAAAGGGGAAGAAAATTATTTTTCCCTCCTGCACGAGGGATTGTAAAGCTCAGCCTGGACAGGGCCCTTGGCAGGGGTCCTGCGGTGGGCACTGCCGTGTTGTTGGCTGCCTTTGGCGTGTTTTGCTGAGTTTTGACTCTCTCCGGGGCAGGAGTGAGAGGGAGCAAAATGATGGAGAGACCGAATGAAAAGCGCGAATGCTGCGTCAGCATTTGCTGGCTTCACTTCATTGCACGTGTCTAATAACTGAGTTATAGTTTTTCAGTTTGATGAATTCATTTAGTCCCATTCAGCCATTCTTCTTATTATTATTTTTGGTAGTCTTATCAAGGGGTGATTCTCTTTAAGCCATTATAATCAAATTTGCAGAGGCAGACCTGAATAAGCAGCCTGCCACCGAGAATTGCAATCCTTCAGACGTGCTGCCAGCACTACAAAGAGCTTCCCAGCCCTGCCAAGGAGCCGAAGAAAAGCTCATTTGCAGCCCACGGCCAGGAGGGATCCAGTGTGGAGCCTGGTGGGATCCTTCCCGGAGCTCCAGCAGGTTGCTGTGGATGCTCTCAGCTCCTCTCCACCAGAAAATGAAGGTAAAACCCAGCCCAGGACATATGGCTTGGCCATACTCCCGCAGCCCCACTCCCGTCCACGTCCCACCCCTCCCATCTTTCCAATGAACGCTACCAATTTGCTAGTCTTTCCTAATCCGAGTTCATTAATGTAATTGCTTGGATGAAATCAGAAGCAAAGGCGCCTGTGCCGAGGCAGAGCGGGGACCCTGCCTGTAGTGACGGGTGCCTCCACCTGCAGCACTTGTAATGGAAGAGAAACGGGCTGCTTGATTATTTATTTATTTTTTTAAGCGTTCATATATTTTACAGTAAATTACCTCAGTTTATGGCACTTTTTTCTTCCTTACATAATTGTTATAAATAACCTTCAAACAACATAAAAGCCATAAACATCGCAAGGGAAGGAAGAGTAAATTATAGAGATTTCAGAGTAGATGAAGGAGAACGAGTGCGTTGATAAGGCAGGGGAGGCTGCCTGAGTTGTTTTGTTTGTTCTTTTTTTTTTTTTCCCCCAAAATAATTTCTCTCTCTCATATTTCTTCAACAAATACCCAGTTGCAAATAAATATTTCCTTCTCGGGCCATGGGGGATTTGAGAAGCAGCATCCCAAACGGCGCCAATCCGTGCCACTGCCAGCTGGTAAACGCCGAAGTGCAGCACGAAGCCCAGGGGAGCAATTGTGGGGTGGGGGGGTGGGGGGGCACAATGAGAAAGGGACGTTGAATCCCCAGGTCGGATCCCATGGGCAGGATCCCAGGTATCCTGCTGCCCATCGCCCTCTCCTACTGTCATCCCTAAAGCAGCACCCCTGCCGGGGAAATGGGCTTCATCCTCCAGTGAGATGATGGGGCTGGTGGGGCATCTCCTCCGCCACGTGCCTCAGCACCCACCCACCTTGCGCCAGGACAGACCCAGGGTCCCTCAGACCCCCCACCAACAGGGAAGGGCCTGCTCAAAGGATGTCTGCAAGGAGCTGATGTTCCCGGAGCGGGTATCAGAGGGAACACAGCGGTGCTGGGAGCTTCTGAGAGCAGAATTCCCCGAGAGCCAGGGCAGAGCGCTCGCAGCCTGAATTATTTAAAACCGGGCTTGTCAAATCACTGCCGAGATCCCTGGCTGTACTCGCTCCCTCCTGCACATGCCCTGCGGCCAGGTTTGAAGGTTTAGCTGCTTGGGTGGTTGTTTTTATCGTTAGCTCTTTCCCTAATGAGAGCCCCTCTCAGGGCTGGGGACAGGCGGAGGCCACAGTCCCTCGGAGGTGACAGGGATGCTTTTGCTAGAGGAGAACGAGCCGCAGAGCTTTGTCCCCAAATGCATCCCTGCTCTGGCTGCAGCAGCCGCCCACAAGACTCTGCTGGCGGTGGGATGGCCCTCGACAGGTTTTTCCCCAAAAAAAAATCCCTGGCAGAGGGAAATGCTGATTCCGTGCTGGAGAAGAAATGCCCGATCAACCCCCCGAATCGTGGGGACAGGCGATGCCCACGATGCCGGCGCACGCCCAAGGATGGAGATGGGAAGGAGCCGGCAGCTCGCCGAGCCTCCACCGCCTGGCTGAGTCGTGCCGAGGTGGGCACAGAAAATTCCCTGCTCCCGAGGTTTGTGCATCCGTGGAGCCCTTGGAACAGGCACATCTATGGGGAACGGACTGCTTCCCTCCTGGCTTTTATGCAGGCAGCTCCACTCCTGGGATTTGGAAATAAATATTTGATCTTTAAAGATCATTTTGTTGCTTGTTGCAGTCAACACAGCCAGGTTTTTAGTGTTTGTTTATGGTTTATACCATATGATTCAATAAACCCTGGCTGAGAAACATGTGCATAATTAAGTTTAAAAGGCAGCCTCAACTCCACTCCACTCATTGTTTTTCAAGCCAGGCTTTATGTAACAAATTTTGTTTATTGCTGACACTGATTTCATCCTTCCCTCCCCTTCGCTCATCACATCAAGATCGCTGGGAATTATTTTAAAGATCCAAGGTTTCTAGCAAAGCACCTACGTGGCAGGTTGCACAGGAGTGGAGGAGACGGCAGCGATGGGGCCATCGCACCGTGTCCACGTGCAATCCCTGTCCGTACAAATTAATTAATTTGGGTTTGGGTATTGGATTTGGGTTCTACAAGGGAAAATAAGTGTGAGCTCCGGACCTCTCGTACCCCTGATCGCTTGGGAAATGGTGCTGTTGGGCTGGGGATGCCCTCTGCTACCTGAACCATTGCTTGTCCTGCTCCTCCTGCACTGCCAGCAGCTCTGGCCCGGGGGGCTGCAGGATGGGGACCACCCCAGCCTGGCACTGGTGGGTAGGAAAACCCAATCCCAATGTGCCTGAAACCTGTTACCGAGCCGCAGGTTGGTTCTTGCATGGTAAGAACCGATGATTGATGGTCCCTGCTCCGAAACCTGGCACAGCTTTGCAAACCCCCCTTCCCTCTGCTTCCTCCTCCCGCCCCACCAAAGCACCTGGGGTTTTGCCAGCAAAGGACTGACGTATTCTCCATCCCAATTCTGGATGGAGTTTTTGAATTAGAAATGATTTTTTTTTTTTCCCTCTATACAAATTATTTTAGTTCAAGGTGTTTCTAGGGCAGTCAGGATCTTAATTACATCTGGACATAGTTTCAGCCATCAAGTGGGGGTGGATTCAAGCCTGTCTCTCTCGACACACATTGTCCCCATCACTGCAACAACCCCTTTTTAAATTTGCTAGTAAATGGAGCCTCACCACTGGTAATTTTTCCTTTAATTAAAAAATACTGTTTTATCAAAAGCAGAAATCAGTCCGGGAAAGGATCTGTTTTAACGAATTCTCCCCTTGTTACAAAAGAAGAGAGATGAAATAATCAGAAAGCTGAACTCTGATGCTTTCAAATTGAGACCTCCAGCTTTTTCAGCTGAGGATGACTTTCCATTTTGAAATGTTAATTGATAGTACGAAGTATTAAAAGCCAGACAGGAAACAAAAAATGTTTCAAATTCTTTGCAGGGAGTTACTTGGTCGACCAAAGAAGCTGCTCTGTTTTCAGTTTCTATCTGCTGAAGAACTTGTGAGATTTCAGTTTTACAACCTTATTTGAGGCAGGAAAAGAAAGTATCAAAATTTGTAGCCGCTGCCTGGGAAAGCAGAGCCCTTCCCCACGCGGGTCCACTAACAACCCACCAGGCAGTAAGGAAACGGTACAATTTTATAGGTGTTTTATATAAACAGCTACACTTATATATAAGTTTTATGTAAGCGTATGGGATTCAGCTCAGATATCAGGGCTTCGTTTAATTAACTGCAACAACACACTTTCTCTTTGCTACCACCTTTCCTTCCAATGCACTGCACTGGGACTGGGAAATGGCTCTTAGTGGGGATGTGCCCACTCCCGTGGTTTTTATCCCACCCATCCCTCAGAAAGCACCGCCGTGTCCCCTCAGTCGCTATGTTCCCCACCAGGATACACATTTCCCAGGTGAGTTTGTGCTCTGAAGATTTCCGAATCACCCCAAAAACGCTGCGCTCCTCCAGGCACAACTTCCTTGCACGAGTGTCAGGAGAGAGCAGAGGCTGCTCGTGCCTCCTGTAGCCATCGTCTCGGCTCCTGCATCCCTGAATGCAGCAGGGGGACCCCCCGGCAGGGGCTGGACCCCCAGCAGGTGCTGGGGAGCTGGGGGGCTCTGCTTCTGGTGCCTCATTTCATTTCCCAGCCACCCCATGTGGCTCAGCCGAGCCACTTGCTCCTGTGAGGTTTGCCGGTGGGGAGCGATTACCATAGAAAAAAGCTTTCACTCTGTTTGATCGAACGATTCCTTCTTACAAACCTAACAAGCTCTTCTAAGCATGGCCTTTTTTTTTTTTTTTTTTTTTCCTCCCGCCCCTTTTTTCCAGCACTTCCAGACTCACTAGGGGAAAACTCACTAGGGGAAAGCCAGACGTTTCTGAGCTGGAAGAAGGGTGCCTTTCCCTCCCCGCCTCCTCCGCAGGGTTCGGCTTGGCCTCCGAGCACATCCAGCACACATTGATCATCCGAGTTACCAGGAATAACGTGGAGCTCTTACTCCTTACAGCTCAAAAGTGCCATACAAGCATTAACTAATTAATTGTGTTACAGTGAAGTGCTTTTTTTTTTTTTTTTTTTTTTTTTTCCCAAGGCATGGAGGAAGGGGGACTCCATCCAAGCTCCTCTCCACCCTCCTCTCATTGCCTCATGCATCCGAAGCTGTCTTTTCTCACGGGCTCATTTTCTTGGTCTGAGCAGTGGGAGCTGCTCCCCGGGGAGCACCCAGAGCCCCGCGGCACAGCCTGGTTCTGCACGAGGCTGCTCCCACCCAGCAGTGGAGCTGGAGATGCTGGGTGACTGGGAGGTGATGCTGGATGACCAGGAGGAAATGCTGGGTGACTTGGAGGTGCTGGGTGACTGGGAAGTGATGCTGGGTGTCCAGGAGGAGATGCTGGGTGACTGGGAGGTGATGCTGGATGACCGGGAGGATGCTGGGTGGCTGGGAGGTGATGCTGGATGACCGGGAGGAGATGCTGGGTGACTGGTAGGTGATGCTGGATGACCAGGAGGAAATGCTGGGTGACTTGGAGGTGCTGGGTGACTGGGAAGTGATGCTGGGTGTCCAGGAGGAGATGCTGGGTGACTGGGAGGTGATGCTGGATGACCGGGAGGAGATGCTGAGTGACTGAGAGGTGCTCGGTGACTGGGAGGTGATGCTGGGTGACTGGGAGGAGATGCTGGGTGACCAGGAGATGAGAGGTGCATCTTGGCTGACCTTAGGCAAATCATCGCATCTTCGGACACTTGGATGTGCCCCTCCAAAGCAGGGAAGACATTTTCCCCTCTCTCTCCTCCTCTCCCTGTGTCCCTCCCTCATCAATCTGAGTTAGAGCCTCCAATATCTATCAAAAAAAAAAACAAACCTCTGGCTCTTGCAAGAGAGATGAACTTCAGAGCTTTGGAAAGCATTGCTTTGGTCCCTGGAGGGAGCTCCCAAGCAGCTCCTCCATTGCTGACACTGTCTGAGCAATATTAGCTCTGATTTGCTTTATCTGCTTCATTTCTCCCTCCATAAATGGGTCAAAGTCCTGCAAGAATTTGATGGCCAGGCCAGAAATAGAGCACAGGTGCTCAGCGTTCGTGTCTAATGCCCTCGCCAGCAGAAAGTCCTTATCCATTCACTTATCTGATGCTATGAAGACACAGCACAGCTCTCATTTCCCCTTCTCATCCATTCCTCTCTCTACACATCCTCAGAATGAATCCTCGCAAACTCATCTATTTGAATAAGAAATTAAAACCAATGCTAGAAATCCAAATCTACGATAGTCTTAATTAAACAACCCTGTTGCAGTGTTTCTGCAAGGCAATTCCCTGTTAGATATTGAGTTATTTAGCAATTATCGTATCTCATCGATCTCAAAGCTCAGTGATGCTCCCCCCTGCTCTCAGGGAGCGACCGCTGTGCCAGGGCCAGGAGCATCCCTCCCACCGAAGCCCCGCAGTTACCCCCGAGACACCCAGCCCCCCATCCCCTCCCTGCACTGTCGCTGCCATTTGCAAGGTCATCACGTAAAGACGAGGAACATTTCTGAGCTTCTGGTGGAAAAACACCCTCATTAACACACGTGGCTGTTGCCCTGCAAAACAGGGCACGGGGTGCATCATCATCATTTCCAAAAGCATCCTTGGCAGCAGCTAATGAAGCAGCGATCCCAGAGCCCACTGGTTTGCTTATTAGTCTCATTGTTGGTTTGATTATTATTATTATTGTGCTGGTTATGCTAATAAATATTTCAGGAAGCTCAAAAGGGCTACCTCTGACCTGAAGGAGGGGAGGGTGAATGGGGGTGCTCCTCTATTTCCAGCCATAAGACAGGCTGGAAAAGGGGTCCGGGGGGTCATGAGGGGCTTGGTGGGGGGCTGCAACCTGGCTGTGCCCCCCCCCTGCAGACACCAGTTTGCTGCAGGTCGTGGCTCTGCCCAGAGCTGGGGAACAAACGTCCAAACTTCAAGAAAAAATTGCAGACAAATGTCAAGAGTGTGGAGGGGAATACTCCAAGTAGATGAATTATTCAGCTCCCGAGCTGCCAAGTGAACATTATCAGCTAATGATCTGTAATTATTAATAAATAATTTAAGCTTTAATAGCTAGGAAATGAAATGCTTAATTGCATCATAACATAATTAATGGAATTAGCTACTATGAATAAAATGAGTTGTGGGGTTTTTTAAGTAAAAATCTTATTTCATCACAATGCTGTTGGTTATTTTTGTTCAAGTTAAACACTAGTGAAGATGAAGGAGAGGAAGAGGAGGAGAGCCAGGGGGGAGCTGCAGGACCCTAAGACAGAGACCAGGTCTTTGCAATAATATGGAAAATCAGGACATGGGACTGAATAAAACTTTGTAAGAGCACAGACCTCAAAACATTACGTCTACAAGAAAAAAAAAAAATCTATTTCTGGGGTAAAAATACAAGTCCAGCCAAGCCTTCATCCACAGTGCAGGATGGGAGGAACAGTGCATGCACCGATTCTGCGGGTGGGAGCTGGGCTGAATCAGCACGAGGTGCTGGCTGGTTCCACCCCGGCAGCAAGGCTGTCCCACCACCACCACAGCTGTCCCCACGGCTGTCCCCACAGCCACCAAGCCACCACAGCTTTCCTCACAGCCACCATGGCTGTCCCCACAGCCACCAAGCCACCACAGCTTTCCCCACAGCCACCATGGCTGTCCCCCACAGCCACCAAGCCACCACAGCTGTCCCCACAGCCACCAAACCCCCACGGCTGTCCCCACAGCCACCACAGCTGTCCCGAGAGCCACCATGGCTGTTCTGACAACCACCAAGCCACCACAGCTTTCCCCACAGCCACCACGGTTGTCCCCACAGCCACCACGGCTGTCCCCACGGCTGTTCCCACAGCCACCAAGCCACCACAGATTTCCCCACAGCCACCACGGCTGTCCCCACAGCTGTCCCCACAGCCACCATGGCTGTCCCCAGAGCCACCACGGCTGTCCCCACAGCCACCAAGCCACCATGGCTTTCCCCACAGCCACCATGGCTGTCCCCAGAGCCACCATGGCTGTCCCCACAGCCACCAAACCACCATGGCTTTCCCCACAGCCACCACAGCTGTCCCAAGAGCCACCACGGCTGTTCTGACAACCACCAAGCCACCACAGCTGTCCCCACAGCCACCACGGTTGTCCCCACAGCCACCATGGCTGTCCCCACGGCTGTTCCCACAGCCACCAAGCCACCACAGATTTCCCCACAGCCACCACGGCTGTCCCCACAGCTGTCCCCACAGCCACCACGGCTGTCCCCACAGCCACCAAGCCACCACGGCTTTCCCCACAGCCACCATGGCTGTTCCCAGAGCCACCATGGCTGTCCCCACAGCCACCAAGCCACCATGGCTTTCCCCACAGCCACCACAGCTGTCCCAAGAGCCACCACGGCTGTCCCCACAGCCACCAAGCCACCACAGCTGTCCCCACAGCCACCAAACCACCACGGCTGTCCCCACAGCCACCGCGTGGGTGTTAACAAGTGTTAATAAAAGCAAGGCCACCATGCGTGACCCATTCAAAGGGCTTTTTATTAGGCAATCATATATTTTCATTAGTTATGGTGATGAAGCACTTGGGTTTTATGGGGTGTTTTAGTGTTTCATTTCACTGTGTTTCCTGATTCCCCCCGCTAACATTTCAGGGTGACATGGACCATTTTCCCCCCTTGCTGAAACAGAGCCTTTTCGGCAATAGGATGGCCATAAACGGAGGTAGCTCACATCTGCTGGCGGAGGGAAGCAGCCCATTAAAGCCTGGGAATTCAATTCCAAAACCTGTTCATAATTAATATACCTTATAATGCGCAAAAAAAACCCCAAATGTTACTACAATATAATTGTTTAAGTGATGTAGGGATGAGTTAAACGCCTTGCTGGGCATTTAACATCCTGCTGCACGGCTGGTTTGCACCAGCCCTGCTGCCATCGCCCAAAAAGCAAACTACCCATGATTTCTGAGCCCAGATCTTGGCAGATGCAGACTGATGGGTTTAATCGCCCCCCCCAGAGCTGAAAATATTTATACTATTGCTGATTTACACCAGCTGCAAGCTTAATCCTCTCTGTATAGACCTCAACAGCTATGCATAGACATCTCCCTGCAGGTCATGGTTTGCAAATACAGACCTAGGTTACCAGCCCCTCTTCCAGACCTGAAACGAAATTATTTCTCTGGCTTTGAGCTGCTGGAAGAAAAGTAGAATAAGAAGAAGAAGGAAAAAAAAAAAAAAAAAAAAGCAGAAAATCTCGCAAGCAGCCAAACTGAGGAAAAATTGCAAGCTCTCGAAGAGTGACAGTTTGCAGAGCGTTGCCAAGCTTAATCGTCACCATTAAGCAATTATTGCACATGAAAACAGAAAGTGTCGGCAAACTCAGCCTGCTCTTGAATGAAATGGGAAAGGGTTAGACAGCATTAGATACTTGCTTCTTTCTAGCTGAGGGATCAAACTACGTTCCCATCATAAAAGGCTTCCAGGCTCATAAATAATAAAGTGACTGACAACTGCAGCATTAACTCCACCTCAGGTTTCCACACCAGGCTCCCCGGCCCTTCCCACCCCCTTATTCCCCCACCCCATCCGTGACTCTGAATTTTTTAAGGGATTTATTAATTCACCCCCATGCCCGGCTGGAGAAAGGGACCCTGGACCCCACTGCACCCCCCAGCACGGTGCTGCCATCCACATTCCTCCCGGGCTGGGGGAATGAAGGGAGAACGCTCTGTCAATTATGAGTAAATAGATTTGACTCAGTCCAGAGTCTTTTTAGGGTATTTTTTTCTTTCCCTTTCCTTTCATGGTAAATTTTCGGTAACAAGGCAGCCAATAGTGATGGAGCACGGGGATTGAAAATGGTTTCAAAGGAGCCTTATCATGCTGGGGACATATGCACATTGAGCCTTAGAGATAGGATGAGTGTAGGGCCCTTCTGCAGGAGGCAGACAAATATATACAGTTTTTATTTGCTTTTTCCTTTGGGTTGCATTTTCTTTTTCTATTTTTTTTTTTTGGGGGGTGGGGGGGGTGGGGTGGTGGGATGCCTGTCCAACCTGTCAGCGGTACTGGTTTGGGCTTAGTGACTGCAGGAATTCAATACATCTTTTATTTAAAGGGCCAATGTCACTGTAAAAATATACCAGTAACATGTAGTGTGTTTTTTAAAGATAAAACTAAAAGTCCTCCCCTACATTTCTCAAAATATTAGAAAAATTGAAAAAAGGGGGGTGGGGGGTGGGGGGGTAGTGTTTTTAATACTCAGCTTTTTTTTTTGTGGTTGTGTGTGCTTTGTGCACAGCAGTGTCACAGGTCTTTGGTTGAAGGCGGTAGATACCCAGGTAGATGGACAGATGGATGGATAGATGGATGGACAGATGGGTGGACAGACGGATGGATAGACGGATGGACAGATGGATGGATAGATGGATGGACAGATGGATGGATAGATGGATGGACAGATGGGTGGATAGATGGATGGACAGATGGATGGATAGATGGATGGACAGATGGGTGGATAGATGGATGGACAGATGGATGGATAGATGGATGGACAGATGGGTGGATAGATGGATGGACAGATGGATGGATAGATGGATGGATAGATGGACGGACAGATGGGTGGATAGATGGATGGACAGATGGGTAGATAGATGGATGGACAGATGGATGGATAGATGGATGGATAGATGGATGGACAGACAGATGGATAGACGGATGGACAGATGGATGGATAGATGGACGGATAGATGGATGGATAGATGGATGGATAGATGCCATCTCAGTTCACAGGGAAGTGGGTAAAAAGGAGATAAGATACTAGTCCTGTGGTAGCTCCTGGCTTTCTGTTCCGAGGATCTCAACTCATTTAAATCCCTGTGCTGAAAGATTTGCAGACGGGAGGCCACTAAGCCTGGGCACTTGCCAGGGGGATGATGGCCGGGAGGAGACCCACGCCACCAGGCTCTCTTCAGCCGAAGTGGGGTCTGTCATTATTACACCCATCATGCAATAAATGTACCAACCCCCTAAATCTAGCAGTCATGATAAGCACAAAGTGCTGCCTAATTACGCTGACAGCGCCGCCACGCTCGGCCAAAGCCGATTTTCTCTAACAAAATGAGAACCGCATTACACCGGCGGCGCTCGGGAAGTACAAGGGATTTAACACCCTGTTAAACACGCAGAGGGGAGGGAACGGCGGGTGCTGTCGGGGCGCAGGGTGCCATCAGGGTGCCATGCTCCCCTCCCCTCTGCTCCCACAACCACCTTCCAGCCCCTTTGCATTATGCAGCATCCTCCACACGCCGCAGCACCCAGAGCTGGAGATCCACAGGCTGAAGAGGAGCAGGAGGTTCCTAAGGAGAATTTAAGGAGGAAAGGCCAGGAAGAAGGATGGATAAAGCCCTTGCAGCAGTAGGGATGCCCATGAGGTGTTTTCCATTAAGATTTAAATATGGTTTCCCCCTTAGAGGAATGATCCCCAGCAAAGATGACATGATGGAGGAAGCTTGGGGAGAGGGTGAGCTGGCCTGACCCGGGCTGTCTCCAAAATCCACTGTCTCATCCTGGCAGAAATGTGTGTGCAGGGTTTTTGTTCAGGTTTTGGAGGTTTGCTATTTGTTTTGGAGATCTTGCTTTCTCTTTTCATTTAGCTTGGCAGAATTTCAATACTTCTGCCTTTCACCTCAATAAAAACAGCATGTCAGGCAGCAGGATTTTATGATGGAATGACCTTTTCCACATGCAGAAAACCCATACCTTTTCTTGCATTTGTAGGGAGAGAGTAAAGCTGCTTTTGATGAAAAACAAAGCCTCAAACTCCATGGGTGATATCACCATGAACCAGAAAATTAGAATAGTGGTATTTTTTAAAAAAAAACTGTGCAGAACGACATCAGGATAAAACTTTCATTAATGCTGAGCTATTTGCATGTATATGATGGGGCATAAGAAATTACCGTTACCAACAGATGAGCCCCCGTGCCCCTGGGATGCTCACACCCATCCCAGGACCATGTTGGGTCAATGTTTGGGGCATTTCAGACTTCTGCATCCTGAGCAACGTATGTGCCTGAATCCAGGAGAATGTAACATTGCTGTTTGCTGCCTTTGTCCTTTCCCATCTTCAAGTCTCCACGGGGAGAGCCTGGAGATAAATAATGTCTACAGAAACCCCTTGAAAGCCATGGAAGCGCATCGTGTCCTCATGCCGCAGTCCCGTTCATTAGCACATTGTTGACGTTCATTAATCGAGTGTAAAACTGTAATTAAAAATAATCTCCTTTTCTTGAAGCAGAGGCAGAAGAGAAAAAAGAGGATGCCAAATAAGAGGAAATAAAACTAATGCATGAATGTGCTAATTGCAGCTGTGGGAACATGACGGCAAAACAATTTGCTGTTTTGTTTTCTTTCTGCGGGGATGAGCGCGAGGGGTCTGGCAGAGCCAGAGCAGGAGAGGCTGCGGAAGAGCTGCCTGAGCCCAGCCGTGGGGAGAAGGCTGCAAACACCTTGCCAGTGGGTGCATCCCAATGGGAATCCTTCTTCCCCCCCAAAAAAATCATGGGCTGGGCTGATCCCCGCTTGTTCAGGAGCGGTGCAGAAGCGAGGTTGCGGTTTATGTTGGCTGATTTATCTCCTTCGGTGAAGATTTCATTTCAAGTTGGAGGATGTTCAAAGTAAAGCCAGCCCTGTTACAGACTTAATTGGACCATATTTCAATCCCAGTTCATCTATTCAGCGTGGATGCCTTATCCTAGGTCCATAAAGTTTTATTAAGTTATATATCAAGGAATATACATATAGGGTAGAGAGGTACAGTCCTGCTTACGTCTTCTTTGAAATGAGGAAGGTTGTCATCGCCTGTGTGTCTGTCTCTGCTCACAGCCAGGTGTCTGCTACCCTGGTCTGGGCACTCGGAACCTTCCCTCCTGCAAAGCCCCCCAGCAGAGCCCGGTGGGCACGGCCACCCCGTGGAGCCCCACCTCACTGGGAACGTGATTTGGAAAAATAGGAGAACACCGTGGTCGGAAAGGCGGTGTCCATCAGCAGCACGTGGACGTCTCACCAGCTCATGTAGGTGCTGCAGCCCCGGGGTTGCTTGGACATGGGTTGGAGGTAATTCAGTATTTTGGGGAGTCTGAGACTGGAGGAGGAGAGGGGTGTCTTGGGGTGATGCTGTCCTGCACACTGGTACATCAGGCAAGCCCCGTCGGGACCAAGCCATGGGAACCAGGGGAACAGCAGGGACAGCCTTTCCCAGCACCTCCTGCCCTCCCTACGCTTGCTCCGTCTCTCTTGGCTTTAGCTGCTTTCCCGTCCTGCCTCTCCTTTTTGTTAACTGACGTTATTTTGCAAAGACAAGTAATTACTAGCGTGTTATCCACACTCAGCCGCGTGTCCTAACAGCGCCTGCTGATGTACAGTAGCAGGCAGCTTGATAATGGGACATATTTAAGCTGATTGCCACTAGAGATAAATGATTTCTCTGAATGGATGCACTTTTGTTAAACTTCTGAAGGCAAAAGGAAAAGTTACCTTTTTTTTTTTTTTTTTTAAGAAAAAAAGAAACCCACAACACCCTTTGAAAAGGATGCGCCTCCCCCAAGATTCTCATTTCAGATTAGGGTATCAGGTGTACGGCAAGAGATCTCCGATTCCCTGGCTGTCAGGGCTGCTGTTTGATATTCAAACCTGTCATTTGATCGTTCCTGAATAGCTGCCTTGGTGTCCTTGAGGATAGCTCTATTAAATGCCAAATCTATTCCCTCTCCCTCTGTATCCGTGATGAGACAGAATAACTCTCACTCAGGAGAGCCGGGTGTATTAACGCGACTCAATTGTGTCTTTTTTAAGCGCGTTGGGGAGAGAGTGGGTGGAGAGGGAAGGGGACAGGGAGGGGAGGAGAGAGGCTGGGGGGATAAAACCTACTTGAGCTGAAGTGGCTGGTTGTGCTGCAAGGCAGACCGGAGAGAAAATTGGCCTGAAGATCAGAAGGTGACAATATCTTTGTTAAAAAAAAAAGAAGAAAGGAACGGAACGCTTCATGCAAGGAATTAAAAGGCAATGCTTTTTGGGTTCAAAAACTCATCGAGAGTCACGGGGTTGCGTGCAGTTGGCATCCGGAGTGGCTGAGGAGTTGGAAAACACAGAATGCTCGGAGAAGCCTACGCAGAAAGCGATGGCTGAGCCTGTGCCGGGGTTTAGCTGACCGATTCCGGGAAGGAACAGAAGGCAGAAGGCTTCTCTGCAAACCCGTGGCAGCCTGCTTGTGGCCGCCTGCTCCCCGCAAGGCGATCCTGGTACCTTGCCGCCTGGTAACCTTGGGTTGTTGTCATCGCAGCCGCCGTGGAGAGATCTTTCCACACATTAATGGCACTTGATTTAACGACATGTTCACGTTAGATCTCAGTGTTGATTGCTGAAGTCACTTCAAGTTAATTACAGAGTTAATTACCAGCTAATAACTTTGTTGCTAATAGCCGTAACGGATTTTTGGCAAGAGTTGTCAGAAGGGGCTGATTGGAAGGTCTCTTGGGTAGGATCCTCGTTACAGAAATGGATATACTGAAGGCAAATGATTCCAATCTTTTTTTCTTTGATGAACAGTAAATTATTCTAATATTCTTCACTATTGTATTCACTTATTATCTGTGGGTAATTAGAAGTGAAGAGCTGCAAAGCTGCCTCGGTTGCAGATAGGAGACCATAGCAATTGTGCTGTCTTGATTTTTGATGCTAATAGATTGTTTTTTCACTCCTCATCTTTGCTTTCCTTCCCCAAGACATGCAGCATCCCCAGCGCTGGCCCTGCGCTAACCAACCCACCTGTACATGTGCCATCCCAAGGCCCCCGCATCCCAGTTTTGGAGATTCCCAGGCCAGGACTCGTGCAAGCCACTCTTGTGAAGGATCTCAGCCGATCCCTCTGGCTCTTACAGTGACATCTCAGGGGTGACCCTGCCAGCTGGGACACGGTGCTGTCCTTTGGCCATGGCAGTGAGGGACGTTGCTGTCCCTGCCTCCCAGCGAGCAGCAACCACCGTAACTCCTCGAGCATCCTCGCTCGCCCATCACATCCCAGCTCTTCGGAAGGCAAGCTGGGCTAACTGGTTAAGAGCTGTGCCTGCGCGCTGAGCAGCCAAGGACCCCACTTGATCTGGATGGAAATTAGCAGCAGTGGAAGCTGGGAGAAGGAAGCCTTGGAGATCAGCGGAGATCATCAGAAAACAAATGAACAGAACAGCGTGTTGGCTCTCCGCAAGGCACAACCCCCAGCATCAAAGGCGCAAGCAGGGCTGGGTGACGAATTCTAATGCAGGGGCGATCGGGGGCATGTGTCCCATCAGCTGCAGCCTGAGCAGGGACAAAGCAGCCGCCGCAGCAGAGCCGTGCCGATTTGGAGCCCTGCAGAACCCTTTGGCTTGCTCGGCCCCCCCTCAGCAACACGCGGGAGGTTTGCAAATGCCCCGCGAATCGCTGCGGCTGGCAGCACAAAGGGCTTTCGCATCCTCGCAGCTCCCAGGCCAGAACACAAACATGCTGGAAACATCGAAGCAAAAGCTTTATCACCTCCAAACAGCAGATTGATGGGAGGTTCCCAGGGACTGAAGGCAGGCTCCTGCCTTGCAGCCGGCAGCATTTTCTAGCTGACACCCCTCCTGCTGAGCACAAGATAAAGCCAGCAGCCGCTCCTCGGGCTGGGGAAGAGGGCAGAGACGCTCCGTGAGAAAACATGGCATGAGTTCAGCAACGCTACATCCGTCGCATAAGCGTCTCAGAAAAACTGGTGCTGCAGCTAAATCACTCTTGCAGCCTTACACTGTCTTGGGTTTGTTTCCTGCTTCTGCTGTGAGCTGCCCGTGAGATGCAGGTTAATGTGCTGCAACACTCCCTGCCCTCGACTCCTGCCTGGAGGTACCATCATCTTCCTCACCTGTTTGCAGCTCAGACCTGGCTCCCTCATCCCTCTGACTCCAGCTGTGCTACCAGTCCTTGGACCACCGTACCTCCAAGGCAGCCCCTGGCTCTCTTGCTGTATGTACCTCTGCTGTGTGAGGCCCCTGTGCCCTCCTACCACAGAAATATTCTGCAACAAGCATCACTGCTGGACCAGAGCTCCCTGCTAAGGATGTATGGCTCCTGGCATGGCAGAGGACCGACCCCACCGGAGGCCACGGATAGCAGGATTGTAACCAACCACATCACCTCTCCCTACTGCATCGTATCTGCTCTCACGCCACAGGATCAACCCAGCCCATCAGCTACAGGTTTTACAGCTGAGCTTTACAAGGGCACAAGGACGACGAGCCAGGGCTGGGAAGCACTGCCAGCAGGAAGGTGACCGTGGGGTCCCTGTCCAGCGACTGCTCTCAGTAGCCCTGTTGCATTCAGCAGAGCAGGGTTGTACCACGCAGCCAGGCTCCTTGTGTGCACCAAGAAGGGGGTCAGGAATTGAGTTTGCTCTGCAGCCAGCGCCCTGCAGTCCCTCCATGCTCACTGCTGAGCCATGGCAGAGCAGGGCAGAGCTCTCCTGGCATGGTTCCTCACCTTGGGAAAGCTGCTCCAAACCCCTCCTTATCAATAAGATGCAGACGCCAGTGTCTTGGGGGAAGACCAGGGATCTGAAGGTGGCAGAGGAAAAATACTCAATCTTTGCATCACTGGATGTGATGCATCCACACACATTGGAGTGACAGGGCGTGATGGTAGGATTTGGTTTCCTTTCCCCAAGCACAATATAGGACTGAGACATCGGTCTGGAAGCTGATTTCACGGAGAAGGCAGCCAAGCCCGAGCAGTAACTCACTGCCAGGACCACTGCAGCTGCTTTGGAAAGGCATGTCCCTGCCTGGCTTGGGAATACCGGCTGGGATGGGGGCAAAAGCCATCCCAGGTGCCGGAGTTTTCTCTCACCCTCAGCCTGGCAGCTCAGACCCTCTGCAGCCCACGGCGGCTGATCTGTACATGCCTTTAGGAGCCGTGGCTTTTAACATCCCCTTTCACCAGAACTCACCCAATACTTATTTGCCTGCGCTAAAGTACAAGCACCGCTTCACCGGTTCCTTTGAACCCTTTTAATTCATCAAAGGAGCTGACAAGCCCAGGAGGGAGCCTTTCTGTGCCTGATTGGTCCGCTTTGCTGGGCTGCAGGAGAGGGATCCTGCCAGGAGGCAAGTAAACCCCTGCCAGAAACAAGAGCAAGGGATGGGAATTCATAACTGAGTTACCGGGATGAGGTGCAAGCTTCAAAACGTTCAAGCAAATGTTTGCATAAGGAGGCCCAGCCGTTGGGTCCTTGCTGAGACCTCTCTCCCACCCTTTCTGATGCTGTACTGGTCCCTCTGGAGGGCTCTGCCCGCTCCCACCCAGCCCTGCAGCACAGCCTGCCAACGGGGCTGTTGTGACCCGCTCCTTCAGCATCGTCACCCCATCAGTTGCTCGGCAGGGTCCTCAAACATGGGGACCCCAAAACAGGAGCATGCAAAGCACTGAGCATCTCCCTGCCCCACCAGCCGCTGGGTAGATGACTGCTTCCATGCGACGGAGCATCCTGCTTCTTATTTACCCTCAACCTCAAGCTTGTTCGTGCTGGGCTTTGATTTATCCAGATCCCGATCTGAACAGAATAGATAACACAAAGTGCTGCATCAGCCCCTGACCCCAGCCACATGAGTAATTCCGCGGGTTGCTGTTATCTGAATGTATAGTAAAATAATGATCTGTAAATCAATAAACTCCTTACTATTATACACCACGAACATAATACGAATTCATTACAATTTGTAAATGCCATGTAGAGAATGCTAATCCAGAATCTGTCCCAGGTTGCTGCAAGTATTCAGCTCCCACCACGCACTCAAAATATTGAGCTTTCCTGGAAATCAGGCGCAGTGGCAGGTCCTGACACCTGAAAATGCTTCCTTTCAGGCTGCTGCAGTATTTTAGCTCAACTCGTTGAATAGATGCAGCTGTAATCACCCTGCAGTGAATGATGCTTAAAATTGCAGTTCCCAGAATGCAGAGAGGAAAGTGGAGCTGGTAGCAGGTGACACTGTTTGAATGTCATTTAAAGTTCACTTTCATTATTTTAATTGTCACTGTAAAAATCTCCCCATTCAGGCCTGATTATGCTTTAAGAGAAATCAGAACTTAAATCCCAATCAATCAGACCTGGAAGTGTTGTTTCTCTGCCATAGTGATGTCTGAGCTGTGATTAAGCCGCTGCATTAGCAAGCCCTGAAAAGCCACCAGGAGATTTAGGACCGTGCAGGATTAATGCTGAGTAACGTACGTGGCCAAAGGCATCACCCTCAGGTCGGCTTTGCCCTGGAGTTGCTTTGTGGCAAGCCTGGGCGATGGGCTGGAGAGGCTGGGGACCGCAGCGGGGGGTCCTTTCCCTGCCGCTTTCTCTGTTTTTCTCCTCCCCACGTGGAAAAGGTGCAGGATGGAGCATCTCAGGGGCATGTGGGAAGTCAACGGGCAGTTATCCGCACGAGTGTGCACCGGGGGCTCGGGCATCCCACCGCGCACGGGCAGGGCTGAGCTGTCCCCCGGGGTTTGGCAAAGGGGTTTATTCATCACGCCCCCAGGCACAGCAGCATCCCAGGCCTTCAATGCAAATAATTAAGAGGGGGAAAAAAACCCCCAACAACTCCAATGCTTCATAAGCTGCCTGAAAAGTGTAACCTTCTTCCAGACAAACCAATTTGCGAAAAGATAGAGCCAGTGGGATCAGGCAGTAACTTAATAAGCATCTCTGAAAAAAAACAATGCATTTAAGAACATCAGAGGTTTTTTTCTAATGGAGAAACATCAACTCTGTGGGGAAATAAATGTAATAAACTAAGTCCAATCTCCACAAACATTTGTTTTCTTATCTCTATAAAATCAATATACATGTTGCAATTATGTCCTCCGATGAATCCCCCCAACTTTTGATTCTCTTTCAAGGCTTCCTGCTCAATTGAAGTTCATTACATCTCCCTTTCTTCATCTAGATAAATTTGGATTTTTTTGCATTTCCCAGCCCAAGTCATTTTTTTTTCTTGAAAGGTTTCATTTCTCTTTTCTGAGGGAGAAGAGTGCTTCCCTCAGCTCTAATCTAATCAAATTAAATGTAATTTAATTGCTGTGCAAGCTTATATTTGTTAGGAATAGCAGCAACAAATAAATCAGAATAAAATCAAGGTAAATGCTGTCTGTCATGTGTCTTCCTTGCTTTTTAGCTAAAATAACCCGGTGGGTTTCAGCAGGATGGCCAAGCTTGACTCTGGTCTACTATAACCAGGGCTGTTTCTTCTCGACCGAAGCCCTCACGATTCCAGAGCCAGCTGGACCAGACCCGGTGGGTGAGAGCATCCCAAAGCCTCCACAGGCAGGAGTGGGGCAGAGGACCGGACCCACGGCTGCCCACTGCTGCATCCCGATGCTCTCAACACTGTGGGTGATCAGGTATGAAAAGAGGGGGGTGAAGACATCACCCGTTATTTACAAACCAGTCTTCCATATCCTTAATCCTTCACCAGAAATGGAGAGAAATGAGGAGCTACATTTATTCTGTTTCCCCACATTGGGCCATTTTGCCCACCTGCCCCTCATGGCTGGGAGTTACCCATGGAGAGAACAACAGCCCCATCCACTGTTCACACAGTACATAAATAAATTTGGGTAATTATCACCCAGGGGTATCCAATTATTTATTTTTCTTCAGTTTTTAATGAAGAAAAAATGTTATGTCTTCATTCGAATGTCAGAGAAACAGAAAACGTCTTGCCAGCCTATTTGAAAAAGCTGCTTCTGAGATACACTCAGCCATGGCCAGCTCCACTACCAAACCCGGTGGGCTGCAGCAGGGGGCTAAGTATCTCTGAAAGCTTCTAAACAAACAAAAAAAAAAAAAGTTGGCATAAAGTTTCCCTCTCAGGTGGAAAGCAACTGCCTAAAGCGTGGCGGACTGATGCCTTGCAAACACCTATCTGCTGTGCCTTGATCTGTACCGCGGAGCTCCTTCTTGTACTGCTCCCATCACTAACGAGGCGGTGACAACCCCTTAAATACTAATCATCTAGAGCAAATATTTTGCTTCCATTTCCAAATGACCCGAGTTTCCTCGAAGGAGGCTCCAGAGGAGGTCACGGAGTGAAATTGTAATTATGCACACAGCTCTCAGGAGTTGGGCTCCTTCTTCTGCTCCCTTGCTATGCAATAAATTACCCGTATGCTTTCCTTCCCTGCAATGATGACCTCCGGTTTGCCAGTCTGCATGCAGGCAATGCTGCAGGATGGATTAGATCCGTCAAGGGAGCAAAAGCATAAGGAGCAAAGAGACGTGGCGTGCGTCGAGGAGACAAGAAACTCCTCTGAAATGCGGTGGAGGCGTAAATACTCTCTGGGGTGCTTGCCGTGGGCTGGGCACAGAGAATTTTGCCTCTTAAGCTGAAGATTTTTACACCTTGCCTGTGTTCAGGTTTTTTCTCTTTTATGTTTTCTCCTTTTTTTTTTTTTTTTTTTTTCAGGTTAAGACTCTCCAGTGCTCATTTTACCCAGAGAACATCTCCGAAATGCTGCTCTTCAAACCTGCTTACAAGAGTGCAGCCGAGAAGGTGCCTCGCCAGCACTGTGCGAGAGCACGGGCTAAGCAGGGCGCTGGCAGGGATTTGGGATGCTCGCAGGATGCTCAGGAGCTTGAGAAGATCCCAACACACCTCCTGGATATGGTTTTGATCCTCGATTAGAGGCGTCAGGCAGGGTTGCTGGGGGATGGCATAGGAGCAGGGCAGAGTATTTATCATTGGGGTAATAGAAGCGGAGTTGTGGGGGGTGCTGGCATGATGGTGGGATTTGCCTTGTTTCCTCCCTGGCAACCAGAGGAGGAGGGTGGCTGGTTCCTTCTGTGGCAAAAAATTTGCTGAAGCCACCTTTGTGGGGCTGCATAAACCCACAGCCTCCCCCAGCACAGCAGCGTGGGGCTTCGCTGACTGCTGTGTTCAGGGGAAGGGGGGGGGGGGGGTAGGGCAGGCAAGACAAATTGCATTAAAATTAACACATAGCAGCCTGCCGGGCATGTGGACAGCAATGATTATCTTATTTAACGGGAGCCCCCTCCAGCACAGGGAAGCCAATGTGCCGTACAGCCAACTAATGGCTCATTCGTAGGATTCAGTTGGTTCAGAGAGTTCATAATGTCCCTGTGTCATGGCAGCTTAGTTTAAGAATATGGATCTTCTACTTAAGGAGACACAGCCATACATCAAAGTGTTCAACAGCCTTAGGTCAGCATCCTTCTGTTTGGGTAGGTCTGGGAAGGGAGCCAAAGGAAACCACTCCTTTCATTACAGGACTTCTTGGAGAAGTGTTTAGGAAACCATTCAAATAACGCGTGAGAGCAGGCGTTTGGCTGGGGACAGCACGTTCCTCACCTGCGGAGTGTCATGCAGGGAGGAGGAGATGGAAACGGAAAGGTTTGGAGCTCTGGGCTTTTTCTATCACAACCTCAAGACCCTCAAGGTCCAGCGTTGACATCCAGCGGCTGAGCAGCGATGCTCGACGCTGATGGAGGTAGACAGGGCGGCTGGGAAGGCACAAAGCAGCAGTAAAGCCAGGCAGCTCAGCAGGGAAGGGCAAGGCAGCGAGGGTCTGGGGGGAGCTGGCAGGGAAAGCAAAAGGGCACCAGGCTGAACCTGGAGCTCCAGCAGCGCTCCGAGGGTCGGTCCCTGCACGAGAGTGCCCAGGCTGTCACCTGGTTTTTCAAAGATTGCTCTCCACCAGATTCCACACACACCCAGAGCTACTTCTTGAATGGGAAATTACTGTTTCTATTACAATTCTGCACACTGAAGGAAAAAAAAAAAAAAAAAAAAAAGAACTAAAATACAGAACTATCCCAAGATACTTTGTTTTCAGCAGCTGGCAAAACCTACCCTTTATCTGATATGTAGGGAACTGCCTCCTGCGCACTCAGCTGAGCATCTCATCAGGTGTCTCTGAACTACACCCTGACCCAACCCAGCTACAGGCAAAGTGCGGCGGTGCTCCCGGTCCCCGGCGGTTGCACACGACTGGCACAGCTCAGTGCAATAGTGACGGGATTCCCTGCTAAGAGCAGCGCAGGCTCTCGCTACCGTGCCCCGCTTCTGCACAGCCGGAGGCCAAACCAGACAGAAGACAAAGTCCAGAGGGGATTTTCCCAAATGACAGGAAAGAAGAAAAAAGAAAAAAAAAAGAACAATTCTAAAAACCAGAAAATGTTTCATACTTGTATTGTGGGTTTTATGAGTCTCGCTCTTGCCATCTCCTCCAGGGATTGCTGTATTTTTTCCTGTAATTAGCAGCAAACTGTGATCGCCTTGCTTTAACAAGCCAAGCGTCTCCTTTGGATGCCCACATGGGCTTTTCCCCCCGTCTTTTCTTCATATGTTATTTCTCACCAAATAATTAAATCAGAACCAGCAGCCGGCAAAACTCTTTGAAGGACCAAATCCTCACTGGGGCAGAAAGCAGCAGTTCGGGGCAAATGCTTGCCCAGGACGGGGAGCACCTGAGCTCTCCCCGGTTTGGAAATGGCAATTAGCTCCAACAAGCAGAAGCTGCTTTAGCCATGTGCAGCGCCGCACAGAGTTACTTTTTCCATTTACCAGCCAGTTTTTACTGCTCCGTTATTGCAAGCGGTTGCAATTAAATTTAAATAATCAGCAGCAGGAAAAATCGTGAGCTTTTTCTCCTCCTTAGAGGAGCAAAACACCTCGCCCTGGTGCCATGGTGTCCCTTTGCTTGGGGACCAAGCTTGGGGACACCAAGGCTGAAGGAGACCCTGGGGAGCCCAGCTCTCCCTTCCAGCCCTGCCCTGGTTTTATCCTGCACCGCGCGCCCCTCCACCCCGCCTTGCAGCGCAATGGTGGCTGCAATGGAGAAATGCAACCTTAAATGGAGAGTCCGTGAATAAAACATGAAGCAGAAAGTAAATCCTTTCTGGCACCTGGTTACTCCTCTTCCGAGTGCAATATGCGAGGCTGCTAATTGCTTGATTTACTGTAGCAGTCACTCTGCCAACAGCAATAAATAATGTTAATTAATATAAGGTAACCCACTGACAGAGAGGATGGTAATTACCAGGAAACCAGAGAGATGGGCCTTTTGTGGGACTGTTAGAAGAGAGAAGAGCACAATTTCCTCTCCTCTATTTGGTTATCTATCATCCTTTATTTGTTTGCCTTGAGCACTATGTGGAAAGATCTTGGGTCCAATTTCTGTTTGTTTTCTTCTTCTTTTTTTTTTTTTTTTTTTTCCCTTCCCCAAGGATACTGTACGCTAATCAGAGAAGAGTTTCTTTGATTATACGCACACAGAAATGATGGGTTTTCTCCTGAGCATGCGCAGTGAAGAAAAACCAATGCCAAATGTTGAAGACAAACATCCCGGTGTGCCAAAACCCCCCCGATGCAAACAGGGAACTGCTATTGACTGCAGTATTGCAGCATCCCCCCCCCTTCCCCTAAGGGGCTGCGCGTGCTGAACATCGCCATCCAGCAGATTTCAGCATTTCCTTAAATACTTTTGCTGAACATGGGACTAAGGACATTTAGGCTGATCCCTGGCTGGGGCTGCCTTCCTTGGAAAGATGCAGAAAGAAACACCTGAACTGTGCTACCACACAGCAGGGAGAAAACATATCGATCTGTTGTAAAAAGCCAGCAGCCTCTCTGCCCTGAGCAGCTTTATTCCATGTCTGGTCCCCTTCTCACTCTGGCCAAGACATAAATCATTGCAAAATCTGTCCATCAGGTTAAAACCAAGCAAGTGCAAGGAAACAAGATAAAACAAGCGAGACATCCCTAAGTGCGGGGAAACAAGATAAAACAAGCGAGACATCCTTAAGCCAAGCTCAGCCCGGAGTTCCCAGCAGAAATCCCAGTAGCTCTGGGGAAGATGCTTTGAAGGAGTTTAATTATTAAAGATAAAGAGGCAGCCTCAGGGGGTCTGGTGGAGAAAAGGCTCCCCAGGGTGGGAAAGGGATGCCTCTGGACCGGACGCGGGAGTCACCCACCTCTCCTAACACCCCAATAACTCCGTCAGGGAGAGATTACCTGGCCCGGCGGCCACTTGATGCAGATAAATTGCTCTGGTGAGTGGCACTGACAGCTCCTGACACCCTCGCTCCTGGGCCCTGTTGAAGAGACACCTAATAATTTCAGCTACTGCGCGGCGGGAGTATTCGGCAGCAAAGGAAGGGATGTGGGATGTGCAGTGGCCAGCCCAAAGGACTGGGCATCCCGGGGGATCCGCACGTAAGCCACAAGCTTACGGAGCAGCGAGGTACTGGATGGAGTTGGCTGTTTTCCCTACCCTGGTTTCCAGTCCGAAGAAAAGTTGCCATGAAAATGTCCCAGGTGGGATGAAGTTATGAGTCCTCCACACAACATGCAAGTCCAGGAAACTTGTCTGGAGGATTTTTCCCATTGGACTTTTCTGAGAAAGGGAGTTTAACGCTTGGCTCCTGGAAGAGAGGAGATCATCTTTAAATATTTTAAAGAATATGAAGGAGTTGGGATTGCTGGCTTCAAAATGCACTGTTGGGAGGGGGGCTGTCTTAAGCCCCCTACTCCGATGGAGAAACACTATTATAACCTCTGCTCACCAAAGGAGTTAACGAATCTCAGGTGTTACAATGATAAAAGCAGAGGGCATTTGTTTGCCTGGCCTAATTGCCTAGTTAAGAGACAAAATTCACCTTTCCCTCTAAACCTAGAAATATTATCTTACAAACGGTGGGTCTTTCCTGAGGCTGGTCCAAACCTTGCGTGGCTCCACAAGCACGGGAGGTGGGAAGGCTCCCTGTGGTTTGCTGGAGCTGGATTTGGCCCTGGAGTTACGCCGATTTGCCCAGTCAAACGCTCTGACCTGGATGCTTTCACAGCAGATTTTTCACAGCAAGTTTTAAAAGCATCTCCCCTGGGGAAGGGCTTCCTGCACATTTCTCCTGCAGCCTCCCATCATCTTGGAAATATGTTTCAACATATGTCATCATGACTCCACAAAAGCCATTTGGAATAATTTGTGTGCTATATAAAGGCACAATATTTGTTAGCAAGATGGAAATTTCTCCCTGGACTACGGGGAAGGGAGAGGTGGACTGTGATCCTTCAACGTTATATTGCAAATAGCTCACCCCCGTGCCCGCGGCTGGCTGCAGCGCATGCATTAACCCCCTTTGCTGCTGTAACTATTTTAGTTAGTAACTGATTGATTCTGCCAAATCATTCCCAGCTTTCCCAGCCCGCTCCTTCTTTGAATGTTGCATGTCAGGAGGTTTTGGGTTTGGATGCTTTGGTGGTGAGCACACACGCGTGTGCGAGTGCCTGTTTCTAGTCCTAACTGGGAAGGAGAAGCAGAAGCCGATGCTTTATTTTTGTTTGCTTTCTTCTGTGTAGAGAAGCACTCAGTGCAAGTGGCCTTGGGCAGCAAGACATTGCTAAAACTGGACCCTGGAAAGCTGGATTTTAATCCCAGCCTTGCTACGGAGTTGCATGCCACTTGCCTTTCCCACTGCCGCTGCTCATCCCACCTCTTCCCTTCAGTGTATCACCAGCGCATTAAGAAAGCAAGTGTCTTTTGCAGAGTGTTTGCATGTAGCTTCACACAATGACACGGTTGATATAAGACCGATATTAAATCTACCCAAAACCCTACTTATGTGTCATCACCGAACTAGGAGCTCATTTAAAACTCCCAAGGCTTTGGGGAGAAATTTCAGCTCCTTTAAGTGGTAAGAGCTCATCAGAGGCATCGACTTTTCTAATGCAGAAAGCTCCATTGCCAGTGTTTTCTCCTCTCTGTTCGTTAATAACAGACAAAGATTTGTTTCTTCATTCCTGAGCCGCTTCCCTGATCCCTCACACAAGGCTAGACGGGCGCTGCAAAGGCGTGCATGCCGTTATTATCCTACATTTATCTCTCTCGAACCGTCTTTGTAACTCCCTGTCGTTCAGCATTGAGTCCTCTGGCACCTGGCTGCTGTTCTGCCTCCTATTTATGGCTCGGTTGTCACCGCTCGCTGCCACGTGCTCCTGCCAGTGACAGTACGGCGGGGTCTGACACCCAGGGCCAGAAATTCCACGTCTCCTCGCTTTTTCCTTCCCTTTCCTACATGAAACTGGGAAGGACAATGAGCTGCAGCACCTGACGTTGAAAGAGGTCTGATTGAACTCCAGCAGAATTGTGGTGGATTTCACAGATTTTTCGTTCCTAAGGCCAGAAGGTGCTATTTCCCACACCTAATCTGACATCGTGCCTAACGAGGGCCATAAAGCCTCACCCAGCAATTCCCACCCCAAGTACCACTGCCCATGGATGGGGTTAGGCTGTGTTTTTTTAAAAAAACAGGCGTCTGACCTTTGGTGATGAATCCCTATGATTGATTGCCAGGCCAGATAAAAGTGTGGATTTGATTTCAACTACAGCTTGGTTGACCTGACCTTCCAAGATGCCAAGACTGGACACTGCTCCTTTTGCTAGGCTTTAAAACCCACCATAGCTGATCCATGTGCACTGAACACAGACCCTCACCTACCAGGCACCTCCGTGGGTTTTTCCTCCCAGCATTACGCTGAGCTTTCCCCCACTCCTGTTAATATAAAGACGCAATTTAATTTTGCAAGACTCTCGAAGCATTAGGTTTGGGCTTGCTAGCTGCAGCCAGAAGTGCAAACCTGCCCAGCCAGAGCCAAGGAGCCTCAAAGAGAGTCGCTAAGAGTTGTTGGAACAACTGATTTCAGGGGGATTAAAATTCAGTGTAGTCTGGAGCTGCAGAGCATCCTTGTCAGGGCTGTGTAAGGCTGGAGCGAAGATGATTGTTGCATTGGAAAATCCAATGTCTTGCTTGTTAATGACAGAACTTCCATCAATCACAGCCTCGGGATACTGGCTTTATAGCTGCACAATATGCAGGCTCCCCGTCTGAAGGCTGTCACCATTTCTCATCCGTGTACATGACTCGTTATTCAGGGATTCAAAGCACTTCTCCCAAAGGAGAAGGAACTGTTTGGGGGATTAGGAGCAAAACTGGTGTAAACAGATGGTCGGACTCACATTCCCAGCCTGTATAGTGGTGTGATCAGCAAGAGAAGAATTAGCTCTTCTCAGAGGATGCCAGATTCTGCCTGGGGCTGAGCAGGGAAGGAAGATGGGACTCAGCGCCTCTTCCTGCAGCTCCCACCCCTGGGAAGGTCTGGGAAGAAAAAAGATCCTGCTGCATTTGAAGAGGCCAGACTCACTGGAGAACTCACCTTCAATTTGCTGGCAGGATTAGGTTGCCTTCAGATCGGAGAGGAGATCGCATGGTTTTCATGTAAATGCTCTTTAATGGATGTTTAGTACAAAGCTGACAGCGATATGACAGATAGGATCCTCACGGGGGCTTTTTGCAATCACACTATTAGTTTACTCCTTTAGATGACAGAGATCTTGATCTTTCAGTCTTTCAAGTGTGGTGTATTTTGGGTTTGGCGGGTGTGTGTTGGTTTTTTTTTTTTGTTTTTGTTGTGGTTTTTTTTCTAAGCAGCAGTGTCCTTGACAAATACACCAAAAATGCCACAGAGCCAGGAAGAAAAGACTAGTCTGCGAGGAAAAAAAAAAAGAAAGAAAAAACCCAGCCAAGCTCCCACCACTGTGGCAGAGCAGCAGAACCCCAGCCGGCGCAGAGAAACGAAGGGGAAGGAGATTTCAGCAGCAGCTCGGTGGGAGGCAGAGGGGGTTTCGCACCCCTTTGCCCTTCCTGGGAAGGCGTGAGAGCTCTGCAGAGATGTTGCATCTCCGTACAGCCAGGCTGCACCTCCGTGGGTGGGCACGAGGCGATGGGGGGGGCTGAAAGGGGCAAGCAAAAAAGCGTGTCCCCTGAGCTGGGGGGGCAGAAACCCAAATCCCTGCTCAGCGTAAGCACTGGGCACCTGCTGAGCTCTTGGCACGGCACGCCGTAGCCATCCAAGCATCGCCACCCTAAGCTGGGCACCAAGGGACCCAGCACAGCTTTTCCTTGCCTGCACCAGGGAGTTTATGGTCCTTTCACACATCCTCCTCGCGAGGTACGAGCAGGTCCCACAGGCTCCAAGAGCTTTGCCTTCGTTTTTCAGGCTGGGAAGAGACGTCCAGGCGGAAGGGTTGGCTAAATTGAAATCCAGGGACAAAAGTCCTCCAGTTTCCTCCGTTATTGTTTGCATTAAATATTTCATTAATGCAGTTATCACGTGTCACCAAAGCAGAGTGGATTGTTAAAAAAAAAAAAAAGACATCACACGATATTGCTCCCCAGGTCTTCCGAACGCATCAGCTGCAAGAATTACAATTTCTTACTGAATCCTGAAGGGAAATAAGAGGAGTTTGGGGAAAGAAGAAGGGGGAGGAAGAAGAAAGCCTCACCCAAACAGAAATTAATGAATTAAATACAATCAAAACCAGCCACCTAAGAGGCCAGCTGCAATCAAGGAGAACAGATGTAGATGTATAAAACTACTGATGTTAGCTAATGGGAAGGAGAGAAGGATCTCTCCATCATTTATATTTTCTAACATGCTGAGACTTAGGACAAGCTATTAAGGAGCTGACATTTGAAAGTGTATTTAAGCCCTGCTTAGATTAAAGCTTTTTATTTCTTCTAATTCTCATCTCCTCCCTACCACATTCTCTAACATTTGCCCCCTCTTTAGTGGATTTATTTCTGTAGAGTTATTCAATATCTCCATCCACATCTGTACATCTCCCCTTTTTTCTCTTCTTCTATTTACCGTGAAGCTAATGGCGAATAAATTAAGAAGAAAATGAACATATTCCTTCTATAAATAATTGATGGACATCTCAGCTATGTACGGATCCCACACAGGTTCCTGTGCATGTGGGCACGAAATGCACAGAGCCTGGGGAACAAGAAGAAAGGAGATTTGCGCTCCTCATCACAAAACCTCAGTGCTGGTGGGAGGAGAAAGGAGAATATTCCTGCCTGCCTTATTCGAGCACCAAAATTCAGGTATTATTGCCTTGGCATTGACATAGCCAAGATCCCAGCGTTGTCCCCAGCCCCTGCTTGTGCCACTGTGCCCTGCTGGGTACAGCCCAGGCACGGCCACATTTCAGCAGAACAGCTGAGGATAATTAAACTTTGCAGTTAAGAGATAACATGAGAGATGTGGGTTTTCCTCTGAGCTTTTCACATCACAGCTGGAGGCATAAGATAAGGTGGAAATTGGCCTATTTTACAGCCAAAAGTAGCTTTGCTGTGAGAACACAAGGAAATTTAAGATTTTTTTTGTCCCTTCTTTGAAATAAAAATATGACAGTTTGCATTGCGACACCCCCACACCAAAAATCTCAGGGATGCAGCATCTTCTGAGACCAACAGGATGTTTTTTCCTGGTAGAAATGAAGATAAAAAGCCCGGAGGTGATCCCGTAACCTTTTCCAAGGATGTTGTCCTCAGATGCCGATGGCCAATGTGGCTAATACCATTGCTCCCCCCAGCTGGACCAGCATCTCCTGAGCTGATGCGACAGCGCAGGGAGCCGTGGGCGGCCAGGGGAGGCCAGTTGCCAGGGATTAGCGTTCAATGCCACATCTGCTGGCATCCGAGCCGTGCCTGGGTGGAAAAGCACCTCACTGGGCGTCTGATACTCGGCAGAAGATGTGACACCGGGCTGTCCCCCTGCCCTCCCCGGCACCCTGCCAAGCCGCTGCAGCATTTCAAGACCGCTTTCTGACACGCTTGTACTGCAAACTACCAACTTTCCAGGGGAGGGATTTGCCAGCTCTGATTCATGAGCTCACCTGCACGGCCAGGGCTGAGGGCAGGTGATGGGAGAAATGCCGGTGGTGGGATGCTGCTGGGGTGCGGGGCTTGGGCGTGCAAATGAAGCAGCTTGAGCATTCATGCAGACCACAAGAGCATCCAAGAAGAGGAAAAACCAGCATTAAGCATCAGGCACTTTGAAACAGTGGAAACCCTGCTAATTTGTTACTAACCAAAGGCCTAATTAATTGCAGTTCCATATGCACATACGTACATATATGTATATATAGACACACACATATGTATTCTCCTCTTACAGACGCACACTTGCAGTGCCTTCCCTGGAGACCCCAATTAAGCAAGGCCTCAGCTCCATCTCCCAACACTGAATTTCTCAGGCAGATGTTGCAATGAGGTGGGGGAGAAGAAAAAAAAAAATCCTTTTCACATTCAGATGGGCTGCGCACTCGGGCACCGGTTCCCCCAAGTGCCAGAACCTTCTCCGAGGCAGACTGCTCCTCACTCCAAATGGCAGCCAGGCCTGGATTGCTATTTACTTGGAAAGATGCTTTCACGAGAGAGGAAAAAAAAGTCAAACGACCTCAATCCAGGATATTGCTTCCTTCCTCCTGACATTTATGAACTATGTATTTCACATCTCTGGTGCCGTGTTCCATAAAATAACATCTGTCATAGCCGGCAGCCCTTGGAAAGTGCTCTCGCTGGGGTTTACTTTGCAGATTTAGTGCGTGCAAAAGGGGGATCGGCGGGGGCTGCTGGGGGGAGGAGAGGGCAAAAGGAGGGGGAGAGAGCTGGCACCTCCCCGCAGAGCCCTGCCGGCAAGCTCCTGGATGGAGCTGCCCTGTCCTCCCCCAAAATCTCATCCACCCCCAGCTCCCGTGGGTCTGCGGGTGGGCAAAGGGCGCTCAGGGCACAGGCTGCAGAGCTGCTGCTGTCCCAGCCCCGAGCCTCGCTCTCTGCCACCGCTCGTCCCCATGCAGAAAGGGAAGGGAATAAAGTGCAAATCTCCCCGCAGCGCTGTCTTTTCGATTTCTTCTCCTCCTCACCCCATCGCATTTTTCTTTCCTTACTCATTCCTGCACTTTTTTTCCAACTTTCTCCCCATTTCACCCTGTTCTCCTGTTTTTCCCTGGCATCTCGTTCCCCTGCTCCCAGCAGTCTCTTGACACCTCGAGTCACCATGACAACCTCCTCCGCGATGATGACAACACGGATAGCAAAATTTCTCTGCCACTGGAGGCTCTTGTTCTCCTCTGGCATAAATTTCCTTGTTCCTTCACCCAGGGAAGGTCTCAAAGGAGCTCAGAGGTTTATTCACAGAGAAAAAAACACAAAATATTCCAGGGTTGAAACCATGATGGAGCACACAGGAAAAAATGGGGACCGCTCTGGTTTCCAAACAGCAATAAATTCAGTCTGCAACGTAAGTTGGTCCATCCCCAGCTCCTCCAACAACCTTCCACATGCTTGCCCATCCCCCCACCCTCACCAAGGGGGTGCTGCTTCAGGTACATCTTTCCCATCACAGTATCTTCCCCTTCTTCTCACCCCATCATCCCAGCTTTGGAATATCTCACCATCATGTATGGGTCCTAGCCCCTCACGAAATGGGGTTTGCTGCAGCAGAGTATCTGGGCATCCGTACCTTTTCCAAGCAACCGGATCATTTACACCCAAAAAAAAAAAAAAAAAAGAAATGAGAGAGGGAGCAGCCTCCACCTGCAGACAGACACCACACAGACGTGCAAGGACACCATCAGTGGGGAAGAACAACATCAGTTCTGCCCCAAATTTGCATTCATTAGGAAGGAAAATGTAACTCTTCTTCCAGTGAACACCCAACTTCATCCTCCTGACGGGCAGCTGCTCCGAGGCTCCCGTGCTCAGGGAGGCAGCAGGATGGAGATGCAAACTTTTAAGGCGAACACAAGAGACCTTTTAGCTACATGAAAGTTCCTGCAGGCTTTAAGAAACATATGTCACTGGAGCCAAGTGCACTAATAACCAAGGGACCAACAAAACCAGGAAAGCTGAAAGCTCCCCGTTGACTCCTTTGGAGACAGCATGAGCAGCTGAGTTACTGGTTGGAAACGTGCAACAGCTCAGGATGCGAGGGAGAGCCAGGGAACAGCGGAATATCTGCACAGCCTGAATGTCTAGAGCTTAATTACAGCAGAAATGAGGAAGGGAGGGTGACACCCCTCTTTCAAAGCAAAAACAGCAGAAGGACTGACTGAGTGCTTTTAGCTGCCCAGCTCCTGGGGGCTCGGGGGAGGCTGAAATTCAAGCGAGATCTGTGCTTTCAGCTGAATTTCGTTTGGATCCTCACCACTTAAAAACCAAAGTCCAGCTTCCAAACGTCAGATTTCAAAGACAAATGGGCCTGGGCTTCAGATCTGGGAACAGATTTGCATTTCAAGCCTGTCCAGGGTTTGAAATTTGGAGGTTTTTTGGACCTGAGTTTTGGACCTGTGCTGCGCTCTATTTGAAAGCCACCACCTCCATCAGTTTTTACATTAAATTATCGTAACAGGCTGAGGCAAGTTGCTGTAACGTGTGTCAGGATGAGGGGGACGAGTGAGGAAAACCAAGTACTCTGTGATAAATACAGACAGATGGCACAAGGTATGGATGTGCCAATGCACCGGGCATAGATTTCATTAATTCTGCAAGTGAGGGCACCGGTCTCTTGCATTCTCTCTCGTTTTCCGTGGCTGGCCTCTTCATCCACCTACTGACTGGCATTCCTGGTTTTCAGATGCTGCCCCTGCTTCCCCCACGGAAGGGCCATTGCAGAGGTGCCTGCACACCCGTGCACGAACTGAGGGTACTGACTGCACATTTACAAATCAGGTTGTTTTGTTGCAGACCCCCCCCAATAAAAGCTTAAAAAAAAAAAAAAAAAAAAAAAAGAAAGAAAACAGGAGAAATAGTGGAGGGAATGGATCTGTCTCCATGGAAGAATGAACGGGCAACGCTGCTTTCCATGCTGGAGCTTTTTTGGTGACACTAGAGATGGAACCATCCTGAGAGGGACACGGGGCATCTATCTCAGACTGTCCTGCCAAGGTCAAGAGCTGTGAAGATAAAAAAATGCCTCGTCCTTCTGGCTGTGTCTGCAGCAGATGGAGGGGCTAAGGGGGGAGAGCAGCGGGGTTCAGCTCCCAGTGCATCCCAATGCCATGTGCCTTCCCAGGCATCGCACTAGAGCAGAACACTTCATCTTGCCTCGGCTGTAAAACTGGGGACGGGATTTCCTTTGAGGCTTAATTAATGGATGTTTGCAAAGTGCTCAGAAATCCTAAGGGGAAGGGAGGCCGTGTTATCATGGCAAGGAATCTTTTTCTGAGTTTTATTCGCATTAGCTGCTGCTCGTGTTAAATTCATACAGCGCTTTGTAGGCAACTAAAGCACTTTCTCTGCTGTACATCATTCACCGCTGCTCTCCTTCGCAGCCCAAATCAAGTTGCTGAAAGGCTGCTGATGTCTCAAAAAAGAAAAAAAAAAAAAGCCCTGAACCCTTGAAAGAAGCATTCTGTGCCAAGATAATTCTGCTTATATAACACATTATCTCTCTTTCTTTTCTCCTGGATTTTATTACTAAGAGATATTTGCATGAAAACAGGATCTTTGTTGCTTAGGAAATTCATCTGCTACCACTCATGTCCCCATTCTGCTGCGGTCGAGTGACAGCTATTGTGCTCTGCTCTCAGCCCCAGCTATTTATACACTCCCCGGCAGAGCACGCTGGCCCGTGTGCGTCCGCCTCCTTGGGAAAAAATACCCCTAGTTTTAAAGGGGAAACCCAAATTCAATACAAGCTGCTTCTCAGTCTTCCTTCGATGAAGCCTTTGCAAGAAGGGAGCAAACAACGGCTTTGGCTTTGCCTCCATCTAAGAGCTCAATAAACAATTTTGGCGCAGAGGTGGGGTTGGGTTTTTTTGGGGGGAAAGGAGGCATTTTGGCGGAGTGAATAAGCAGGTTGGAGGTGTGCAAGAGGGCTTGGGGAGAGGAGGATTGTGTTTGCATCCCACCACACCAGGCACTGCTCCATCCCCAACGCGCCACAGGTTTTCCAGGGGTTCAGGCCAAAAGGTAAAGCTGGAAATGTTGATGGAGCAGGAGAGGGGGGGCATCGAGTCGCCTGAAAGCTGGGGAAACACTTTGTGGTGGAGGAATTAGCTCAGCTTGCCTAGCTTAAGCCAAAGAGGAATGAGGTGACTCAATCAGAGCATGTAAGACCTTTCCAAGGGGAAAAAAAAAAATTCTGGGTGCTAAAGGGCTTTTTAATCTAGCGGAGAAAGGCATGGCAAGAACAAATAGCTAAAGCTAAACATTCAAATAGGAAATAAAGCACCCATTTTTTAAAGCGATGGAGATTAAACATTGGAACAAACTACCATGAATGCACCCAGACCAGAGGCCAGCCGGAGAGATGCTTTCACCAGACCCAGCTTGCAGGGCACCAGGGGTGTGACACAGGGGCTGGGATGCTCAGGAGACCACCAAGGACCTAAGGATGCTTTTGAGCATCTAGGATTTTTCTCTTCAAAGTGGGATTTTTTCCTGCAAGAAACGCCCAAGTTTGCTTTAACATGAAAATATGGGGAGGCGGGGAACACAGAAAATTTTCAAATGTAGCAATTTGAAAATGTTTTGAGCCTAAAAAGCTAATGCAAATGTTTTCATGGGTTATAAAGTCCTGATTTCTCACTCTTCAGTCCCTTACACTGGCTGGGCTTCCCGGCCAAGCAGACCGTACCAGAGCTATTGATTCCAAATAAGAGGAAAACCAAGGAAATCGGTTACATGACGCGCGGGGCAAGCGAGCCCAGCTGGGGCAGAGCCGCGGTGGGAGCACGACGCACGGGTGAGAGCAGGGATGCTGAAAATCAGAGGGAAACCATCCCAGCCCCACCGGCGCTTTGCACCTCGCCTGCTGCCTGCCTACAGATGTATAAATCATACAGGTCGGGTAGAAGGGATCCTTCCAGCTCGACTCGTTTCGGCAGAGATAAAAGAGCGCTGCAAACCCAGGGACATCAGTCACGCCACCTTTGATTAAAAATTTATCAGCATGAGAGCTCCCCTCTGTCTTCCCCGGGCTCCCGCGTCCGAAGATGCTCCCACCCTCCCATGCCAGGCGGCTGCTCCCAGCCCTGCCCCTGAGGTTCCTCACCTGGGTTTATTTTGCAGGGGTTGAAGGAGTATTTTTAATTCTTGCTGATTTGATCAGGGCCTTCTTCTCACCGGCTTGGCAAGAAGAGGAAGCCTCATTAAGAAAACTAATTTTGGTCTGCACTGGTATCAAGTCAAAGGGGTCAGTGAGTCAGGGCTTACCCATTCACATCCCACCTCAGCTATTCTACAGACGTAAAAAGAAAGTAATTAGTTTCTTTAATGGATCAGACCTACACAAAAAACAGTGGGAGGGGAGGAGGCCATGTACAGATCAGCAGGTTTGGGAACTTTAATTGCTTTTTATTCATTTAAGCTTTGAGGACATGATGACATGCTCTGTTATAATACCACAGCCCTGATCGGCTGAAGGCTGTTCCTGGCTTACCAAAATACTAAATTAACAAGACAAAGGTTATTTATTTCTTCAGTTCTTGTTTGCAAAGCTGAGGACCCCATCCCTCTGATGAAGAAGGTGCAGGTCCCGAGCCCATCAGCTGAGGAAGGCAGAGGGGTCCACTGTGGAGGTCCCCGGGGACCCAGCAGAGCCCCTGCCACAGAGTCCCCCTCTGCAATGCCCTCACAAATCTGTCCTCTGCCAGCAGCCCCTGGGCTTTCCCTGGCAGCTGCCGGGAGCTGGTGAGGCAGAAGAAGGAGCCAGCGAGGCAGAGGAAGGAGCCGACGAGGCAGAGGAAGGACCAAAGGACTGGTGCCCCTGCCATCCGCATCTCCCAGCTGCTCTTTCTTCCCTAAGTGCCTCTGGGCTATTTTATTTTATTTTTTTTTAAAGCCCAATCATCTCTACTGGGAAAAAGCTTCCTTTCAATTCTCCTCTTGTTAGCTGCTCCTTAATGTTTCATATTCCTGCCCGGGATCCAGGGCTTAGCGTTGCTTCTGAAAAGCTGCACTTGCTACCCTCCCACAGACCCCGGGATCAGGAGAGAAGCATCATTAGAGTAAACCTGGGATAAAAATACCGAAATATGATATCTGTGGGAGATATTTTTTAGCTTTTCCTGCTTAGGAAGCCCTTGAAAAGTCAGGCCTTGCAGAAATCATCAGAACTCCTCTCCTGCTCTCACCTCCCCGTACCACAGGGAGTGGTTTCGGGATCAGGGTTGGGGATGCTCATGGGGTCAGATGGGTCCTGGCTGCATCCACGACACAGAAACAAGCCCAGCCCTGAGCAGTGAGAAGTGCAGGGCAAGGAGGAGGCCCTAAGAGAAGGATCAGACTCCTCCCTCGCCCCCCCCCCCCCCCCCCCCCCCCCCAAAACCAATGAATTTGGTCTTAAAGACTTGTTATAACAATTATAAACTGTGATTTGCATTTTCCATTTTCTTTTCATCCCGGTTTAGGAGATGCAGGTCATATTTCTAGCTTTTAATGGGAATCACAAGGGCTGGAAAGTTACTGTTATTTTTTGTGTTAATTATTATTATCATTTAATGAAAGCTGAGATTCTCACAGAACCATTGAATCATTTAGGTCAGAAAAGACCTTTAAAGAGCATCAAGTCCAGACGTTCACCCAGTACTGCCGAGCCCACCACTAAGCCACGTCCCTAAGCACCATATCTACACATTTTTTGAACACTTCCAAGGAGCAGGGCTTTATAGAAAACACTGGAGAGGCTGAGACGGCAGAGAACACACCAGTGGGCACACATGCGCAGAATCCCATCGTGCCTGGTACCCACCTGCCAGCCCTCTGCCCCAGCAGCCCAGACCCCAGCCCCACGGAAAGGTGGTGCACAGCACTCCGTGCCTCCCTCCGGCGCTCACGTCCATCTTCTTTATGCCTTTTGGGATGTTACACTAATTGTGATGGATGCTCTCTTTGTGCTTACACAGGGAGGGAGATGATGAAGCCTTAATGTAAGGTAATATGTCTATTAAAGATTTAAAATAACCCGTGCTGCTGGTGATTTCTCACTTTAATGGCAGCTCAGCTTATCGTTAGTGAGGCAGCGAGGGGAGCAGCAGGGACGAGGGTGGGATGGAGAGGGATAAAGGCTCATGGCACTCGGCCCATCAATAGAAACATGCCTGTATTTGCAGTGAGCCCTCGGGACTTTCCTTTTTTATAGATGCTCACCTTAAACTTAAGGCTCTCTTGTCCTTACCCAAGCCCTGCACGCTGCCTCAGCTTACCCTGCTGCAAAACAAGGCCAGCGCTCCCTCCCTTCACAAAATTATTTCTGCTCCCTGTAGGTGCCATGCTGCAGAAAAGCTAATTACAGCTAATTTTCCAGCACGGGGGCTGGGAACAGCTCCAGCTCAAGCGCCCATCACGTGTGACACGGTGGGGCCGGAGCACAGGTTGTGTCTGTGTCAGGGGCAGAGAGAAAATTATTCTCTTTGCAGCAGATAAATCCAGAAAATATTAAAGGGAGATATGCATGAATGCATAACATATTTATACTGTCACTTCTCCAGCTGTGGCTGTGCTCCTTTAATGTATATTGGAAAGTTTACTCCAAAATGATCCAGTTTAAAGACTTTTATTTAGGAACTAAAAAGAAGAGTTAAAATGTCGCTATTTCTCCCTTTTCTTCCAAAAGCTTTTATGACAATGCTTTGGATTAGTAAAAAAAAAAAAAAAAAAAAAAAAAGAAAAATCCCTCCAGGCTTCTAATTGTGCAAGTAAATCTCATAGAAACATATGACATTTCTAAATGCTATTAAATTTAAAAGCTAATATTACAGCTGGCAGACACGACAATTTATACAGTAGTTGGGGAGCACTGAGCTGTCCCTTTGCGTTGCTGTGGCCAAAACCCACAGATCCCTCCACCGCAGGATTTTACCTTTAACAGAAGAGGCAGTTAGGGTTGCGCCGGGTATGGGATGTCCACCCCCAGCATCCTCACTCCGTGCCCCTTTCTGCTTGCTTGGAGGGTGTTTTTCATTCTTTTTTGGACCAGCTGGGCCCTGGGAACCCCCAGCCCACCGTCCCAGCACGGCATTTACAAGTTGAGCTCTGTACAAAGAGCTCCAATCCCCTAGAACAGGACTCTGCCAGGCACTAATTCCTCTGCCCACCATGCCAACCCGACGCAGATCCGCTCCCTCGATGGCACGGAGCAGAAAGGCTGCATGACTGCAGCATCACGCGAGGGGCTGAGAAGTAAAATACTTATTTTCAAGTGTGGGTTTTTTTTTTTTGCCTGGGAACATGCCAGCACTTGGCTCTGCAGGAGCCACATAGCCCCTGCCCCGGGCAGGGCAGCTACACATCAGCACTCACACACACGACACAATATATAAGTATTTATCAGGCCCTTGCACAAGCTCAGCAGCCCTTGCTCCTGCTCCAAAATCCCCACCAATATGCTCAGCTGTGCAGCCAGGCTTTTCTTTCCAGACTTTACTTTGAGATCCATGGAACGGCATGCATAAGCTGCAGCGCAGCGGGAGGACAGGGGTGGGCTGCATCTGAGCATCCCTTTCCCTGCAGCGGGCATCTCCCTCTCCCTCCTCTCCCAGCCGTCAGGTGCACAGAAGTAGCTGCAAAAATCACTTTCTCCAGGGTCTGGAGCCTCTTTTAATTGCAAGCAAGTGGCTGCAAGTGGCCATCGTGGGCCATGCAAGGCTGGCTGCTGTTTGCCCCCTCTGCTACAGCTGTCGAAAGAGGCTGGAAACGAGTGTTACTGGAGACTGTGGGTTGGGAATCCATCTACCTCCTCTCACACCGGCTCTCAGGCGTTATGAATCTGCACTAAATTAGCGCCTGTGATGTTCATCCACTCGTCTCCTTTCAAGCCAGAAGGGAACATCAGCACCCAAGGGCTGACCTCCTCCAGATCACAGAGCCTTCAATCTCATCTGCTGCCCCAGAATTGAACTTAATAGGGTGCGTTTGGCAAAACTGACCTTTCTGGAGAGCTTGATGTGAAGAAACACTCCTGTTTGCCAGGGGGGTTGAACCAATTCGTCACCCTCCCTGCAATAAACACCTCAAATGGACCTAACTTCTCATGTGAATGTGGCAGGCTGTGTCTTCCAGCCATTGCTGCTAAAAGCTTTATATCTCGTTGCCAGCACCCTTTGTCAAGCAACCTCCGGGTCTTAACACCTCCGTCAGGGAAAGGGAGAAGGAGAGGCAAGCTCCCAACACCCAGAGCCGTCTGCAGGCACCCTATGAGGTCAGCAGGGACCCGGCTGGGTGGGAGAGCATCCTTATCATGAACACAACATGCTTCCCATCGCCTTGCCTTGAGCAAGATAGAAAAAGTCAAGCAATTTCATTGAGTGAGCTTTTTTCCTACTAACAACTCCCCCCCCAAAAAAAAACCAGCAAAACCAAGAGGCATCCACAGATGCATCCAAACACATAAAAGGAGTGCAGCCACAGAAAAAGAGAAAAATTGAAAACAAGTTAAAAGGTAAAACCACAGCACTTTTCCTTCTCTTTGGCACTTCCCCTTAGAGCAATGTGGGGTGGGAAAGGGAAACGGGGGTGCAATCGCACAGGGGGAGGAAGGGATCGGTGTTAAGGCAGGGAGAGGGGAGTCTGACAGGGGAGGGGGATTCTCAGGGCAATGCTGCCCCAGCTCTTTGCTGGCACAAAGGAGGTTGCTGGGCCAAACTGGGTGGAGGCACCCTGTTCTACATTGGCTGAGACACCCCCACGCAGAGCACGAGCTCTTGATGCTGTGTTGGATTTCAAGCGCAACTTCATTGCAACCAACAAGAAGCTACGGGCAGCCCCAGGTTTTACTGCTGAGCCTTTTGCACATCCCACCTGCAACTGTTCCCCATGGGACGCGAGTGGGGGGCACACGGACATACACTGAACACACACCCAAGAGCACACAGAGGCCCCGGTGTTGCTGAACCCGCCACCACAGTGGCCAGGGTCCCACCAGGTGAGGGGTGGGTGGCAGAGCAGCCATCGCCCGCCCCGCTCTCCCCTAAGGATGACACACGCAGACCTTGTTTCTACGCACTTTCCTCAAATAAACTTTTTATTTCCTATGCAAACATAATAAAGACGACATAATGACTTCCTAGAACATTCACATTTTAATAAAAATTATAGAGGGGAAGAGATATGATGTGGCACCTGAAATTGAAACCCAGCTATTTCTTCCATCTTTATCATCCAAAAAAATGTAATATTTTGACATTTAGAGAGAGCTGCAGCATTGTGATTTTTTTAAAATGTATTTTATCTTTCCCTGTATGATATTAGGCAAGCTCTTCTCCATTTTCTAATTTCATTAACTGGCACCGAGAATAAACCCCTTTATTTCCCCCTGAATCCGCCCACTCAACTTTTTTTTTCCATTCTACAGAGATCTACATGTAAGACGTTTTTCAAGCATGATTGCTCAAAGAAAAATTACAGGGGAGACAAGTGCCTGACGGAGCCACAGGGGATGAGAGGCATCCTGCACGCATGGGGCGAGGGACAGGGGCGGCTGGGTCTCACGGGTGGTCTTTCACCTTCCCAAGGTAGTAAGGAAAAAATAATAATAATAAAAAAAATATCTATCTTCTTATAAGAAAACAATTCCAAGTGGGAAAGGTGTGGATGGAAGGGAAAACCATGCAACTCCACTGTGGGAACTGATGGGCCAGGGAGGGCAAAGCAGGATGAGGGTGGGGGACCAGGGGAAGGGGAGAAGCAGGTCCCCCCGACGATGGGCACAGAGAATCCTGCCCTCCCTCTGCTGCTCCTGGCAGCCCGCCCAGGAAATCTCTTTTGAAGACCCTGATGTTTAAGCAGCTC
This sequence comes from Falco naumanni, assembly GCF_017639655.2. Taxonomy (NCBI): domain Eukaryota; kingdom Metazoa; phylum Chordata; class Aves; order Falconiformes; family Falconidae; genus Falco; species Falco naumanni. The sequence goes on from NC_054072.1 coordinate 4,357,981, forward strand.
TTTGATATCGTCTGAGGTCTGAGAGATCTTTGTCTCCTCTTGCTTGTTTGTGTTTAAGGGAAAAGTTGCAGTTCTTGGAGATGACAGGTTTTATTTCTAAACTTAGAAATATCGGGGATGTCAAGGCTGCTTTTCCTGCAGGAGCCCTTGGACGGCTCAGACGTATGGATCGCTGCCTTGAACTTTAATTAGGGGGAAAGAGCTGAAGCTTTCACAGATGCACTTTCATCCAGGGGATCTTCAACTCTGGAGCTGAATGGGTGCTAATAAAAACAAGTGTAAAACAAACCCCATTGTCGGTGCTCACGGTTCCCAATGCAATTCATCTGTGTGATCCTTTCAGAAGAGCCATCCCTGCAGGGCTCGCAGCATCCCCTCCCCATATCATCCAAACCTGCTGGGAGGGTCTTTGTTTTTACATAAAATAATTCTTTTCACGTGTTTTACAACAGAAATGTAAAAAAGAGATGTTCGCTGGTACCCAAAGGCATAGCAGAAATACCTGTGCTGGCTCTGACCAGGGAGGATTTGCTGACTGAGGGGGGCCAAGGGGAATTATCCGGGATGTTTAATGCTTCACATCACACGCTAGCACAGGGGCTGTGCTGTCCTGTGATGTCCCAGCCAGGTTACATCCCTGCGGTGTCTCCGACATGCCGAAGCTGAGCTTGAGCTCGGGATGCAAAACTGCCTGAATTGAGGAATCAAAGCTCCTAAGGGATGGGGGCCACATCCAGATTGCACTTTCCAGGGGCAGGGACCCAGCAATGTCCATCAGGACACTCCAGTGACCCCAGAGCACTCCACAGACACATTTACTGAAAAAAGGGACAGCCGCCGAAAATCCACGTGCAGCTCCTCTGCTTTGGGGCTACTCAGCACTGGGAACTGGGGACCGCAGGCAGGAGTGAAAGGTATTTGCAACCAAAGCCAGAAGTAGGCAGAGCTGAGCAGAGAAAACCCACTCCAAGTCCCTGGATCTGCATTATACCCACTATGTTCACAGCTCTGCAGCCAAAAAAAGACATCAGGGAATTAGAAAGACGAGTGATCTTGGAGGAGGAACAAGAATGATTAATGCTGTAGAAGGACAGGGGTATGATATGGCGAAGTAATAAAAGAAATACAGATGAAATAAAATCCTCCCTTGAAGTCTCATCCATCCAGATCTAAAAAGGTGGAACCTTGCCACCTAAATCAGGGTTTCCTTGGCCAAAAAAGCAGATAGATAAATAGACAGATAAGGTTCCTGCTCTGTCTCCCTCCCTTTGCTCCTTTCCCTAGGTCCCACAGAGGCTGGTCACCGCAGAGTTAGGGATGTGTGCCAGCTCCACAGCTGTTCCCTGTGATCCATCACCCCAAGAGCAGCACTAAATAACAGGCGCGGGGCCACGAGAGGCAGAATTTCTGCAGATCGGCGGCCGGAGGCATCACACCTAAAGGCTGGTGGAGCTGAGCTCCTCCTGCAGTCCTCACCCTCATGAACCCCCATGCTTTGGCTCACAGGCTGAGGACCAGGATAAGGGGAGAAATCCTAGGGGCAGATCTGTGGGGCAGCTTCGTGCTGTGCTGTGCATGAGGAGCCCTGGCAGGCTGGGGAAAGAACAGATCTCCATTCTAGAGGAAATACTGGTATTTCATGTTTTTCTCTGGCTCCACATTGAACCAAGGGAGAGCAGTGATATTTTCCAGAAAATGGGTGCTCTGCAAGCTGGGATGATGGAAAACCAAAGTGGCTGTTCCCTGGGAAATGCTGGTGTTTATACTCCCATCCCCATTCACAACAAAATCAGATTTTCCAAGGCAGCGGTAGTAACCCCACTCTGCTGCTGGGCTGTTTTCAGAAAGAGGAAAATATTTAATATATATATAAAAAATATGAACAGTCAATCCATTATCAAGCCTGTATTTCTCCAGCAGACAGAAGTTGAAAGAGAATGAATTGTCACAATAAAGTTGAAGCAAGCTTTGAGCCTTTGAATCTTGCTGGCTGGGATGGATTGCCTCTTGTCTTGGATGTGGGCTGGGAAACCAGCTCCTCCACCTCTGAAGGAGGACAGCAGCCAGATTTACACATTAGATGCCCCAGGAGGGCCCTCGGGAGCATGAGATGAGCAGGATTGTTGGTGCCTGGAGCCAGGGGGATGAGCTTTCCCCCCATGGCAAGGGGTAAAGTAATGCACAAGTGCAGGCGGCAGCAGCACCTGGGATCCCCATCGATCGACCGCTCTGCCTTCCGATGCTACACATGGCCACACCGGCATGCAGGTTAAAATCAATAAGACAAGCCTCTTCTATTAAAGCAAACATAAAAACTTACATTTCTGAGGTGGGAGGGGGAGTTTCTATGGCCAGGGAAAGCAGGGGAAAAACAGCGTGGTAGCACAGAGCTGCGCTGCACGCGTGCCTGCTCGGAGGCTCTGGCTGCGCATCCCAAGCCCACAGCGCTGCGGCACAGGGCTAAACGTCGCCGGCAAAGTTCCCCTTTGGGAATCCGAATTCACCACCACTTTGGGCCACAGCTCACCCATGCCGTTTCACCAGAAGGCTCCGCAGTGCCACTGACCCATTCCAGATTTTAACCTGTGTTTTCAGCACCGACGAGCTGGCAGAGCATGTGCCTTGGCTGCTGCGGGAAAGGGATTGGTATCTGAAGGCCAGGACATGCCACTGTGGTCATCAGCTTGCATCTGCACAAGCTGCTGGTGCAGATAAGAGTGGCGACTTTTGCAGCCAGTCATCTCCTGCCGCAGTGTTACCAGCCACAGCATCCCCCTCCCCATGCCTCAGGTTCCCCAGGGACCCATATTTTGCATCCACTCACACAAATCTTGGACTAGCGGGGGGTTTTTTTGCCACTTGACTCCTGGCAACAAACCTATTTTCCCCAATTTGCAAAGCCAAGATGGGCCTTGTGGGCTACACCCTCCTGGAGGGGAGCACGGGTGGGCAGGGATCAGGGCCAGGCTGTCCCTGTGAGCTGTCTGTTAACGTCGGTGATTGGGTGATTTATTGCCACTATTTGTGTGGCCACGGAAGACAAATGGAGTTCATAAAGCCACCCGTCCTTGCCAGAGACATGTATTATAAAGCTGGTGCAATTCTTTCCCTTCCATCCCTGCCCTGGATTCAGCTTGGGCTAAAGAAAAGGCCCGGGACGGGTGGAGCATCTCACCCCAAACCTTCTCCCATGCCCGTCACAGCCCTTTCAGCACGGGCATCCCACGGGAGATGGACACAAGGCACAGGGAGCACCCAGAGATGCAGCCCTGACACGCACAAAACCTTGGAGCAAAGGCAGAGAAGTGCATTACCCTCTTTCACTTGTTCTCGGGGAGTTTTTCTGGCTTCTTGAGGCTTTGACTAAAATTTTGGGGAGGCAGGGGGAAGTCTGACAGCAACTCAGCATCCCTCTACCTGGGCTGGACCCACCTGGGGCATCTGAGGCCATTGAGGCAGCTTTCCTGGGATGGAGATCCAACAAAAGCAGCCACATACCTCACAATAGGCTCTGATAGGAATCTTAATAATTTTATTTCTGCTAATCCTCACAGATTAGTAAATAAAGCTTCATCCTATTTGGAGATATTTCACTACCTAGGGGTTTCTAATAAGCTGATAGAAAGAAAGAGCCAAAGTAGCTCGACTACCCGGCTTCTGAACAGCAGCATCAGGTGGTGTGTCTAATAAGCCCTTCCTGGTCCAAAGAGAGCCTCTGATCAATCCATAGCAGGCAATTCCCTGGGTTACTTTCCATTTACCTCTTCGATAATCCCCTCCAGCAGTTAATCAGTGCTTTGCATTCAAAGTCACTTAAGTTCCATTGGATTTTCCTAATGTTGTTGGCATGTTAATATTTAATAGCCCTTGCACTGCATCTTCTTGAAGCCAACGGACCCGGGATTTTGCTCAACAAGAGTTTTTGTTTCAGAGCAAAGCTCACAAGTCCCCAGGGCTACATTCTGGGGAAAATGGGACTAGGGACCCAGCCGGCATCCAAGCGCTCATGGCGCCCAGGCGTTCCCTCTGCTCCAAACAGACACCGGAGCATTCCCCAAACGCGGAGCAGCAGCACAGCAGTTCAACCCCAGCACCTCCATCTTCCCCTCCAGCAGGATACAGTGAAAGAGTTGGAGAAAAGCAAGAATCTGGTGGATTTCGGGGTATGTCCTGATCCCCACCTCGCAGCATCGTCGGTGCCTTTCCCCCTGCCCGGTGTCCCCAGCCCTTTCCAGCCAAGGCCAGGCCCCCAGAAAGGGGAAAGACATTTATGGCAGGAAATCCATTACCCAGCTGTAACGATGACTCTTATTAAATATGAATTGTGAGATAATGAACATTTTAATTTTATGTATCGCCCTCTTTCTCTTTCTCCCCCCCCCCCCCTCCCCCCCACTCCTTTTTAAATAAATATTTAAGCATCTTTCAAACGGTGTTAGAAGTGCGGAGACGAGCAGGTTGATTTAATCTCCCGTTCCCCGCTCTCTGCCAAGCAGGAAATCTCTCATCTGCCTCCTTCACAAATCTTTGCCAAGGGAAGGAGGGAGGATTAGAGCATTTGAGGAGCCCGTCCATCGCTCCCCCTCTTTCGCATATTCCTTCTTTCGCATATTCCTTCGGAAGTCCTTCAAGGAATGATATGAAGATGTGATTCATGGGTTTTAATCACTCTTCCCCCCTTTCTGCTAGTCTGATTAACTCTTTGGGACCTGGACTCAACAGAGATGCCTTCAATTCCCTTTTCCGACAGATTTCCCCGGGGATGAGAGCACTAGCCAGTTCCTCCTGCAGAGGCGAAATCCCCTTGGTCTCTCCCACAGCTTGGCTTTGCCTGGGCCCATTAAACCCTGAATTGGCTCGGAGCCCCTGAGAACATGAAGAAATTAAATGTCTTTACAACAGTCCCATTGCAAAGCCCTGGGGCTCCCAGCTCAGCGCCGCACCGTTGCCAAACCGCAACGAGCTCCCTGGACCCAGGCAGGTCCCACGTCTGCGAGGGAATGGATCGATAGCGAGATGGCAGATGCTTGGTCTGGCTCCTGGGGCACATGGTGGTTTGACATCCCCCCCCCCCCCCCCCCCCCCGCCCCCAGCACCCTCCCGCAGCGGAGCTGAAGGGGCAGCATGGTGGGTGCTGGTGGAAGGATGGAGCCTGCCCTGGAAAAGGGCCCCAGCTAAGGCTGTCTGCAGGATGGCCCTGGAAGGGAGCAAAGCTCAGTGCTCAGCATCACACCTGGAGAGATCAGTGTGTGCACCAAAGGAGAATTATTTATGTTTAATCATTGCGTGTGTGTGTGTAAATATATACATACAAAAAATCAAGAGTAATAGTAAGCTCCTTGTGGAAAAAAAAAAAACAAAAAACAACAATGCCTGGAGATCTGTACAGAATAAACAGCACCAGAAAATCTAAATAATAACCATGCAACCTGAAAAGAACTGCTGGAAAGCCCTAAATTACCAAAGCCCTTAAGCCTTTGAGTGGCCAGCTAGAGCCAACTGGACGCCTCATCTGCTGAAAGCTCTTCTTTAGTGTCAGCCCACTGCCAACCTAGGATGAAAGCAGCACACCTAAGGACGCGAATGCAATCTTCCACATGATTTCCTTGGCGTCAGAAAACCTTCCAGGGAATTGATACCCAATTTCCCTCCAATTCAGCAAAAAAAAACCCTTTCGGTTTTCTAGTTTTACACTTTGTGCTCAAAACCTTTGGCGAAGCCAGAAGAAAGGTCAGCAGACGGGGAGAGGTTGGACACAAAGCGTTCTGGTTTGCTTTATAGCTTCCCGCAGCCCCCCAAAATGCAACTGCTTACAGTGCTGACCTGCCCGGCTCTGCCCGTGACTGGAGGTATCGCAGCCGCTCGAGCCTGGCTGCAGTAATTGATCCCATAAAGCATCCGCTGCAGCACTCGCACTAATATATTGTTCTCCTGCTGCCCTCCCAGCTCACGCTGGTTCTCAAATGGAGAATGGACATCATTTCCCCAACAGAAAGCTCCACACATGAACGTTTCTCTGCAGGGCACAGCAGAGATATATTGAAATCAGGTTTGGGGAGGGCAAAAAAAGCACCGAGAAGCACGGTGGCTGCATGGGGCAGCACGGTTCCACACAGCAATGCGAGCAGGGAGTGAGACCTGCCCTCAGCAGGGCTCCTAGTTTGGGGTTCGGCTCCCTTTTTGGCGGGGCAAAGGGAAAAAGAAGGAATATCTTTATTTTTGCTATGCTTGAGGGTAAGGCAACTTCACCCACACTCAGTCCCTTACTGAGATCCCACAAGCCGGCATCCACCCCCCGAGCCTCCGCGGCTGCCCGCATGCGCAGAAGGGACAGCCATCGCGGAGAAAAGCCTTTTATTTTGCAACTAGTTTGAGTTAATAGCACAGAAATGATGAGTTTTCCTGGCTCAAGCCTGCAAGCTGCAGCAACTTGATTGCATTCAGTTGTGTGTCCATATCTTTACATCATTTTGGTTTCTTCTCTTATTTAAGAAAAATATTATTACGTCTAATATAAGTTATTTCTGCCTTTCAGTTTATGCTGATGAGTTCCCATTCAGTTCCTGTGGGTGCTTTTACCAAAATGAAAATTACAATATCAAAATAAAAATCAGCTAATGTCGTAGAATAAATGGCCCAGAGAACATCAAAGAAAACGTACCAAGAGTGAATAATAAACCATCATAATTCCTCAAATTCTATCTGTCCATCCATCTAACTATCTGTTAGACAGGAGGAATCTCAATTAGTTGTTAAAAGGATATTTATGATTATTTTACGGGCATTGCAGTGCTCTTTCTGTTCCCAAAAGCTCTCATGACACCTCTCCGACCCAAGGATGGGGAAGCAAACCCAGCAGATTAAAAGATTTCCCAAGAAATGAGCCATATGCCTGCTGCTGCCAGCCCTCAGCCCCCCCATGCCCCCCGGGAGGGACCTGGCTCATTCCCACCAGCATCATTCCCATGCATCAACTGGACAGAGTAGAAGGAAGCTCCCAAGTGACCCATTAACTCCAGTGGATGTAATTACCATCTGAACAAGCAAACGGACTGACCTCCCTGCCCGAGCTCTCAATGTTCAGAGCAATCGACAACCCCAATTAGCTGTAATTAAGAAGGATTGTAATGAATCCACTACATGCATTTTTACATGCACCTATTAAAAACCCAAATTTTTTATTTATGGTCCCTACGTACACGTTTGTGTGCACAAGGAAGGAACACAAAAGGAAAAGGCTTCTTTTTGTCATTATTTGTGTCAAGGCTTTACATCAGGGTTTTCTGTCTGCAGCTGATTATAGACGTCGAATTGAATTCTAACTGGAGACAGAAAGAGAAATTAAGCAAAAAAAAAAAAAAAAATAAAATTGCAGAGACTGTAATCCCCACTGAACAGCCTCACTGGGATCGCTGCGTAATGAATCCGGCTTGTGCTGCCATTACTTGCCTTTTGTTTACCTAACAGTCTGACAATGCATATTTATGCAAATTGGAGCCCAGCTTCTTTTTTGCTGTTCATTAATTAGCATCTCATTCCGGACGTGTATACAGGGCTTGGAGAATTTGTCTAATTTGATCAGCAGTTTGACTCCTCTCTCCCCTACCTTCCTTCCCCCTTTCTTGGGTCTTTAACAAGGTTTTTGGATTGAATGTCACCTGCCTCGTGCAACATGGACCTTGTGGGGCTCTGGTGCTTGAAAGGAGGGAAAGAGGGATGCTGAGAGGGAGAAGGAAAAGTGAGTTTTTCCCTGATTTTCCCTTCCATTTCCTTACTGCAGTGATGCTGTTGGTGAGCTCTCCCCAGAAAGCCTGGCAGAGCAGGGCTAGAGCTGCTTTTGGTGAATGAAGGGTTTTTGCAGCCCAGAAAATGAAGCACGAGGGTGGGGATGGTCCCATCCTGGTGCCGGTGTGGTGCCGGTGTGGTGCCAGTTGAGCTGACATACCCCGTGGTAGCAGGGCTGGGATCCAGGCATGGAATACCTCTCCGGGCAAAGGCTGTGGGAGAGGGACCTGGGATCCCTCTTCCAATGAGGATTTTTCCTGCTGTGACAGCGGGGAGGCGAATAAAACTTTACAGGATGGGCAGAAACGTCGATCTGCTCCAAGGGCTTTACAGATCAATAGACGCTGCTGGGAGCAGGTGTGTTGTGCCAGCACCTCTGCGGTGCTGCGCCCACAAAGAGGGAGCGATCAGCCCAGGGTAACACCAAGCCCTTATCCATAAGGAGCCATCCCATCGCTCGCACGGGGCTGCAAGGGCAGGGGGGAAAAAAATAAAGCAGGACTTTCCTGCTCACCCTGAGATGCACCAGGACGGAAATAATTCCAGCTAACAGGCAAGTTTATGGGGCAAATTTCTGGAGGAGAAGTGTAAACTACCAGTGAGCAAACCCATAAGCCACCTCACTGATGGTATGTTTCCAAAAAAGATGCTTCTTAAATGCCTCATCAACACCAAGTGACAACTGCCTTGGGGCACAGCCACGTCCTGAAGCAGAGGTGAGCTTTAGCTGGGAGCCTGGCAGAGCAGAGGCAGCTCCACCTTGTCGCATTTCTCCTCTCCCAGTGCTTTTATCTGTCCTCTGCTTCCCTCAAGGGCAATTTCTTTTGCTCGATTTACACATTTGTTTACAAATACATAATGACCGGGAGGGGGGCCACCCACCACCCGCAGAACAACAGCGCCTATTTCTAACCGCTGGCCTCTTCCAGTGTTTCCTCTGCAATTTCTGCACACACACAGCCACGCAAAATGGGCCTAAACACTGCAATTTTCCAACCATTTTCATCCAAATTGTCAGCAATTTCCCAATGGCCCCGGCACCAAATTGCAAGTGAATGCTCGGTAATACTGTGCGGCTGCACAGGCATCCGTGGGCGGGGGAGGGAGGGGGAGGCGAGCGGGATGTGATGGTGGCAGCTGGACACAAACCCTTCAGAAATGGGCTGGTAAGTTATTACCGGCCACAGCTCGGGCGTCAAGTCCTCAGGGTGTAAAGATGAGCACGTTTTTGTGATGCATTTCAGATACGACACCATAAATCTTCCTGGATGGCTGGGAAAGGGTTGGTTGGTGGTTTTTTTTTTTCATGATATTCATGGCTCCGGGATGCCAAAACAGAAATGGATCCCAATATAAATGGGGGCAATCGCTCGGCCCCTGCTATAACAGCGAGGTTGCTTTAGTACAGGTCACTTAAAAACCAATTCTGCCGCAGCAGGGGGGGCTCTGCCCCAGGCTGGGCACCTCTGGGGAGCCCTGCGGCACCCAGAAAAGGTGGATCGAGGGGTGCCTGTTGCAGACCTACAACAACAGTGCTCGATTCCACCGGTTCCAGGAGATGGCTTCTCTGAGTGCCGATAGGTGTGAACCTGCAGGAAAACACGGGCATTTGGGAAGGAGAGGGGAGGCATTCCTGAAGCACTATCATCTCCCCATGGCACGGGTGGTTGCCTTTAAGGATCTGCAATGTTCTGCTCCACACCAGTTTGGAGGTGCAACTCATGGACCACACACCAGACTGTGCCACCATCCCCGTGCTGCTATTGCCCCATCATTTCTCTGCCTTGATACTGCACTGGGAAGCCAGGATCCAGTTTTCCCAGCTCCCCAGGTTTTATCCTTGAACACTGTCAGTCCCTGTCCTTCTCCCATTGCATCTCCCTGCTTCTTCTCACATGTATTTTATATTCCCTGCAACGCCCAGCGAGATAAGCCTGTTAGATATTTATATGTTTATCACAGATAGCCTTGGTTTCAGAAACTAACCACGCTGCAGTCGGAAAGAAAGTATTAATAATTATATAGCACAACGTGATAATTACTTCCAAAGCAGTCTGAAGAAAGTCTTTTGTCTCTCCTTTTCTGATTAGACAGTTATTTCACTGGTGACTGGGAAAGTCAACAAGTGTCAAGTATGGTGGTTAATTCCTGAGACGATAGTATTTATTAAAATTGCTAATGAATCTAATAATTAAACACATAAATATAAGTTACCTCAGGTATTAAATCTAATTATTGGGCTGGCAAAAATCAATTTTTGTGCATATGCATAATAATGCATGGGCAAAGTTAATTAGAAATGTCCAGATCAATATTTGAATAATTCTTTACTAGCGGAATCCCTGTCTGAAGAGCGGGTCTAGACGCTGTGAATAAGTTATATTTCAGAAATGAATGCCTTCTCCTAATGGAGTTTATCCTAGTAAATTAATAATACTCCAGTAAATCTGCAAAATAAATGACAAACCTGTTTGCCTGAACATTGCCCTCAGGGAAATCATTAATATCCTTTGTCAGCAACCTCCGAGGTCAGAGCCGAAGCTCTGCGCCAGCTCTCAAGCTCTCAAGCAGCCTCACTCCGGGGAGGCACGAGGGAGAGAGCAGGGATGGAGCACGCACAGCTTCGCTCCCCACTCTCCCACACGGCGGGGGGCTCTCGGGTAGCATTCCAGCTGAATCCCACCTTTCCCACGAGCCTGAGCCCCCACCAGCATTGCTCCAGCCCCCCGGGGTCCTGCAGCCTGGGCAAAGCTCGTCCCCACCTGTGGCAAAATCCACCAGCGGTGTTGCCCCACTTGTCTTGGAAATACGACCCACGAGCTGTGCTGGTGTAAATCCGTGAAGGGGTGCTGATTGATGCTATCCCAGGCGCCAGCCCAAACAGCAGCATTAAAATCAGCAGCACTGGCTCTCACGGAGCAATCCCAGCCCAAGAAGAAAACCTCAGCTATTTTTTAAAGGTAGCTCCTGCACTTTGCAAAGAGCAGGAAGGATCCAGAGCCTCGTCCCCATGCTCAGGGGGTGGCAGGGCTGGGGGGACCTGGCAGGGCTGGGGGGATTTTATCACCCGTCCTGACAGAACCGCAGCACCCATCCATGCATCCCCTCCACGGGCTCCTCTTGCCAGCACAAAGGCAGTTAAAGAGGAGAAAGGAAAGAGAAAAAAGAGCAAAAATGTTTTGTTTCACCTGGAGACGATGCTGCACAGCTTGTTTTAACACAGTGCTAACAGGAGCCTCCACCTCTTCCCTCGCCATCACCCTGGCATGCTCTCCCTTTGATTATTCATCTCGGCTGAAGGGAGATAAAACAGATGTAATATGGCGCAGAACTCCAACACACATCTTAAATCATCTTGTCTTGACATGGCTCCTTGGCACGCGCACGAGCGATGCTCATCGAGAACCTGGCTGAACTGTTTCGGTGCACATGAGTGATTTGATTGCTGGGTTTCTCCAGTGTGCTTCTGGCACGGGCAGAGACGATGAAGGGAATGTTATTCAGTCACGGGTGAAATCATTATGGGTAAATCTCTGCTCTGAATTACACCGGGGTAAATCCATTGAAGGGTAACTCAATTGAGATCAATGGCCCAAATTTTTGCTTTCCTTTACTCCAAAGAAAGGACCATGTAATATTTTTGAAGTCACAAGTAATACTCCTGATTTTCACAGCTGTGAAAGGCAAGTCTGATCCACCCCGTTTCCAATCTTTTGTATGATGTATTTTGCAAAAGCAGTAGTTCATAAAGATTATTTTGCATGAAACCATCTTTTGCCATCTCCCCTAGCCGCAGTGTTTAAACCACTCCATAGCCCAACTTTGTAACCCTGGATCTCTTAAGTAAGCAAAAGGAAAACCGCTAAGCACATTTCTGTTGAGGGATCACACAAGCCCCGACTGCAACACGAGCATCCCTGCGCCAAAACGGCCAGCCGCAATGGCCAAGGGGATCACAGGGGGCCTGCGCCCCCCTCACGAGGACCTTCTGCCTTATAACCTTGGTGGAAAGAGCTGTGGGAGGACTGTCAAAGGAAAAGAACATCTCTGCCTTCCCCAAGAGACATAGCTGTGCAAAAAATCAGTGCCTCGGACTCCCATGCCACAGCAATATCACATGGATGGCTGAGGCAGGCAAAGGCACAGAGGGAAAACAGAAGCAACAAAGAAGTGAGATGCCAGAAGCCCTGGAGCTGTGGTCTGTTGGGTCCCAAGGAAAAGCACAAAGTGACGGGTCCGGCTGGCTCCTGGGGACCGCTCTGCCCTGGCTTCACCAAGGCACGAGAGCAGGTTGGAGCCAGGGCTGGCTGCAGGCAGCATCACCACAGTTTATGGTTCATCTCCTGCCTACACTTCTCCCTTTAATTGATACTTGTTGGCTACTTCACAGCACTTGAAGCCTGGCGGTGCTCATTAAGAGAGGAAGGAAGGTGGAGCTGAGATGCTGCTAGCTGTATAAAGCCTGTGGAGAAGGATCATGGCTCCCTGGAGCCCTCCTGGACCACTACATGGAGAGATCTGTTTGGAGCACGAACCCACCTGGGGAACTGTCCCCTGAGCAAAGCCACCAGAACACGGGTATAATCCAGGAGCACTTTCCCTGAAGTGGTTTTTATGTACTAATCAAAGGCGGAGGCACAGATGCTATGGCTCTGTGTAATTACAGACACAGGTAATTCAGGAGAAAATTGGAAACCCAAAGGATATTCCTGTTGTCAAGTGGGCATCAGGAAACGGGAGCCTCTGCGTAGTAGCAGTTCTTGGAAAGGGCTTTGGTGTGAGCTGCCAGGAAGATGGGCAAGTCTAGTCCTGAATCAGAAGCTCAATTGCTCATTTTGATGATGGTTGATTTATAAATGATTTCTTAAGGCAAAATCACTGCTTCACAGACATGTCAGGCATGTTGGAGGCATGATGACCAATGTGTGTGCCACGGAGCTAAGAGGACAGAAATTGTTATGCCTCCGTCTACAGTAGCAAAGGAAAAAATAAAAAAGCCCTGGAGACAGTAAAACAGCGGTTTATTGAGCTGTTGGATTCTCTGGCAATTAAGTCTCCATTTATTAAAACATCTATTTGTCATTTATATACCCTCCATGTGCTATTGATAAATCTGTTCTTAATAAAGTGCAACTAGGTCTTAGCAGAGTTGTACCACGGTGCAGAGGATCCAGAGCACATCGCTGTCAGCGAACTGCTCAGGTCTTACAGATCTTTTCCATCTCTTTGTACAACAGTTTCCCTGTCTCTATTTGTTTCTGTCTCTCTTTCACTCCCCTGGGATAACACCATCTTTCAATCTACTCTGACACATTCGTTTCCTGAGGGCAATTTAAACTGAGAATGATTCCCTGATTGCTCACTTTCCCTCCTCCTCTCTTATTCTGCAGGGGTTTTTTTGAAGGATCATAAAATAACATGTTTAGAAATAATTGCATGATAGGGATGTTTTCTTGCCATGTGAGCATTGCTCATTTCCTCTCCAGACAGTATATTCTCAGCACATTTTCAGGGAAGGTTTCCCCCGATGGCAATAGCAGGCTGGGCAGGACTTTGGCATGCAGTGGCTGATGAGAGCTGGGTCGGGCCATCGAGGATCAATGCAGTTACCGCTCCATATCCAAAGGAAAGGTCCCACAGCCCAGCCAGGGCAGGGGTAGAGATTCGGGATCAGATCTGAGCCGGTGTCAGGCTCCAAGCATCCTAAACCCGAGCGATTTCCCGGCGGGAACTGGAGCAGGCAGCTCTGCCCCGCTGGGTACCAGCCCAGATGCTGTCTGGGGGGAGGGGGGGGGGGGGGGCAGACCCAACACTCCCAAATTAAACGGGATTTCTGGAGGTGATGGAGCTTCCAGCCTCTCCCGGGCTGGCGGACCCTGCTCACTTCACCACATCAATCCTACTCAAGAGCTCAAGAGTGTTTCTATTTAGTTATAAGTTATATATATTAGATTATATGTTGCAAGTGCAAATAAATTCCACGTATTACCCAAAAGCCATTTGATTTAGTCCTCAATAACGAGCAGGTGTACTTTAAAGCAGTGCGTACTGTGAGAAACAAGAATTATGAACAGGTCCGTGGGTTTCCCTGTTTCCCTTTTATTTTTTTTAACCTTTTACAGGCCACCCAGACACTATCAGCTCCTAATAAATATCCCCCCTGACGCAGCCATCATCTAACTCATTATGGCATCCACAGCTCACAAATTATGTGGATAAGGTTCACGTAAGTATGAAGATATTTATGGCAGGCCATGCAGTTTCTTAGGAAAATATTGATTTGTTAACAACTGAATGACTGTACAGCTATTAAATCAGGCCGGTCTATCGTACACCCTGGCGTTAACAAAAGAATGGGTTTATTTTTTACATTTCCGTATCTATTTTATTTGTTAACTGCAGAGGAGCGAGTGGAAGAGCACATCCATGAAGAAGTGTTCTGCTGCTCCTGGAGCTTTATCGGCAAAGCCTGAGCCTGGACCTCTCTTTTGCTCCAACAGCCATGCAAGGACTGATTATTTTTGTTCCTTTAATCTGCCGTAGATCAGGAATAGTGTCCCCGGTCGGGACAGGAACGGTGGCACTGGGAAAGGTGGAGGCAGAGTCACACAGTCTCGGTCATTAGAGCATCTCTGATTCACATGGTAGCAGGGCTGATCCCTTCCCTCCCCTTGCTGCAGCCCACACGCAATAACCTTGCGGACGGCAACGTCATTATCCTGGATTTATGCAGCTATAACAGAGGGAAGGATCTGTCCCACTTGGGATCTTTTTCAGAACGGGCAGAGAAAAGGGATCATAGCACCGTCTCAGGACTTTTGAACTGCTAAAATAGGGTTTGCAGTTCATTATCCTGGCGCTAAGGCCTCGGCTAAAAGTGCAGGCAGCCATGTTGTAGGGTGTTGGAGCTTTTCTTTCAAAGAAATACAACTTTCTTCTTGTATTGATTGCTTGCTTTTCATTTTATATCCTTTCCCTTTGCCTGAAATGAGAAAAACGAGTCCCCACCACAGGCTCTAAACTTTATATTCCCTCGCTATCTTCTCCCTTATCTAACGCCAAGCCAGCCAGCAGAGGTGAGAGCACGCCAGGTAGAACCGCAGATTATGCCATAAAATCTGGAGATAAGGGCAGGGACCAGCCAGGGGGGATGGGGAGGTACCTGCTTCCCTCCCCTTCAAAGCGAGACTTTCAATCAAACCCTTAGGGCTGTGAATTTTTTTCCTTAAAATTTGATATCAAGGACCATGTTTTCCTTTAGAGATTGGGCTGTAATAACACTGGAGGGATGAGGGGTGGGGGGAAGCTTAGCCAAGGGTTTGGGAAGAGTCACAGCATCATGATTGATCCTGGTCCACAGGACTGCTTTACATGACTCTATTTCTTGGCTGGCCAGGATAATCCAGCCAAAAGATCATGTCTCCAGCAGACGTCACAGTCTGCTTATTGATCTCTATCTGTTGTTGCTCTCAAATATAATTGCTTGCCTTGATTACGGCTTTTCGTGCCTAAGCGTGCCAGGAGAGGAAGGCAATCAGCACGCAAAGCATCCCTCCGTGGCCATGGGCCCTAATGCCGTCAGGTGCTGCGCTCCCTTGGGAGATGGTTTTGCATTGCAGGGTTTGGGGCTGGGAGCAGGAAGGAAAGTCCTCAGCTGGAGGACAGCAGAAGGACGTGGAGTGGGATTAGCTCAGCCCTGGTATTTACCTCTCAGTACTCCGTATTAGAGATAACAGCTGATGCCTGATGTGCTAAACACAGGCCTGATTCTGCAAGTCCTTTTTCACCCAGGTAATCCTTACTCATAGGTTGCTACTTGCAGAGACGTCGTGGGAACCCTGGGCACAGAAGGGGCAAGAGGAATCATTCCTCCTGTGGGCAGCAAGTGCTGCAGCATCGCCAGGCTCACAGGATGCTGGTGCTGTATAAATCCGGAGGACACAGGCACTCCTTGCTCACTTGCTGGATGTGGGACGTTGGACTGCGTGGATTTACAGGGATTGGTTTAGGATAAAGCTTCTCACGCCTGTCTGCTGGTGGGCTCACCCCCGCGGGTACCTGCACGAGGCTCCATGCCCGAACCAGAGCCAGCTCTGCCGCAGCTCGAGGTGCCCTGGCAGCACACCCACAGCCTCACTGACTTTGTGCTGGTCAAGCTAATTAAAATCCTTCCTCTCAGCACAGATGCTACTTAAGAAATGTCAAAGGCAGCAGACCTAGTCCCTAAGAAAGGAAGAAAGCAATTAAAAGGGGAAAGAAGTCAGGCTAAATAGAATCATACAATGTCTCAGGTTGGAAGGGACCCAATCCTTCGAGTCCAACTCCCTGCTCCTCACAGGACTGCCTGAAAACAAATCATATGACTAAAAGCATCATCCAGGCAGACCTTGAACTCTTGACAGGCTTAGTGCCACGGCCACTTCCTAGCAACAAGATGCTGGATTTGAACCACACAGGAGATTTTCAATGGCACTGAAATCCAGAGCCAACAGCAGGTGACACAGGGAGGGGGAGGCTAGAGAAGGAACAGCCAAAGGCATGAAAACAATTAGTGGCCAACATGCCTGGGAGGGGAAAAATTGGTTTATCTACTGGTCTGCCAGAGAAGAAAGGGAGCAGATGACAAAAGATTTCCAATGAGGAGAGAAAAAATACTGAGGCTTCTTGGTTGGAAGAAGAGAGACGGGTGAGGGGGGTGGCGATGCACCGAGCGAGGGGGACATGGACTGGGTGCTTGTGCTCCTGCCTGCCGGCTCACGTAGCAGGGATGCTGGCGGCATGCTGTGCTACTGAGGCAGCAAGCGTGCAGCTCTTGGAAGGGCAGGGGGGAAAGGAGTAGGAAAAAAATCTGCACAGCCCCCTGCTTGTCCCTGACACCCAAGGCTGTCGTCTTCCACATGGGAAGCTCACTGCCCGAGGGAAGTGTGGGAGAGCGGAGTTCACAAAGGAATAGGTGTACATGTGTATGTGCATACACACGCATGATCTCACTGTTGCGTTTGAAAAAATATATGTTTCCTTTATTCTCGCAGACACTTTGATATATAAAGCAACTCATTACATCAGCTGGAGAAGCAGCTATCCCCAGGCGAACGGCTCCATCCCTGTCCTTGGGGTTCCTTCATGCCTTCCCCGACCTGGCCCTCCCGTGCAGGGTGCTGGGCCCTGCCAGGGCAGGACATGAGCCCAGGGCAGCAGCCAGGGAGCAAAGACCCAGGCACATTCCCGAAAGCTGCTCCTGGCTGCACCAGAGCCGCCGCACAGTTTCGCATTGCCATCTAGCGGGGTCCCTGCCAGCCTTCTCCATCCCTGCGGGTTGCATCGCTTATGATTATTTACAGCAACGCCTCAGAAATCCTATGCATCGCCTTGAACCCGCCCTCTGCACTGTTTATATCACATCCCTACAGCCTGTCACATCCCTACAGCCTGTCACATCCCTACAGCCTGAGAAAGGAGGGGGCTGCTGGAGTAGGGATGGATCCAGCAACGCCTGCACTACGTCCCCTCTCTGGCAGTGCAGCCCCCGGGAAACATCCCTCGTCACAGCCGTAAAAGTTGGAGCCCTGAGTTGGAAGCAATCTCTCAGATGGATTTTGTTCTCTCCATCCTGACAGTCTTCACAAATTGTTTTCTAGACAAGCATCTCCCTGCCCCAACTCCTTTCGATTAAATTGAGATGGCAAAGGTTAAGCTTTGCCCACGGCTGGGGATCTGCACAGTTTAGCTGCGCACCCCCACCACCACCCCCCCGCCGGGAGAGCAGACAGACACCTTCGATTTGCATGAAAAATGCCAGCACTGAGCTAAACTCCAGGCATGAGACACAAACTTCCTTCCCCAGGGCACCGAGGGCTGATCTCAAAGGGTGCCCTCCGTCCGCAAGCAGCTCGCACTTGGATGACAAAGCCCTTACACACAAGGGCCAGATCCTGTTACAGACGAGGAGCTGAGGTTCCGAGCAAGGGGAGCGACTTGTCCAAGGGTACAAGAGAAAAAGCCACACCTTGCAACCCCAGTGCCCTGGCACAAAACTGCTCACACCTACCAAACACCCAGAGCAGATGTTCCAGCGCATCCGAGCATCACCGTGGGATGCAGGGCTGGGACGCTGCCTTCTTACATCCCAGGTCTGAGTGGGAAACTATTCTTGCCCCCTACTCGTAATTCCCCACAGATAAAAAGCATTCCCTCACAGAGCTGGGAAAAGCCAAGCACAGCCTGGATAGGCACCAGGCACCCAAGGAAACTGCTTGGGATAGGCAAGAAATATCTCGGCAAACAGCAAGCTCAGGACAGAAGGCAGGGCACGGCGCAGGAGAGCTCTCCGACTGCCATTCACCGCTCTCGAAATGATTCATCCCCCTCCCTGCTTATACCAGGAAGACCCACTTAACGTTTTCTTCTAGCCATGGAGATATTTGAAAAGTTTTATTGGAAGTAGGAGAGGCGCAGGTTGCCTTTGCCCAGCACTCGGTGCCCCACACCCCTGGGGCTGGACAGAGTAGCAAAGTGCCTGGTTCAGCTCAGGGAGGGCAGAGCTGAGGTTCTGGGGTAGCAGACCCCCCTGAACCACGTTTGAGTCAGGGCAAGGGGTGGCAAATCCCTGCTCCAGAACAGCTTTGCCAGAGCCAGACCTGATGCAGCTGTAATACACTGCAATGTCAGCAGCATTCAGAATTGAAGTCTTCCAAACGTGCACTTAATTTGAAATTAATGGGATGATTTTTCCCCCCCTGCGTTAATTGAAAGGAAAAAAAAATTATTATTAAACACAGATTCTCTGAGCTTTGACAACTAGGTAGTAAATATCCATCCAGCACATGGCTGCTAATTCCCAATAAATATGTTTCTTTCAATAACCAGCTGGTTTTAATTTAACAAACAAATAGCTGTCTGGTAAAATCTGAATTAATTGACTGTTTGGAGACCTTAATGGAAAATAGCAGTTGTGTCTTCTCAGCCCCCACCCCTGGCCTGTGCAACCTCCCCACCCCTGTGCAGCGGGAACGTGGAGCTGGGTGCTGGTAGGGAAAAGCCAAACGGCGTGGGTGCCCCCGAGCCCACCCCTCGCAGCCACACGTGTGCCATGACCCCCGACTGGCTGGGAGCAATGGGCCGCTTCTTGGGTGCTCCCAAAACCCCACTCACTCCCACGGGGTCACCTCTTGCCCTCATTTCTGGCTGCTCATGCATCAGGCCATCATACTAATAAGTTAATATTTAATTGCACAGCACCCTCCCTGCTTGGGATGCCATGCAACAGCGTTAATTAGGAGTAGAAAAGCAAGCTAGACACAAGTTACTTCCCAATTTTGACTTTTCTAGGAGCAGCTTGTGCTGGGTTTGGCTGTCCCTGGTAGCAAGGAGCAAGTCAAAGCAGCAGCATCTCCTGGGAGGGGAAAGCAGGGCTGGGCACAGCGGTGACAGCTGTGTGACACATCGCTGCTGCAAGGTCTGAGCCAAGGAGGGGACCAGGAAACGTCCCCGCTGCTGCACCTGCCCAGCACCACTGCCCCTCCAGCCCACCCGCAGGACAGCAACCACCACGAAGCCTTTTTCCTTTGCCAAGCTGCCCAGAGGGATGTGCTCAGAGGAATACAGCCTGGGGGAGCGGACGAGGTGGGGGGGAAGAGAAATTCAAGCAGCCTGTTGCAGGAGACAGCAGGATCTGCCGCTGCCCTGCTGCCATCCTGCTCCCAGCCCTGGGAGATTTACTTCCAGCCTTAAGAAAAGCAGCAATAAAGTGGCCCCATCAATTGAGGGCTCTTTAGCGAATGGAGGGAAAGTGGCCCAAATTACCCCCGCGGGAAGCCCGGCACTCCAGTCTCCATCCACGGCGCAATCACGCTGTCACCGAATCAAGACCTTCGTTTCCTATTAACGACCCCACCGCCTGCAGCGGGCACTGCCGGCTGGCACGCCATGCCTCTGGCTTATCGTTTTGAATTTGAGTCATTACAAAAAATTACGGTGCTTAGTGCTTTTCACGGCATCCATCGACGCCTGTTGTCACTCAGGCGCCTCCCTATAGAGTTCATATTTGGGGGGGGGGGGGGGGGAAAAAAAAGAAAAAAAAAAAAGATGAATGGTACAAAATATAGAAATACAGCCTGGCAGGCTCAGAGCCTGCTGTGCAGCACCTGTCCCAGCCTGGGGATGCTCTGCAGATCTGCCTGCGGGTGACACCTCTAAAACTTGAGCAAGTGACAGCTCTGGCTGCAACACCAGCATCCAGCAAACCTCCTTTGTCCCTGAGCACTGGGAGAACCAGCGGCACAGCCAGGGTGATTTACTCCTGCTCCTTCGGTCAAGGATTTCTAAGCACTCTCCAAGTAATTCTTCAACTTGCCCAGAGTTTTTCCAATATGTTTTTCTGACACAGCCAGAACAACAGTTATATCAAGCTCCTATAATGCACTTTTCACGCTCCCTGTGCACCAGATCCCTGGAGACGCAGCTGGAAGCCCAAGGCCCCACCACATCAGAAGCTCTCACAGTGTTTTACGGGGGACAGGGGGGGCAAAAAAAATAATCAGCATTTCCATCAGCAATAAACAACCTGATCCTGAAGTTCAAGCCTAGACCTGCCATGTGATGCCCTATGGATCGGGCAGTGCCACCAGCAGAAGCAGCACTAAGCATGTTCAGCCTCAGGAGATATTTGCACCCCATTTTACACGTGGGAATGGAGAGGGGAAGCTCATGGAGCTGCAGCTACCAACCGAAGGGGACAGCAGTAGTTCTTGATAACCCTTTAGCTGACAATTTGGCTTCCTCTCTGGAGCTGAATGAGCGGTGAAAGGGAGGGAGGAATGGGGAGTCAGCGACTGAGCGTGGCCATCGCCTCCCAGCCTCTCCTCCCTGCTCCGGCGCAGCGCAGGATCAGAGGATTAAATGAGCACATAAAAGACCTTGCCAGACACCATGCAAAACTGTTTAATCAGAAAATTGCCTCTTGACCAGTGCAAGACTTTCCAGCTGCCATGGAGATCCCTGTCTTTGTGAAAGGGTTGCAGCAGGGCAGAGTTAAATATCTCTTTATTAAATCTGAGTGTCAGGGATACAGTGCCAGCCTGTTTGCTTATTGCAGAGAACAAGCTGTGACCCTGAAAGGTCCAGAAGCTGTGACACAGAGCTGAGAATGAATTGCGGAGACTTCAAAGAGGAGCGATGATGAGCTGTAAGGTCAGCCTGCCTCCCCCACCGCCTCCTCCCCAAGGCTGCCGGCCGCTTTCGGCACTTTCTGCCTGTGCCCTGAACCCCCACGGGTGCAAATGGGAAGGGTCAGAGCCAGGCAACATCCTCGGGGCTGAGGTACCCAAACAGCATCAGTCAGCTGCAGAGTCACCAGGGCTGCTGCCTCCTCCCCAGCCCAACGGGGAGGGGGGCTGTAGTCCCCATTTGGAAAAAAAGGAGGGGGAGAAGTCCTGTAACAGCTTTGCTTTAAGATTCTTAAAAAAAAAAAAAAAAAAAAAAAAAGATAAAAGATTGATGCTGATGTCTCAGGGAAAAAGAAATACCATTTCCTTTCCATTTTCTAGGGATGAACTGATTACATCTGATGATGTACACAAACACCAGCCAACATATACCTCTCCCCAGGTATGTACAGACACACGCTCGGCTGCTGGAAGTGCTCCCAGTTGACAGATTGGGCTGTTTGGCCACAATAATTCCTGTATCCGCAGCATAGCAAATTTTGAAATCCTGATATCTGGGAGAGGACCCCAGACTTTAATTATATCTTATTTCACAGCTGCAGTCAATTCCTGCTACAGCTTAATAAACAGGTTGCATGATATGTGAACGTATTTTGTTCATTTTCCTTGGGAAAATTGAGTTTTTACTACCATTTTGGCAGAAATGCTTATCGTAACAATTACAACAAATTGGTGAGAAATTGAAAACATCTGCAGCAAAAAAAAAAAAAAACAAACCCAACTTTGGGACAGAAGGTTGTCAAGTCGGTCTTGGCAAGTCCAAAATGTGCGCTTCAGCAGAGGTAGATGCCCTGGCTGTTTTTTTTCTCCCCACACCAAACATTGGGAAAAGATTGTTCAGAACTGGATCATTTGAGGTAAGCATGTATAAATCAGAGCTTTTGTTTCCATTTCAGTGTATTGACAGTCATGGAACCTGGCAATTATTTAGAACAGGAAGGGGGGGTGGGAAAAACCCTAAAGGGGTGAAGATGCGTCTGTATAAAAAAACCACAACACTGGACTGAGACAAAAATGTGAATTTAATTCCTACCTATTAGACTTTAGACAGTGCCTTTGGGAAAAAAAAAAAAAAGAAAAATCAAATACACTCCGAGATAGGCGCTGACTTATCTTTCTGTAAAAGAGTTGAGTTCTTTTTCTTGCTTGGAAGACTTAGGGCACCTTGCATGTGCACACCACACATAAGCACCATGAGGCCTTCTTGGGAATTAGCTGAAACTTTATTATAACAAAAGAAATAAAAATAATTGCTTGGCCCCTCTTGAAACCCTCACCAGGCTCAATAGTTATATAAATTGTATTTCCACCAGTTTTTCATCAGAACCCTGATATTAAAAAAATCCACTCAATTCTGCATCAATACACTAAATACTATTTTTTTTCCAAAAAAGAAAAAAAAAAGCTATTTCAATACATTGCTCACAGTATAAGGGATTTTCCGTAACTCTTGTTTCACCACCTGCTAAGCCTTGGCACTGCCCGTGTTTACAAGAGCTGGAGGAAGGTCCCATTGGCACCACTTTGGGGTGACAGGCACGTCTGGGCTCCCTGCAGCATCCCACATCCCTGGCCAAGCCCCAGGAAGCTGCTCCCCTCTGCCAGCTGTTGTACAACTCGTTAATGGATCCTTATTTCAATGAATTCCCTGTGAATGGAATTCAAACAAACTTCAGCGGCGAATGCTCAGAGTGATCAAAACAAATCAGCCAAGACATGAAAGAAGAAAGGTTGAAGCAGCAGTGTTGTGGTACAGGCATGATTTTCATACTTTTCTTCTTTTTTTTTTTTTTTTTTTCCCCTTCCTCTCCATCATTTATTGTGAGATGATTAAGTTCAGTCAGAAGTAACATTGTGATTTTGATGGCTAAGAGATCTGAGGTGTTCAGCTGTCAGGAGATGCTCTGCATTTAGCATCTGTAATAACTCACAGGCACCGTGACAGGAAGCTGCTTCGTACACACCAGCCCTCAAAAAAAAAAAAAAAAAAAACCACCAAATGCTCGTCAAACAAGAAAGAGATGGCGTCTGCCAGCATCGAAACCGGGAAGCCTGGTGGGTAAACGCGGAAGACTAAAGGTGAACCTTACCCAGAGCAAAGATACACAGGGAGAAGTTGAAACGTGAATTTGCATCTGTTTAAATGATACCGTGACACCAGGATTTCCTGGGGAAAGAGGCAGAAACCAAGAAAATCAAAGATGAGATGCTGACTCAGAGCTTCAGCAGGAGCATTAAGCAACAGCCAAAGCCCCCAGTGCTGCTGGTGCAGCCCCCAGCTGGAGGGTCCCTGTCCAGCTGGGCTCCCTGCACTGGTCCAACTGTCCAACTGGTCCATCCGCTGCCGTGCAAGACAACCAGAGAACTTGCAGCCCTTAGCATGGGAGATCGTCCACCCACAGTCACAGGAGACGCAATTCCAAGTTTTTGCAGTTTGTGTGTGACCAAAATATTCCGTGTGACTAGCAGGCAGTAACATTGCCAACAAGGAGGGCTGGGAGCAGGCTCCGCGGAGCAGCAATTGCCTCCAGATTGACAGATGTTGGAGTGCCAGGTAAGGAACTGACCTTTTTGGATATGAATTTAATGCTGAAAAAAGTCCAGATAGTTCATATAAATTTTTTTCTGGCAGTCAAACCTTTTGGCAGCAGTTTCAATCCCAGGAAGAGTCTTAACACATTTCTACCAAGAAAAAAAAAAATCCATTACCACCACTGCTGCTTTATTTATTTCCTTGAACAAACTAAGATACACCCACGGAAGCACTTCACACAGGGAGCTCTGCTGGGATAGAAAAGCAGCTCAAAATAACAAAGAAATCACACCCCTCGCCAGCACAAACATCCCCACGTAGGTTTTAAGCACAACCCACGCGTGATGCTCAAATCCTCCCTTCCCTCCCCACAATTCGGAGGCCCAAAGGACCTCTCGGCGATGGCGCGTAGCAGCTGCTGGAGTGAGTTTTATGGACCCATCCACTTCAGATGCAATCCTCTTTATTGCCAAATTGGTCCTGGGCACTGCGATGAAAGCGCTGTTTGGTCACTTAATGGTGCAGGCGTCGAATGAGCCCTTGCCATCAGCTGCGTGGCCAAGAGGACAACTGACATGGTGCCTCTCACACCTGTAAATTAGCATAATTGACCATGGCCTTCATTGTGCCACTGTGAAAATGAAAGTTTATTAATGCGGCAGTAAAAAGAAAAGGGGAGGGAGAAAATAAAAGAGAGGAAAATGAAGGGACTTTTAGCAGAGGATGGCTTAGTGCTTTCGGGGGAGACTGGTACCTCGGTGCGCTGCTCCAGTAGGCACTGGGCTAATTGCACGGCGGTAGGGAGGGAGTGATGGATGGAGGCAGTTACAGGCACCATGACAGCAATAAAGAAGATGATACATGCCAATGCTCAGAGAGCTCCACCTGCACATCTTGTTCCAGACGTGGGAGACGAGGAAAGCGCCGTGGGAAAGTCCCCACGTCACAGCAGCACACGTCACCCCACGGGCTTCGCTCTGCTCTGGGCGGCGGCGTAGGAAATACGTCCCTAAAGGCCTTAACTTTTCCCAATTAAAACCACAGGATGATATGAGTCTGCCGTGAGGCATCAGCATCTCAGCAGAGTCAAATTTGGGCAAGCAGCTGCTTGGGTTATTTAAGAAATTGTCACCGCTGAGCTCATCCCGGAGGAGATGCTGGAACCCATGCGGGGATGGGGGATGCTCGGGGCCGGCCAGTGAGGCAGGTTTTGCTGGGGGTTGTCCCCAGGTTTGGGACAAGGGCACTGGCAAAGCTTGGCCAGGGCGCGAGGGTTGCAGACACAGGCATTGGCGGAGAAACGTTGCTCAGCACCTTTCTTTGGGTATGAATTTGCTGATCCTGCCCCTTTGCCTAAGCTCCCTCCTCTCCGAGTTGTGCAATATTCTCCGTCTCTGACCAGCACTAAGGATAAAACAAGCTGAATGTCAAACCAGCCCAGACACAAAAAAAAATAATAATAAACATTAATAACACCTTGCAGCTTCACTTCCTTGGCACTGGTTCATTGGTGGCTTTTGAAGAAGGCTCAGTCATTTCATCTCACCATCCAATCTGGCACTAAAAATAAACTTCTATTTTCCTACAGGTTCTCAGGTACAAAGCAGCAAGAGTGCTTTGTAATTTATTTGAAAGAAAGGAGTTAGTTTCTTTTTAATCCCCTAAACAGCATTTTTCCCTTCTGTAATGTGCCAAATCTCTGGGATTTTTTATTTTTTTTTTTTAATTTTAGAAAAGAAATTAATGCACAGAACAAAACACTGCGACAGAACAAAGCTGAGAGGGTTTGTTTGTCCCCAGCAAAGGGACTGAGATGACAGACAGACAGCCTTCCACTGCAGGTACAGCCCAGATTTGTGCTGCTTTGTCTTTTGTCTTTGATGCCTCAAATTAAAATGTGGTGGAAGATGGTAATTAAAAAAAAACAAAAACAAAAACCTGAGAACCACTTGGCTTTTTGCATTCATCCCATACCTCAGCCATCATGCCTCAAGGTTTAACCCTTCAAAGGCTATCTCGCCAGCAATAGGTGTTGCCTGCAAATACTTGTAACTCAAGGGGAACACACCCTACGTGTCCCTGCAGGGAAATAAAGTTGTGCTTGAGCTGGGGACCGGAGGAAAAAGAGATCCTGCCCTGCAGGGAAGCCCAGACCCTTGCAAATTCACGTCAAGAGGAGGCTGGGGCAGAAGACTGAAGATCAGGTGTTTTCCTCCCCTTCCCCAACCCGTGCACCCCCCAGCCTTCATGCCCTGCAACTTCTGGCTTCCTAAAATCATTCTGATTCTCATTTTTCACCCAGGGTATAAACACAGCCCTTTTCTTCGCCAGGGAACATGCCTCATGCACAGAGTCAGGCGGGCTGAGGATTCTTCTGGCTCTATTTCTGGCTCTGCAAATGATTCAGAGTGACCTCGAGGAGAGTCCTTCCCCCCAGTATGAGTCAAGTCCTGTACACGCTCACAAGTGCATCTGCCATCATCCTGAGTGCACTTATCCTGCGCCTGCGCTGGTGTAAATGTGAAGAGAGCTTGGTTCTCCTCTCCAATGCTACCCCCGCCCCCCACTATAAAATGTGACTCATACTGGCAGTTCTCCCGGTGGAAGGTTGTAAGGCTAAATTAATGTGTGCAGAGCACTTTGAGATGCAGAAAATTGTTTTATGAATGCAGAGTATTAATAATATTAGTGTAGTTACCATAGAAGAGGAAGGTGATTTAGTGCTATTTGTGTCTGAGAATTGCCATGCACAAAAATCACAGAATGGGTGAGGTTGGAGAAGACCTTTAAGATCATTGAGTCCAACCATTAACCCAGCCCTGCCAACCCACCAGCAGCCCCTGGCTCTGGGTGCCACATCTACACGCCTTTTAAACACCCCCAGGGCGGGCAGCGTTACCGTAACGAAGAGGGGGAAACCCCAGAATCCAAGATTGATTTCTAGCAAAAGGTGGTGAGGTTTCCTCACACACCACCCACCCCGTGTCCCCCCTGCGTACACCAGAGCGGTGCCAGACACCCCATTAGAGACCAAAGCCCCACTGGGCCAAGTGCTGCCCAGGCACTTCCCAGGGAGAAGCTGCTGCCAAGAGCTGATAAAAGGCAGCTGCAGGGGAAGAGCAAAGAGATTGTACCATGTTCCAGCAGCACCCTGCTCTCCAGCTCATCCCCGAGACCACTGAGCTGAGATAAACACAGGCATGACCACTGCCAGCCCCAAGCATCGCCTCTGCTCCTGATCCCCATCCTTCACATCTCCTAGGGGTTTCAGAAACCGTCTAGTAAATAGGTAGGGATACAGAGCACCACTTGTTTTAGTCAATCCCCAGCAAGAATTTCATCAAGAAATGAAAACACGCAGAGACTGTGGGTCTGATCGGTACCCGCACCCCATGGATGCCCAGCATCCCGGGGCAGGGGATGCGGGGCTGGTTACAGCTCCTTGCAGGGAAAGGGCACCAGCAAGGAGCCCCAACAGCACAGTTCTCATTAAAGTGCCTCCAGCTTGCGGGAACAGCTACTAAAGGTTAATCCTAAAATGAAAATCAACCCATGTTGCAAAAATTGGAAACAGCTTTCTGACCGCAAAAGCCTTAGCAGCTTGCTGAAAGTTGGAACAAACCACTGAGATGAATCAGCTGGGGCAGTTTGCCCATCAATAACCGATAGCAAAAGAAAACCCAGCCACAAGATCTGTCTCCTGTTAGCCAGATGCTTCAGCCCGTGGCCTGGGGACGGTACAGCAGCGAGAGGAAATGAGAGCACAAATCATATCACAGGGGAGCAGAGAGCCATTATTTATCAAAGCAGAGTGAACAAATACATTTGCATCCATTAATAGCTCCATGATCAATTACTGATAAGAACAAACTGCTCCATCCTTCTTGATCACTGAAAGCTCAGTGCTAATTTGGTCTATGGCATATTTCAGCTAATGAAGCCAACCAAATATGAATCAATCCACCCAGGGAAATAATAATGCCTAAACTTACAGTGGAAAAGAAATAAGTCTTTTCTTCTCAATACTCTAAATTGATCATCTGTCAGATTCAAGGAGGTGTGCTGGAGTTAAGGGGATATGGCAACATCTCCTGATACCTAATGGTAGCAAAGAAACAGTCTCTTTCTTAATTATCTCCCATGGGAAGACAGAAGAAAACAGTGCTGTAGTAAACACTTAAAAACTACACACATTAATTTATGCTGGCGGCTGCCTTTGTATTTTGGAACAAGTTGGACTGTTGTTTTTTTTTTTTCTAATTGCTTGATGAAATGTCCCATCAATCCTGTCAACACAAATAATGCCGCTAAATAACGGATGCCCACATGCCACCCGAATGGCAGGGCTGCTAATTAGAGCCAGCAAACAGATGCAAAGGTGCAGGGGCAGAGCGGTGGGCAAGAGGTGACCTCTCCTCCCCCCCGCTCCCAGCTCCCCACACCAGAAAAAGACACGGGCTGGTGTGAAACCGCGGCTGGTGCCAAACCGTGCCTGTCACCGGCAGCGTCTGGTGCCGATCAAGCACTTGGCAGCACTTCTTCCAGATCCTCCCCAGCTTCCCCACGGACCCGGTTTTAGACTGATGATGGGACTGGATGTTCTGCCAGCAAGACAGACATCGGCACACTGCTCTCCCACCCCCTCCCCAGCTCGGCGGGGACCCAAGGCGTGGGACACCCAGAAGACCTGTCCCCAGCTGCAATTAGCCATGTCACAGCTTGCAGCTCATCTCCGTGCAGTGGAAACTGGCCCATCCCAGCCACAAACTTCACTGCCCAGCAAGGATCATGACCACGAATAAAAGGGGGGTGAAAAAAAGGATGTAAAAAGAAGTAGAATATCTTAATAAAAGCCAGTGAGGTTTCTGGGTATGTTTTGGTTCTGTGCTGCTTTTGAGCACCTCCGACTGAAAGAGATAATTCATTAACTTGCTGTCTGTAAGGCTGGATTATTCCTTATTATTTTGGCTGCATTGCTGCAACTAATTTTTGGCAGCGAGAACATACAGGTTTTAATGCTTTTTGAAAAAGGTAGACCAAAGCATTCTCCTTGGAAGCAGCGTCAGTAATTGATTTTTCATTATTAGGGAGATAATTTACTTAAATGCAATAGCGGACCCCCACTGAATAGAGGGCCAGCTAATTCCAGCCTCGGATTAGTGCAGCCTGGTAAGATTAGCCTGGGCTCAGGGAGGTCTTGGTCCCTGGATGCGCTCAGGCCAACAAGGACTGCACGCTGGAGAAAGGTGTGAGCCTCGGACCAAAGAGGGTGTTGTGTAATAAATGCTGGTATGAAACGCTGTCTTAAATAAACCCAGATGCCAGCAGGGCCAGTTCATCACCTCCTCCCTCTTCACCCCCTGGGTCACTGCTGAAAAGCATCTTCCTTGCAATGGAGCATCCGCGTTGTTTCAGGGCACTCGTTCCAACACACTAAATCCCAAAGGAGAGCAACCCAAATCCGCCACATTTTGCACAGTTTTGCTTGACTTGGCTTGTGCAGGCTCAGGCTGCACACAGGATGGGGCAGGTGGTGGGAGCCCGTATCCACGCGCTCAGAAGGGCAGCGCTCGGCCATCGATGCCCTCCTTTATCACAGCCATCCAACCGCAGCCATGCTGAGGGCCCCAGCTCCACCTGAGGTGAACTTTCATCTGTCAGCCTCTTCCAAAAACCCGCTGGAGCCGACAAGACAAACGCTGAATGCAGAAAGGGCTGCACCAGGCGCTGGGAGAAGGCAGCCGGCGCTCGGGGTGGCCGGCAGCAAGCAGCGCTCATTAGAAATAGCCACAGCATCCGCACTCCTTACCTGTGCATCATGCTGTCACCTGGAGAGGAGCCCACGGACTCGCACGTGCACGTAACAAAGATGTTGTTTAGCAGCTTGTCAGCAGCTGTAAATTGGCTGAGAAGTGGAGCCGTTTGCATTCTCCATGGGGCTTGAACTGAGAATTAAACAGTGGCAGCAACTGCTGCTGCTGCCTGATGGAGCAAATCAATTCTCTCCCTCCCTCCTTTTCCTCAGCACCTCCCCAGCTCGGATTCATCGCAGCGTTGGCCATGTAGGGCAACATTAGCCAGACAGGCCTCCGGGGCCAGCAGGAAAAGGCAGCGAGAGATCAGGGCAATTAACCTGAAAGGCCCCTGGAGAACTGAGAAAGAAGGAGATTGGGGGAAAACTCAGGATCTGAGCCCTCCATCTGTCCGCGTGCTGCTTTAATTGATCTGGGAGTCAATCAAACCAGCAGCAGCTTTTACTCAGCTAATCTGAACTCTGTGCAAGGCAAGCAAATAGAGGGCGAAAGGGCAGAACGGGATCCTCCAGCATCTCTGCCTGTTGCAGATGAAAGTTCAGCCACGGGTAATACCAGCCAGCAGCAAGGGAAGGCAGGGCAGGGCAGCAAGGCACCCCCCGCCCACCCCCAGCTGACCATGCGGTATGCTGAGACCGGGTTTATAACGATGGAGAAATTCAGACACCTCTGCACCTGATCTGATGAGGAGCATCAAACTACACAGCCAGCAGCCAGCGCTACCACACAGTGATTAAACACCTTCCGAAGCAACCCAGCCTGTCTGGAGCTGCTGCCCCTGGGATGGGGGGACAGACTTGCTGGGCCGTGGGTTTTAGCCGTCTCCTGACAGCCTCTGTTGCAGCCATACCCCTTCACCCTCCCTCCAGCCAGCTCTGACAGCCAGTTCCTGGGCCAAAAAGTAATTAGAAAGAATGGTTTGTAAAGGTGGGCCATCAATAACCCACCTTGAAACGGCGACGCGTGGGAACCAGACAGTCCATCACAAGGCAGTGACGGATCGCCTGGCCAGCGGACCACAGAGAGAGGAGTCCTCCAGCACATTAATCATCCCCAATCCCAGGATAACCCTGGAGACCTTGCCAAACATTAGCAACATTTGCCTTCATCCCTGCTGCTTGCTTCTTCTCTTCCCCTTGCTTTTTTTTTCCTCATCCTTAATTTCCACTTTCCTTGCCTCCTCCACCTAGCAGCCCCCGCCAGGTCTCCCCAGCCCCTTTGGTGAGCCGCAGTAATAGATCCAGGCGGGAAGAGCCGGGGGTGCTGCCCACAGCCCTGCTATTTCCACATTACTCAGGTGCCCCGGTGCTCACTCACCCTGGCAGTAGCTCAGCACATTATCCAGAGTGATAAACATCACACGCATCCTCACCCCAACGGCACCATGCTCTGCCACCCTCCCACCTTCCCCCGGCCCACACATGCCCCTGTCCCTGCAAACACAGCAGCACCCACCCACGCTTTCATCACAGGGGTAGCTGCCTGCCCATACCCCTTCGCCTGGGGATGCTGCCCCTCCCCAGTGCCCCCAGTCTCACCGGGTATAGAAGCATAATTAGTTCAGTGAGGTTGCCTCTTGCACAGCCTCATCTGTTTTGCATGGGCAAGGGAAAAGGAGGGAAGTAGTAAACATCATCTTTATTTTAGAAGGAAGAACAACATTAAAAGCTTCTGCACTGCCCTTTCCAAAGCCCTCTGGCTTTCTGATTTCTCTTCAGAAGACAATTCTGTTATTGCAACCAGCTCCGGGGAGCTGTTTTGTTCTTGTGAGTGGTGCACATACAGAGAAATTACGCTTCTCCTGAAGAGCTCTTACATGCATAGAGATGCTCTGTCAATGCCCAGCCTGGATGATTAACACCAGGCTTTGGCTCTCCCATTCAGTCAGAGATGGTCTGCAGAGGCGTCTGCTTTCCCCCTGCTTCAGGGAACAGAGAGCGCGAGACTGAGATGCTTCCCCTCTCGCTTTCTTCTCTGTACAGAAGGTCAGCTCCAGCCCTGCCAAAACTGTGCAAGGCTGCCAGGAGACTGCTGAACCCAGCTGCTGACAGGAGATGGGTTTGAAGAACGAGGCTGCGTCCATCATAAAAGAAACTGTTTTGCCACCTTGCTCTCTTACAGGGCACAGATGAAAATCCAGCTGGATAATGACCTGCCAATAATGTTTCCCAATTTCAGGGTCTTTCAATGCATCCCCAGGCACCAGCTGGAGTCAGAAAGGGGAAAAAGCTTCAAAATATCCTTGTCTACAAGTAGCATTTGTGCCTGTGCATCTCTGGATCTGAGGGGATGCTTCGAGGGACAGGAACAGATGTTCAGGCAGAGAGCAGCTGTCTGCACATGTACCTCTGCCCAGATGTTTGCCAGTCCCCTCTGGCAAAGGGCCAGCCCAAAACCGGGATGCAGCAGATTCCCCGTCCCAGCAGGGAATCTCCTTACTCAGCCTCAAGTCTGGGAACCTCTAATCAGGGAGGACCTTTATAATCACTGTGGGTTATTACAAGATGAGTGTTCTGTAAAAAAAGTTAATGGGCACAGCTGTACCCCATGTGCGTAACCACCAGTCCTGTAACCAGAGCACTACTCAGAGCTTCCAGCCTCATGGGGAAATATCAGGTTTAGAGCTTGAGCTGGGGCTCATTCCTTCCTGAAGGAAACACGTGCCTCACTGAAAATGAACATCGCCAGCAGCAGCAGGTACCAGCCCATATTCTGCACTGTGATTCCTATCAGCTTTTAGCTTATCCCTCAGGCTTACCACCTACCCTCCACGTGTGCCTCATCATCATCATCAGAGATGGAGTCCACAAACCCTGCCACACGGCCCTGCCTTTGCTTTTCAGTGGCTTTTGGGTGGGTGCATCAGCACTGAGAAGGTTTTTGAGGAGGCTGCAGGGATGGGATGGGGCAAGTACCAGGTGATGGCTTAGGCCCTGGTATAAGCCCTGAGACTTTGGAATAGTTTGGAGAGATGTTCCCTGTCTCGGCTGGTGGATGCTCTCCTCCTGCCAATGCCAATGGGCACTGGGAACATCTTATTTCACCGTTACCAGCTGACAAAGATTAGACAGTATTTAGAGGGGATAACTTGGCAGAGCAAGTCTTTGAAGCCTGGATTAGTACCACTGGGTTATCTCCCCGCAGTTCTTAGGGCTGGGATGAGAGAAACAATTAGATCATTAGCGATCCTCTCTAATTGTGCCATGATGAAAGGAGTAATCAATGCCTGATGCCTCCTCTGTGCCAGCCGCAGGGGACAGGCTGCTCTCCGCTCAGATCTTTGCCTCCCTGGAGCACAGACCAGCTTTGTTGTGTTTACCCCACAGCAGCGACCCTGCTATCAGATTCCGGCACGCAGAGGCACAGGCTGGTCCTATTCCTCTCCCAGTTTCCTCCAGCCTAGAAGAGGTAAAGCAGCTCTTCAGCTCCATCCCAGGAGGAAATTCCAAGGCAAAGAATTTGTGGAAGGAACTGTTTCTTTTGTTGTTGTTACAACATTTGGTAGCAATCTTCTCTCTCTCTCAGGTGCTCCAGAGATTGATTTTGCATCATCTGTCTCTCACTCAGGTTTCTAGTCTGATAATATCACAGCACAGACTACAGAAAGGTTACAGCAGCACCAGCGCGTGCTTGATAGGAAACACCATTAGGGAGTGGGATATGTGACAGCTGCTGCCTACAGCTGCTGCCAGCCACCGAGAGCATCTCCAAAAGCAAAGCCTCAGCAAGATAAAAGTTATAACAAGACTTCGAGCAATACAGGATTTGCACGTGACTCTCACTTAAACGGGTGTTTGGCTGAACGGCAGAGCTGGTGCTGCCCGTCTGTGCCGCACCTGCAGGGATGGGCACAGGCTGGAAACGCAGCCGAGTGCCTCAAGCAGACACCCAGCTCCTCTGGCTCTTTGCTTTCCTCCCTGATGTGGGGCTGAAGGAGCAGAATCGCAAGAGTCTAAGCAAAGTCAGGCTTGTTGGGCAGCCTAAGACAACATCTAAATGAAGATGTGTGTAAAAACCTGCTGCTACTTCAGCTCGGCTCTCAGGACTGCCCGGGTGATGCTCCTCAGTGAGCAGTGGTACCTGGCCCCAGCTTTCCGCAAAAATATCCCCCAAAGAAATCACGGAGACATCCAAACCACACAGCCACCCCCTATCCACAAACTCGCACTCCGAGTACATCTTAAATCCAAGCTGAGATTCCCTGGGCAAACACAAGCCTAGTGTGTAAAGCCCTGCCAAATCCCACTATCCTCGAGCAGGGCGCTCCTGGATTGTGGGAAAGACGGGAGGCAGAGTCCTAAAGTCTGGCTGGAGAAGGGATTTTCACCGCTTAAGCACATCCTAGTCCAGGCAGCTCCGAGTGAGTTGGCAGGTTTCCACCTCGGCAGCTTCAAGCGCATTTTCCAGGGAGCCAGCCCTCATCCTCTGCGTGACTGACTCCTGCCATCTAGTGCTGCTCGCCGGCCCGGGCTCCCCCCGAACCCCGGCCCCCCAGCACAGGGCCAGGGCAAAGGCCAAGTGTGAAAACTCCCCAGGGACCCGGGGAAACGGCTCTTTCCAACAGGTCATGACACAGGCCAGGGCTTTGGGGCAAAGCATCTAAGCAGAGCCTGAAGGGGGTCAGCCGGGAGAGCAGAGGTCGGAGGAAGAGGGGCTTGGCGATGCTGTAAGGCGGGATGGAGAACAAGGGCTCTTCTCTGGTGGCTGCTCCTTGGTGCCCGGCGCAGCTCGAAGGCAGAAGCTGCACTGCCTACAGAACCAGCCTGGCTGACCTCCCGGCCAGCTTGTTTGATGCCTGCAGAACCAGCCCGTCTGACCTCCTGGCCAGCGTGCTTGATGCAGGGGCTGCACACGTGCCGAGGAAAGCCAGGCACCAGCAGCCCCAGGAATGAGGAGCCCTTACACGTGCTGGGGCTGCAGGGGTTGCACATGAGTGGGAAAAGCTCCCTGGCTGCTCTGTGCTGCCCAGCACCGCTGCTTTGTGCCCTCGCAAGCTCACACTGACACGGCTCTGGCGTTGCAGGCAGGGTCTCGCACGTGCTGTGGGCAGGAGCGGCCACAGCCCTGGTCCAGCTCATGGCTTTGAGCCATGCGGCTCTGCTCCCCTCTCCCCACTCACCCCAAACCCATGCACAACCCGGCAAATCCATCATTCAGCTGCAAATGCATCACCTGGACTGAAAGGTCTGTACTGGGAAGCCACAGTTGCAGGGCTGGGAGAGGGGGGGATCTCACCACCCCCTGCACCCCACTAGCTGTGATGCTGCCAGCCCTCAGGGCTGCTCACCTCCACCCCAGCATCACCCCACCCCCCCCCCCCGCCCCAGCCCAGCACCCTGGCAGAGCCTTTCTCCAAGCACTTTCACTATGATAAGTGGAACTATTAGGCAAATTTGTTATTGACTGTTTCATTTTAGACTATTTTTTTGTACTTTCATGGAAACATGACTAATAAAAATGCACTTTATCTTTCTGGATTTATGGGTTCGTAAAGCTGCTTTTATGTACCTCGGGGAATCAGGGGATTAGAGCTGTATTAAACATCTCTAGTGAAAATGCCACTCAGGTGAAAAGGGGGAGGGAAAGGGGGGAAATTTCAAGGGCAAGGAACAAGCAGAAGCAAACTTGGCAAAAAAATATGGTTTTAATATATTATCTAAAGAATAAAAACCTCATAAAAAATTATTGCCAGGCAGGTGGAATTCATAATACCACTGCTTGTGAATTCTGCCTGGGAACTTCCTCCCTAGATGAGAGTCATTAAGTAAAAGCAAAATACTGATGCACAGCCTACCTGGATGGGGAGCAAAGGAAGCAAAAGGCGGGAGGAACCTGTCAGTAACACGAATCACCCCTCCCCCCCACAAAGAAACTATTGTATATTAAAAGCAGGAGATGTTTCCTGTCACGGCTGGAAGTATTTCCCATGCAGCAGGGGGGCACTTTGGGGATGCAGGATGCTGGGGCTGGAAGAAGGACAGTGGGAACAGAGAGGAGGGATGACTTTGTACAGCGATGACAAACTGCTTCAGGTATCGCTCAGTATTGCCCATCCTTATGGTTTATTTGAAGTCTGCATGCAGTCTTATCTCTGAAGTCTTGTCTTGCACCTGAGATAATTTTTCTGTCGGAAATTATCATCTCATTTCAAACGCTTAAGTCTTTTGGCCAAAAAGTCAAAATGAGACAAAACCTTTGAGGAAGTTAATTTTGTAACAAAGTCATCTTTTCATTAAGCAGTCACTTCTACTGGAAAGTCATCAATACAGTTACCTGCACAAAGCCTTTGATTTCAGCCAAACTACTTTACCAGCCCCGGTTAAAGCATTGCCGGCCCTGTCACTGCAGCTGGTGATCTAATCAACAGTCCAGAGGAGTTAGTCGGGATTTAGGGCGATATGAGAGCAGAATCCACAGCGCTCACTACACAGTGTGTAACCACCAGAGCTAAGCTATTAAGTTCTACTTTTCAATAAGTTCCGGCAAAAGGAGTAAATTAGTAATTTTTTCCATCGACTTATTCAGGGCTGGAAACGGATATATCTCTGGTGACCCAGACCCGCTCTCCCATGCAAGTTGTCCCCCCTTGGACTGTGGTCACCCCCACAACAAAGATTAGCCCCTGCATTTTGATGCTGTATTTTCTCTTCCCTTCCCTTTGGCAAAGAGCCTTTGGAGAAGTTTGCCCACAATAAACACTTGATTTACAAATGCCCCGCTCGAGACAGCTGAAGAGAGGGGTATATATCCCTGTAATTAATCCTCCGAGGGCACTAATGGCATAGACAGCGCTGCTGGCGTAAGTCAGTTGCTACTAAACAGCTTGTGTTATCTAAGGAACAAACATGTTTCACACCCAATAAACGTCCCTGGTGATGAGTGCTGCTACACAGACTGTAAATCTGCCCCTGCCTCCCCCTCCTCACACGTGGGCAGGCACATGGGGGAGCTTCCCAGCACAGCCCTCCTTCCCACAGCCTCCTTTTTAACCAGACTGGGCATTTTCCTTCAGTTCTCCATCGGGGTGGAGGGGTGGGGGGGGTCATTTTGCTGAAGCTGCTTAGGACAGGCTGCACCTCCACAGGTCAGTCTCAGTTGCAAGCTGCTTGTCCCCAGCACACCAATACACTGAATTGTGCATGAAGTCACCGCTCCACTGCCAGCACAGATGTCCCCAGTGGCTGAAACAGTTTGGTTGTGTACAGCAACATTTTTTCCCCACAAAATTCATACCTAGCAAGAAAAAAGCACTATTTTATTTAAGCATCTCTGGCTTCAGACTCCCTGAGGCTGCAGACGCCTCTACTTTGGTGCCGGGATATTTTCCCAACCAGCCAGTACATCAGCAGTGATTGCAGCGAGCTCCAGCCCAGGTTTCTCAGATGCTGCCCTCCTTTAAACGTCTGCAGGCACAGCTGGGTGCTTGCAGGGATTTCCAGCAGAGTCGAGCTAAGGCTCAGCAGGCCCTTTACAAACCTCAGACGAATGCCTGCCTTTGGCTTCACCCGAGAAGCATCTCCCCCTGACTACAAAAGCTGCCCGTGAGCCACAGGACCGGGCAGCATCACCCTGCCGAGCGCTGTGATCTCCCTGGGAGCCTGCAGAAAACCTCCTCCTCCTGTCTCTTTCTGAGGCAGATCAAAAACAAAAGACCGTATTATACTTAAAACCCATGATATAATAATAACAAGCTCTGTGATGATGAAAAGAGAAAACAGTAATATGAAATACCAGGTGAAAAACACCCTGTCTTAGCTCGGTTTATATTACTTATGTTTATGACAGCACTATCATACCAGCCACAATAAGATGAACGATAGGATGGATCGGTAAATATTATCTTCCTCCTGCAGAAAGAGAGAGCGCCAGTCCCAGAGGTGTTTAAGCGGTTTGCCAAGCCCCAAAAGTGACAAAATCTAATACAGGCTTTGCAAGGAAGATGTTCCCAGAGCCCACCCCAGCACACATGGGTACAGCTCTGTGGTTTAGAGCGTAAGAAATATGGGCTCAAGCGGTGGGTTGCAACAGCCATTTACATTGCTGCTGTCAAGTATTGTTATTATTATGTATTTTTTTTCATTCATCTGCCTCCTAACTGCAAAGTCCTCATCTGGCTCACCCATAAGATCCAGATGGTGCAATACAAGGAGTCTTCCCCCGTTGCTTCCAGGAGGGGCCAGCTGTCTAAATACCTTTATCAAAGCTGATCCCAAGGTCTGTAGGTCAGAAATTGTGCCTTCTTGCATTACGTACAGTCCTGCCCCACTGAATTATTGCAAAGGCAAATCCAAGTACCAAGCACCACCCGAGCTCCGAGATGGATCCCACCTCCCCCTGATGCGGGGAAGAGCTGAGCACGTTTTGGCAGCGCAGGGAGGGGAATGGCTGTGGCAGCTGCACTGGAGCTACTGTATTAAATTGAGAGAGTTTGTCAGCTGCTGGAAACAAGGATCTGCTTTAATGACACTGTGTTTTACACCAAGAGCCCAACTCGGGTAGGACAGTTATACACACACGTACACAAAATAGGGGACTAAAAATCCCTAGAGGATCAATTTTCGTGTTTCAGGCCAGAAAAATAACATCTGGGATGGTTTCACATGCTGGTGGAAGAAGCAAATATCAAATAGGGGAACGTGCAGGTGATTTCCACCAGCTATAGGCAATCAGCCATGCTGCCACGCAAACAATTGTGCTCAACTTCCAAAAACAGTTTTCTTCAGTCTCATTTTCTTTCCACAATTACCTTTCTAACAATCAGGCACTTGCAAACAATCATCCAGAGGACTCAGGGAAGAGTTATACTAAATGAGGGATTGTAATAAAAAAAATTTCTTGTTAAAATATTACACTACCTTTCAGATATGTACAATACCACTGAGAAAATTTTGAATTCAGCAACGCACACATTCCAGGATTATAGAAAAATCAAATTTTGCTCTCCAGATTACCAGGGTATCACCAGACAGAAGCCCTTAGTGTGTCTGTAATATTTTATAGCCCAATTACCTCAGTAATACCTTTTCTCTGGACACACACATTTAACGGTTTCAGAAGCATTAAAAATTATACAGTTACAATTACATTAGGTAAAGACACAATTCTGCTTAAGGATTTTGGCAGTGACGTGTTTAAGTACAACTCAAACTCGGGCGGAATTCCTCTGCATTGCCAGGTAGGAGGCTTTTGCTGATGGTTACTGTAAGTAACGCCGAACCCATCTGAAACAGCAGGCTGAGTCCCTCACTGTTGTGAAATAGGCTTCAGTTCCTCCCCATCCATCCCCCTCCACTTCGGTAGGAGGGCTTGGCTCACACCTGAGCCTTGGACATGAAGCTCCACAGAGCTAGAGCCTCCTCGGCTCCAGGTTTCCCCAACCACCTCTTTTTGGAGATGCTTTTTCTGCCGTCACCCCTTTTTATTTTCTCCTTCCCAGAGCAGGCCAGTGAACGCTTCCACTATTGACTTTTAATCATGGGTCTTGAAAGCTTTATGTGAGTGTCAAACCTCTGTCGGTGCTAATAAAACCACGGAGCTGGAAATATTTGCCGCTGGGAGGGTGGCTGCAGAGAGGAGGGGGAGGGAGGGAGAGCTGGGGAGACTCAAAGGACAACACTGAAGGGAGGATAAAGGCAACGGGAACTTTGGGAGCTGGTTTTTTTTGTAGCTGGCAGGGAGCTCGCCTGCAGTTTTCAGGAGAGACAGGAGGACTTCTGCCCCTGGGAGCTCCCTCTGTCAACTCCACAGGCAGCACTGGAGGCTCTGCTGGGCCCTCCTGGATTGAAGGTGCTGCTGTTACCTTCTGGAGGTGCTTGAACAGCCCCGTTTAGAAACAGTCTCCCCCAACATCACGTAACTCCCCCCTTCCCCTGCTTCAGAGGACAGAGGGAGGGGGCAGGTTGCAGATTTTCACCAAACCTGGATGCTTTCCCCTTTTCAGAGGACAGCTGCCCACTGCCTGCTGGAGCCCACTTTTTCCTGCAGAAGCTGCTCTGCCTGGTTTCAGCCACCCGTCCCGACCCCTGCCAGGCACAGGCACGCTTCCTTCCACGCTTTTGGGGAAGACAAGGCTCAACCCTCCACAGCAGCC
This sequence comes from Falco naumanni, assembly GCF_017639655.2. Lineage (NCBI taxonomy): Eukaryota > Metazoa > Chordata > Aves > Falconiformes > Falconidae > Falco > Falco naumanni. The sequence continues at coordinate 4,397,425 of NC_054072.1, forward strand.
TTCACCCCGAGATTTCAGCATCTTTAACAAGCACAAGGCGATGGCCACCACTGATGCCAGGGACTGCAAACCCAAAACGTCCCCCAGTCACCGAGCCGAGCCCCTCCTGGCGTGGCTGTAGCACCGGCACCCACGTGCAGCCCCAGCAGAACCACCAGAGCTCCATCACCCTGTGCCTCTCCAGCTAAGCACTCGCCTGAATGTTGATGGGGATTGGAAGGGAAAGGGGCAGGAGCACCTGGGCTGCAACGTTTAGATATTAATATGAAAAACGTCTTACTGATAACTTTTTCTCATTATTTCCGTGTTATTATAATTTCATGCAAACTTCTTTCCAACACTGCTCCTGACTGCCGCTACACTTGTTCCGAGCTGGATCTGCCCCCCAGCAATGCTAATAATGGCTTCCGGATCATTTTTATTCATTTTGTGTTTCACTCACAGCACTTCATGTGACTTATGTATCCCCCAAAGCTCATATTTCTATTTGAATTGCAGGGCAAGTTGTGGGTTTTAACATTCTGACTGCACACACATTCTCCTCTCCCTCAAAATGAAAGATCATTTGAACTTTGAATTGCATTAGCATGACATTTTTCTACTAAATTACCCTGGCTGCACTCAGTCTGAAAAGAAACAAACCCCTTTTAACTTTGCGTAGGTTATGCAGATGTCTAAACACCAGAGGCAACACACAGTGGGGAGAGGGCAGCAGCACTGCTTGGCATCCTCACCCCGCGAGAGGCAAAGTCCATCTGTGAGTCCTCTAGATCAGAGCCAGGATCTACCTGATCCCTTTCCAGGACAGACTTGGAGCACCGAGGTCTGAACATCAGTCACTGACTCATCAGCAGCCAGCGCTGCTGGCTCCGTGCAGCTGGGGCAGCTTCATGTCTGCATGTGCCAGGGCAACACACCAGTGTCTGTGGACCACCCACCCCTGCCCTTGCACACCCACTCTGCCCGCTGCGGGGTGACCGACATGTCACCAGGTACTGTTCATCTTATTCCCGATTTTCGTGGCAGCAGTAAGCACCACCGATGTTTTGAGACTTGGTTTTCAATGCCCACCCCACGGGCTGCATCTTTCTGGTGGTAAAAAATGTTCCTGCTCCCTGCTTCGGGAGGCTTTCGTGTTGCAGGGTGCCTGATCCTGCTCAGTTCCAAAGTTTGGAGTTTTTTTGGTTTTGTTGTTTGATTTTTTTATTATTTTTTTAAGACAACCACATGGTATCAACAGGTAGGCTTGGAGAAACATTTCAACTGCCTGTGCCCCCGCAGCTTCCCCCTCAACCCCCAGCCTGGTTTCTCCCCCCATTCACCCAACCTCATCAGTGGTTCGAGCCAAGTGACTCACGCACTTGACCACCACATTTTAAATTACAAAACACTTTTCCACGCCCAGACTGGCTCCTCTCTGGATGAATCTCCTAGCTCTGTAGACCTCTGCCTCTCACATTTACAGGCAATGCATTTCCATCTGAAGAGGAATTTAAAAACTATTAGTCGGGGAACGCAGCAGATAGTAACTATAGCAATGCATCAATCACAGCATGGTAATTACACACCACCGGCTTGCCTGTAAAAGCTGGTCTACCTGGCAGAAAATGGCAGTAATCAGCCTATTGGCAGCAGACAATACAGCATCATTTGTAATTCTTATGGCTGCATGTTCTTCGTTTCACAGGGGCTGGATGCTAATCAATGAGTTGCCATGGTTACCCGACATCCCTGACCATCAATACATAATGAGATGCAAGGAAATTAGAGGGGTTTTTAGTCACTGCTCCTAGGGAGGAGCTGGGGGACCTGGCTGGCTTTAAGCTCCCCTCCACACTGCGCCCACAGGTGGGAAGCTCTGAACTTGGGCAGATGGTTTGAACCTGCTTTTGGCTTCTCCTCCACCACCAAAGTAACACAGCTGAAAAAAAACCAACTTTCTGCTCCGAGCACCACAGTCACCTCCCAGCCAGGGGCACTGCAGAGGTTCCCTAGCAGAGGGCAACAGTGGCAGAGCAACAGTGCATCTCCCCAGAAAGACGAGGGGCATCTCCTGATGGGGAGAAAGGTACAGGCTTCAGCCCATGGGCAAACAGTGCTGACACGGCAAACAAAGATTGAGGCTGGAAAAGGGAGGAACAGGCAGGTAGACGGCATTGCCAAGTTCACACAAGGAACCTGCAGCGGAGCACAGCACAGGCTGTCCGGTGAAACAGGCAGAGGCTGCCCATGGTCACTGCCAGCCCGCAGGCTCCACCGAGGTCAGAAAGCAAAACCTGCCCCAGCATCAGAGATGTTTCATCCCCATCAAGCTTGTCTTCCCAGAAATAGCCAGGGTTTTTTGTTAATAACCTAATTACTTTAATATGCATCAGTATTAAAAAGAAGAAAATGACATTTGATGTTTGCAAAATTTAAGTCTAGTTATGAATCAATTTCCTAGATTGTTCTCATTAAAATAATTAAATTACCTGTTGTGTGCTGGAATCTCTTGGGAAACCATGAACATTTTTCCTCTCTTTGGGGGTTTTGGGGAGTCACCACTCTGCAGACCCAGCACACGAGATGTGCCAAGGGTGCTGCTGGTCTCCCAGTGGTGGGGCAAAGGGGTCCAGGGCTTCACAACAAGCACCAGGGAGTGACCTGCTCTGGTGCAGCATCTCGGTCTTTTTTAATTGAAAGGCCATCTAAGCTTTTTCAAGAAAGCCTCTCAGCAGCAGCTAGCCTTTTCTAAGAACCATCTAAGGATTATCGTCTGCAGCATCGCCTTTGTGTTTCATTTATAACCACATAAAAGGTAGGCTGAACCTTGAACGCTCATTCTGTTTGTCTCCGTACCCTCTTTGCTTGAATGCACAGGCATATCCACAACGATTTAAAAGATAAACATCCACAGGGATTTTACAGACCAACCACACCAGGTTTCATGGATGAAATGAGATGGAGCAGGACAGAGAAGGCACTGAGCAGCCTGACCACCGATTACAGGATGACGCAGGTTTTAGGACCAGAACTGGGAGAGTGTGAAGATTAATGTCCAGAGCAGATTGCAGGAGTAAAGAGATTAAGTATTTTTAATTACACTCTGATTTTAGGATTGATGCTCCCCCTTTCTGTGCCGTCACTTCTCAGCTAACATGGAGGACAAGATCCAAGGAGCTGCTCGCCACCAATGGGCAGGAGAAAACCAGACAGCAAAGCCCAGCGCAGGGTGTTGCTGCTTTGTAATCATCCCATCCAAACTACTCACATGCAAAATGCATGAGCTCCATCTATTAGCGGTTGGTTCTCGGGTGGCTCTCAGCAGGCCCCTTGGCATGCAACAAGGTTTGTTGATGTGAAACAACACACACTGTAAACACATTTTAGTATGCAGGAGGAGTAGGACCAAAAGGGCTGAAGAACGAGGCTAGGACAGAAGGAGAGGCTGGCCAGGCCTCCCCTCACAGCCCGGCCGGCGGATGCTCAACAGCTCCTCTCTGCCTTTCCAGGTATCTGCTCCCCCCTTGAGCTCGAGCGGCTGTGGACACCAACCCCCCCTTCCCCCAGGCTGAAGCAGAACTGCTCTTCCCATCCCTGCAGCAGGGCATTCCCGGGGGGAGCACAAGTCCCAGATCCTCAAAACCCTACAAAAACTGAGCAAAACAGAAGGGCGCAGGTGGCACAGTCATACAGGGTCTCAGCACCTCCTGTTTACCCACCACACAGCCCATTCCCATGTTCTTCGCACAGGACCACTTTTCCCCTATTCCCCAGGGCTGGCAGTGCTTTCCCCTTCGGCTCTCCCAGCACCCATCCCCAGGGTGACCCCCGCTCATTCGGAAAGCACCCAATTGCTCACACATCTGGAAGGGAAACAACTTCTTCCTTGCTGTTCTGGTCTTGTTTTATTGTTATTTTGAGAGAAGTGAAAAGAAAAAAAAAAAAGGGGGGGGGGGGGAGAGCTGGCATTAGGGACATTGCAAACAGCACCAGCAGCCTCTGGTGGGCACGGCAAGTCCTACAGCTGCGAGCACCCAAACCGCGCACCCTGGACTGCGGGCACCCGTGCAAGTTGCCTCCTTGCTCGCTCAAACAGGGAAACACTTTGGGTAAGGAAATGCAGCACCGTCAAGCCCTCAGCTCTCCCTCCTTCAAGGTTTAACAGCCCACCAACACGCGTAGGCGGCGGTGGGATGCTAGCAGCCCCCGCTCACCTCTGGGGTCCTGCCTGGATAAACCCTTTAAGGCCAAGCTCAGCACCTGACTGCACCATCCCTCTGCTCGGTGCACAGACCTGATGGAATCAGCCAGGAATCACATGCAAAAGCCATTGCACTAGAAGGGCTTCTCCTGACAAAATTAACTTGTGACTAAGTGATTAAATCAGCTTTCTCTACCTATGGCACTGTCTAGGCTGAGCGCCGACTCCAAGTCACACTCTGCACAGATAAGCCAGACCTTATCTCGCAGCAATCCTGTTTTCTCCTCCAGCGTCTCCCACTCAGACATGCCACAGCCACGATTGTATCTCACAGCACACAACAAGGACCTCTCAGACCAGGTGCCACGTTGGAAACATCCAGCCTCTGCTCCCACACAGAAGGTGCCAGGAAGGAATTCTGCTGCTGGCTCTCACCTTCCCTTCGCAGCCAAGGAAACTGCTCCAGGCTCACCTGGGATTTACTTTAAACTGTCCTTAACCTGCCTCCGCTTAACACACACAGTATAGATATAGGAGTCAGCCCACAAGTATGTTAAGGACTAAGTAAAAAAGAAAGGGGAAAACATTTTGCCCAGGACCATCCAAACCTAAGAACTGTGCCAAAGCCAGCAGCAGAATCCTCTCGGCTCACAGCAAGCACAAAGTTGTGAAATCCCACTCCCTCTCCAGCAAAAACCTGTCTGCCCCCCAACCCCCGCAACCCCATCTTTTCAGCTTCCTAACACAGCTTTTTAAGTAAGGTGGACCCTCCCAAGAGAATAGAAACCTTTACCATGGAGCCAGCAATAATTGAAGTTTTTATGGAAAGGAGGTGATGGGACACCCATCCCAAAGCCACTCTCCTGGCACATGCTGCAGAGTGGGCTGCAGCCAGCACACCATCAGGCCCCATCGTGATCCCCCATCAGCCTCTTCTCACACAAGGTACCAGCCGTTTGGTGGGTTCTAGCAAAAAATCTCAGATCTGTGTCCATCTGTGTGTCGTGTCCCCCCCCCCCCCCCCCCCCCCAGCGTCTCCCCTCCAGTAACCAGCTGGCTGCAGAGCTGTACAGAGCAAGCAAGCAGGGCACACCACCCTTCTTGCTCCAGAAGCATCACAGCCCCTCATACTCCTCAGAAAAAAAACGGTCCCCCCAAGCAGGAAAAACAGCAGACCTTTTTTCTCAAGGGCATTTTTCTAATTGCCATTTCTCCCCCCGCTCCTCCAAAAGGTGGAGGATACCAGGCTACAGGCCAGATTGCAAACCAGGTTGTTCCACATCCCCCTTCCCCTCGCTCTGGAGAACAGCCAGCAAAAGGGGTTGTATCTCTCTTTCTGCTGTATTTTTCCCTCTGGGCTGTTAATTCCTAACCAGAGAACAACACCCACATGCTAGGGTGGCTCTGTGCCTGGGAACCACTCTGTCCCACCACAAGGAACAACAACAAAGCACACAGTCCTGCCCACCAGTGCTTTAACCCAGCTGGGTAACCACCAGAGCAGCAGCACGGACGGCCCGGGCACACGCACACCAACCTCTGCTGCAGCTCCTCAGCCTCTTGCTTTTCCACCTGCAGCCAAATCCTCTGTGCTCCCCAGGAACCTTTTTATGGGCTTTCATCCCACCCACTTGCACCACCTGCTGCCCAGGTGCCAGGAACTCTGTAATTGCCCTCTGCTTCCGATTAACCTTTTTGGTTCTGCATGGGATGCCCTCATGGCACGTGGGCATCCCCCATCTCCCAAAAAGCAGCTTTTACACACCCGAGCCTCCTGCCCTTGCTTGAGAGGTCCATTGCTGCTGTGCCTGCTGGAAAAAAAAAAAAAAAAAGAAAGCAGCATATTCTTACAGGATCTTGGGCCTGGCGAGTGGTGTCTGAGCACGGTTAGGTTGGACAGATGTGCAAATCCAGGAGGTGCGTGTCGGGACTGAGCTGAGCAGGAGCCTGCAGAGCTGCTAACGGGGCGCCCCGTGCTCTGCAGCAGAGGCAGCTCTGCTGGCTGCCGGAGTGAAGATGGGGAAAGTGGCAAGTGTCCTGCCCTCCCCAACCAGGCTTGGCTTAAATCAAATTGAAACTGGTTTAAACTACTCTAGAGAAAAAGCAGAGAAGAGTAGGTGCTTCGGGTTTTGCTCTGATTTAGTGAAACCGGTTTATATCTGTGTTTATGCAGACCTCGGTTCAATAAATCCCTGGATTGCTGCTTTCATTTACTGTTTGCATTTAAAAGTGATTTAAGTTGATTTAGGGGATTTGAACTTGCAACAGTGTAGCCAAATCGGTATTGCACACCAAGGCAAAATAAATAAACAACTCGTGGAGTCTTGCTCTTAGACCCCACTGAAACTGATCCCATGTGCACCGACTCCTGCTCCTCCCCAAAGGGAACACGGGAGGCTGTCCCACCGAGCTGCGCTGCACCCCCCAAAGTGTCCCCGTGGGCCCCTTTAACCCAGTTTAAACATCCTGTATTTGAGTTGGGATAAAACCTCATGATGAAAGCTCTCCTTTCAGCCCAGCGGTGGCTGTTTTCTGTCTAGTTGCAGCAGATACACGGTAAATATTTCACCCTGAATGGAGAGCTGGGGTTAAGCGATGCCCAAATAGTGTTGTGAGCTCCCCAGCAGCCTCGGGACCAGCGAGGGCACAAGGTCGAGCAGTGGGTGCAGGCAAGGGTAAACACCAGGGGCTTTCTGGCATGCACCAAATGAACAGATGACCAGTTCCCCTGCAACAGTGGCTGCTGTTGCCTCATCTCTGCTCAGGTCTGAGGACTCCTGAACCCTGACCATGCTGGAGCCGAGACAAGGGCTGAGTCATGATTTAAAAAAAAAACAACAAACACTTCCTTAAAAATACTTCCTGGCATCTTTTCATGGCCTCCTGCCCTGCACAAACACCGTGATTCCCTCCAGCGTGCGGCAAAATAATCCCACATCCTCCAATCCTGACCCAAAACTCAGCCTGAGCCACACTGCAGCATCATTTCTGGGAAGGGTCCCCGCGGCAGCCATGTGCAGCACAGCCTCTCTCCCCGGTGGTAGTGCAGCTCCCACATCCCAGCCCAGCTGTGTCCTCACAGAGCAGACCCCCCCCCAGGCTGCCGGATCCCCCAGTTCTCCTCATCCTCCCACCGAGGGACCGACATCTCCGCAGGGGACGGGTCCGCCGAGCCCCGACTGGCCTCTCCCGCTGCTCTAATTGCGTATCTGTGAGGTGGAAAGCTGCTGTAACCACAGCCCTGGCACACTATAAAAGCACATAAAGAAACGTATGCGATCATTATGCAAAGGACTTGCTCCTTTACGGGGTTTGGATTACAGTCTATAATATACAAAGCTAAACTGCGAAGCACATTTGGTTTTTACGGGCACCATAAACACAAGCGGCAGCGCTCCTGGGGAAGAGCAGCCGGGCCAGGCGGCAGCGCGAGGGGCATCGTTTTCCCGTTGGGATGCGGAGCAAACAACACCAGGTGAACCCAAAAATGGGGATGTTGCCCAAGACCCTTTGCCTCTGCTGCTGCAGACCTCACGCCGCAGTGTGGGGTGAAGGGGGCCCCGGGCAGCAGCACCCCCTTCCTGCAAGCTCAGCTCAGCCCCAATCCCCAGGGGACAGTGAGAGCAGCATCTCCCACTGCAGTCCCATGCGCAGAGCAAAGAGCAGGAGGAGGAGAAGAGGAGATGCTTCCCTGTCTGTTTTGGTGGGGGGATATTCCCCGATACGTGGTTCACAGGCGCCCAGGAGGCTGGGGAACCCCTGAGCTACAGAGGAGGGTGATGGTGGTGTCAGCCCAGCCCTCACGCTCATCGGCTTGGCTGCAAATATAATCTTTTATTGTGGTAATTACCAATGCTTCCACCCTCGTGAAAATCAAATTAGTCTGTGCAGAGATAAGGCCAAGGCCCAGCCTCACACCAGGGGGGAGGAAGAGTATGGTGGGGAAAGAGCCATAGGGCAGCTTTTTATCACAGGGATGCAGAGGAGAAAGGGATGGGAAATATAAGGAGACCAGTTGGGAATTAAGGTGATTTTTTTGTAGCAGAGCAAGGCATTGCTGGTCAGGAAAATGGAGAGGACCGGACCAGAGGAAGGTCATAATCAGTTTTTTCCTTGCCTTTGCTCAAGCTCAAACTCAAACACCCATTTTCTGCAAGAAAAAAGCCATCACCACCAGCCCAGTCTGAACTTCAGGCTGCATTTCTCCTTCCCTGAGCCAGGGCACAGCTGGGGTCCAGGATGCAGACCAGGGTGGGTTTGGGGTCCAGGACACAGGCTGGGGCTGCATTGGCAGAGTAGGGAAAAGCTTCTGTCAGCATCCTGCTTCTTTCTAGCATTTCTAAGCCACAAAACCACCTAGCTCTTCGTTGCCTGACCTGGCACACAGTCACCCCCCGGAGCTCCCCGTGCTGGCCCAGCCAGCCCCCACCTCGCATCAGTTGCGGAGCTCTGCACACCTCCAGAATTGGCTGCACTTCAGGCCTGGAAGGATTTCATAAATATTTAAGCAAAATGCTTTCAGCATGATATGTGCACTGTGTGCGCTACTTACACCGAGCACCGAAACTGAAATACATAGAGATAATCGCGTGGGTACCGCATCCACAGATGCCCTCTGCAGCCGGTCTGGCCCCGGCTGGGTTAATGATGGCTGCTTTGTCCTGGCCCCCGATGGGGAATTTTTAATTTAAACAGCCCCTTGGAAAAGCAGGCACATATGCCTGCTCATGGAGAAATCAGCTGGCTACTGACATGAGCTGCTCAACGATTCCCCGTGGGAGACTCATCTCCAGCGAAAGGGATTTGAAAACACAACACGAGTGTTTCACATGCGGCTGCTCGACAGCTCCGACCCCGCCACCGGCTGCTCCTTCCCTCCTCCTCCCCGATGTGCTCCCCTCGCACAGCTGAGGACCAGGCTGTCTCAGCCACCCCCCTCCCTGCACAGCAGCATCCCAAGCATCTGAAGGGAGAGGAGAAGCATCAGTCCCCGCTGTCCCAGCGCCAAGCGCAGCCCGTGCGATGCCATCACCCATGGGTGCAGGTCCCCGCAGTGGCACCGCGTGCTCCCTGGCTCCGGTGGTCCCGGGAGCAGCCCCTCACACTGTCCCTTTGCTCCCCTCTCCTGGGAAATCCCGGATGAGGCCAGGCTTTGCCCTGACCACCTCCACCTTTGGGGACATGCAGCAAGGGACCCCAGCCCTCGGTGGCTGCATGGGATCCAGCTTCCTTCAAAGCCCCCAGCACGGCGGCTTTTCCCGACAGCTCTGACAACAGAAGCATCTTGGCCTGATCAGAGGGAAACTTTACTCTGGAAGGGAGTGGAAGAGCCCCAGAAGCTTTGCTCTGAAGGGTGATGTAACCACATTTCCCTCTTCAAAGATCCAGGATGAATTATTTAGACCTGTAGAGGAGCAGCTCTGCTGAATTATTTAGGAGGATTTGGATTTGTACGCCAATGAAGCAGAAGCAAACTGAGCTGAGCTGCACATTGAATAGTCCCAAGAGAAAGCCAGGACCTTTTTCCTCCTCTTTTTCCCCTGGTAAGTGCCAGAAAAGCAGCTTGTACAATATTCAGGGTGAGTCCTAGGAGCCAGGCAGGCAGAGTCAGACAAACTGCTTTTTCCAGCAGAATATTTTTGCTGCCCAACTGGTTACTGGCGTGTGGAGGGCTGGGAGATAAGCATTGCATAACCCAGTGAGTAATGCTGAGGAGGAGGAGGGGAGGAGCAGGAGGAAAAGGCTGCAAGAGGGAAAACCTCTGCTCCTCTCTGCCCAGTGGGAAACCCTGCCTGAGCCCCGGGGTCGGGATGGCTCAGGGGTTTGGGATATTTCAGTTTTGCAGCTGATTTCTGTTTGTGACCCCACATGTAACTAATGCCTGGCTCCAGCTCCTGCCTGTGGCTTGGGATCACCCGCTCGCTCTCTCCACCTTCACCCACTGAGATACCATCCATCAGCTCCTTCCGCAAATCATAAGCAGGGTTTGGAGTGCACGATGCTCTAAAAGATAATATATCTGAGGGTCTGTGTACATTTGCCTTTTGTTTCGAATGCCCTGAGGAGCCAAATTTTCTAGCTTCTCTTTCTGGCCCTGAGGACTAGAAACTGTTTACTATCAGAGCTCACATAATGAAATGACACCAGAATGATGCTTTAGAAGAATTCCTGGTTGCATGAGATCTGGACTGGATGAGCAGGACTTTGTGGTGTGACCAGGATGTCCAGCTACAGATACCCAGATTAGCATCACAGATCAATACCCAGAACCAGGCAGCACCTTATCACTGTTTTGCAACTCCAGCAGGCAGAGGAAGCTGCTTTGTTTAACTGCGAAAGCAAACTTTGCTCTGAGGCTCGAGGGACGTAGTCTGGGCTTGTCTCTGGTTTAGCATCAAGCAGAGGAAGAGGCTGAAGAGCTACCAAGGAGCTGAGATATGCTCTTACCGTTAATTTTGATGGGAAAGGAGCAGATGAATCCCAGAAGTGGAAGAGGAAATTTCAGTCTGCCTTTATAAGCTTGGATGTGATATGCTTTTCTCATGACCTTTTGGGGTTTTTTTTTGCCGCTGCACTGGCTGGGATTGGAAGCAGCACGGCTGGCTGCATGTCAGGGCTCCAGGAAAGGGAGCTGAGAGCAAAGTCCGGTCTAAGTAGACTTGAACTCTCCTAGTAGAAGTCTGCTGCTAGGCTGGGAAAGCCATGTGGAGTTTGCTTTTCATTACAGCTTTGACTGGTTTTATTTTACCTAAAATTACAGAGTGCGAGGACACAGCACAGAGGAGAGCTGACAAGTCTTGCGTCCGTGCCACGTCGCTTAGCTCGGTCCTCAAACCCCATCAGGAAGGGTACGGTGGGAGGGAATGAGCCTGATGGATCCTCCCCTCAACCAAAACAAGGAATATCCCCAGCCCTGGCTGGAAATCGCTTTGTGCAGCACAATGAGGACAATATCACGGGCACGTCAGGGATATCAGCTGGTGGCTTGGCCACAGCCGGGCTGAGCTGATTAAAATTCATCGCCCCCCGCACACAGCTTTGCCAAGCTTACAGCAAAGCCCGCATGAGACATAAGTAGCCACCACCAGCACCAGCCGAGATCCTCCTTGGCCGCATGCATAAGCTCCGATCTCACTCCCTTGCAGCTCGCTGCAGCAGGATTTACCCGCTGGCAGGACGGCTGAGCCGGCCTCTTTTCTTTTCTGCACGGCAGCCCGTGTGAGCACGCACATGTCCCTGCAGCCTCACCACAATTATGGCATGCAGGCTCACAGGCTAATTGTCATTTGTCATCCAGCTGCCCAACTGAAGTGATCAAACGCCGAACACTCAGTCTTCTCTGCTGCATTTCATCTCCAAATCCCTGGGCAGGGCCAAGCACAGCACCTCCCCGCAGCGGAGCGTGTGTGCGTCCAGGGCGCGCGAGCTGCTGCGGGGATGCATTTGCACATCACAATTTGCCGAGGAGCTGGTTTTTGAGTGGGGTGAGGACTGATGCTCCCAAGGGCTCAGCATGCCCAAGGTCGTCCCCCAGCCCTGAAGCCCTGAGTGCCCACTGTCACCTATAGAAAGGCCTGGGCTTTGGGCAGCCCCCCAGCAGCACACTCACACACAAGCTGAACCACTGCCGGCTTTACCCGCTGCTGTTTTCTCCCCGGCCGTGTGGTTTTGGGAAGCAGAGCAGGGCACGTGCAGGCACATCACCTCTTCCCCCTGCATCAGGGTGGCCATGACGTGATGGGGATGCCCCTTCCCCACACCGCCAGCTCTTCCTGGCTTGGCTCTATGTCCAGTGCTTGTATTGCTATTCAAAATTCATGTGCAAAAATAAAGGCACTATTTATTATCCTGGCATCCTCATCCTGTTCCTCCAGGTACCATCTGAGCCCTCCAACCCTCTGGAGCATTTTGAGGGTTCATTTCCCTTTCCCAGGCTTGCCTCACTCTTCCAATATTGCTTCATAGCTCTGTAGGGGAAAAAGTCATTAAACACACCTACTTCTTTCTTTTATCACTGATCTTATTATCTTGTAATTCCCTTGCAGAGCAGTAAATTAGTATGAACTAAGTTATATCCAATTTCAATGGATTTGTAAATAATCTGTTCATAAAAAAATAAAAGAGGGAAAAATCCTGTCTTTGTCATTTCTGCTTATCCTTTATCCTAAAATATAAGGGAGAAGGGACTCTTATTCAATCTATCCATGCAAATCCACTTAGGGTTCTATCCAGGATGACTACACTAAGTGATTAAGAAAGACGAGTATCAAGTGGAAGGGATCAGCAACTGACTCATTCAGTGACTACCTGCGCCGGTCCTGGCACTGCCAGCAGCAGCCGGAGGTGCCGGACTCGAGTGAGGCGGGTGAGCATTTCATCCACTCTCTGCCCAAATTTCCCCCAAGGAAACAAGTCGCTGGTATTTCATCACCTGTTTGCATTGCGGGTGCAAAAATGGGATTGGTTTAGATATTTTTTTTTCACCTGGATTTTGTTGGAGGGATCGATCTTCTCTCCATTAATGAAGGCAGGAGACGGGGGCATGTTTGCAGGGAGGTCATTCACCACGGCTCAGCTCCCCGCATCGAGGAAATCCAAGCCCCCCGAGCACCCCATGGGCAGGCAGGGGCTGGGTGGTCACCCCCCACCTCACTCATGGCTCACACCTCCGTGAGGACCCTGTGCTGTTACTCTCTGGGGCTCCCTTGCCCTGGGGAAGCTTCCAGGTGACTCGGGGAGGTGAGGCAACACCACGTAGTCAGACTCGTTTGCGGGGGCGAGGACACGGCAGACAGGGCGAGTGCTGACATGAACGGGATGGATGAGCCGGGGAGGACGAGTTTCAGCCCAGGAGGAGCCGCCCCAGCACCCGGCCAAGGGGGCAGCAAGAGGGGCTTGGGGACCCCACAGCCAGGCAGGGACAGCCAAGGGACACAGCAGGGCTGTGCCCCCCCCTGCCACCCTGTCCCCCCACGATGGTTGAACTCCTGAGCTCCTGGCTGCAAAATCTGCCTGAGTCAGGATGATTCCTGAAAAGCTGCAGATACAACCGCTGGCCCATCTGGTACAAATAACTTCTTGGCTTTGCTGCCTTGTTTTGTTATGACTTACTATAGAAACACGAAGCTCCGCTCGACTGAAAATGAATCACGATTTTTTTTTTTCGTGCCTTTCCCCCTTGAGTGAAATCCTGCTAAACCATTCCTCTGTGCTCACGTGAATACATTTTCCTTTTCTCCTTCTTCCCCTTCTTCTCCTTCTTCTCCTTCTTCCTCTCTTCAATTTTTAGGTCCTAAAATAGCAAATTCCAGCTGACTGCTTTCAAGGCAACAAGGCACCCACAGGATTGTGGGAGCGTTGCTCAAATCAGCAGAGAAACGAACTAAGCTGCCAGGAAACAATATTAAAAAAAGCAGGGGGGTGGATCTCGTCTGCCAAGCGCCAGCTCCATAAATCAAAGCCCTGTGGTTTGTGCAGAGCTAAAACCTTGCTTCTCCCGTGCTCCACCCTGGCGTAACTATTTTCGCTCGATGTCAAATGCCCCGATAGTGGGAGCAGAGGGCTGGGGTTCGGATGCACGCCGGTGAAAGGCAGGGCAGCAGCAGCACCCTCACTGCTCCAGTTCATGGGGCGCCAGCCCGGCTCCCGCAGTGGCAGCAAAGCAAACCCCGGCGCCGAGCCCCAGCCGCTGTGCTCCGATTGTGCCAAGGGCTGGCAACCACGGCGTGACCATCCATGGGACACAAGCCCAATCCCAGCTGGTGGGTGCACCGACCAGTTTGAGACTGATTTAGGACCTACGGTCCTCTCACTCCTGGGGGTCCTGCTGGGCCCACCTGCCTCTCCCTGTGCTGCTGCTGGGGCTCTGTGCATGTGCACAGGGATGTGCACGTTAATGCTGTACCCACGGTGGTTTCCTATGCTGGCTTTGGGAAAGGAATGGCAGTGGGTCTCCCACCAGCCAGACACATGCTGTGATGTGCCAGCTCACGCTGGGGCTCCGTCTCCCCTGACCCCACTCCATCTCAGCACTGAGAGGGGCAGGAGCTGACACGGGGCTCGGGGGAGCCACCGGCTGCTCCCCGGCATGGTACAGGTGTGTGCCGGAGTGGGGGGAGCCTCCATCGCTGCATACCTGACTGGGATGCAGCCACGCGGCACCGTTCGCACGGGGCAAGTCCAGATGTGCTGCCAGCTACCCAGCGAATTCCTGAGCGCTGCGTCAGCTGTCGATGGCAAACAGGCCTGCTCAGCACACGCAGGCAGGAAACCTGCCTCTGTGTAGGAAGAGATTAACGAGTAGGTGAGGAAGAAGGAGGCAAACAGACTTCCCCAGGGGCAGACGTACAGGGAGGGAAGGGATGTGGGAACATAACTGCACCTCCAACCCAGCTCCAGCCTGCCGGGGAACAGCGGGATGCACTGAACGCTGCTCGAGAGTCACAGGGCGTGTGGGTACCTACAGAGCTTCCTCCTGATATTGGGAAAAAGTCACATCTACACAAGCAGGATGGCCCCTACCTGTGGGCAAGTAGAGCCTGCTTGGGCTACAGAAACCGGTACCAGGGCCTCAGCCTGTATTGCTTCAGGAAGGTGATTTAGCAGAGATGCTCAGGGTTTTTTCCCTTACAGCATCCCTCCCCACTGCTCAGCACTAAAGGCAAGGCCAGGAGTGGTCAAGAGGCTGGTCCACCCCTTGTCCACACCTTGGCACAGCAATTCCCAGCCTCACAGGTGGTCCTCAGCCCGCGCTGACATCAGCCTGCTGCTTTTGGGATGGTTTTGGTACCTGAAGGTAGGGCTGCACACCGGGCAAACTCCTGCCAGGCTTGACAGCGCTGGAGCCAGGGCAGGAGCAGCACCCTGCAGCTCAGCTGCCCCTTGCCTGCCTTTATCTGCCTCCCTGCCCATAAAGGCATGCTGACAGGCACTGGCAGCGGAGCAGCCAAGGGGGTGGCTTGTTTATGGAGCCAAAGCTACTTCGCTGAGCATCAGCCTGACACTCCTCTGCCGACAGCCGGCAGCGCAGCTGGCTCTGCGCCCGCTGGAGCAGGTCCCGTGCCTCAGTTTCCCCGTCTGCACCTGGGACGGCTCTGGCTGCGGCCCCAGCCGTACGGTCCCCCGTGGTCAGAGGCCTTGGGGAACATGTCCCTGTTTGTGCCGTGAGGACTAGTTGTGGCATGAGCCAGACACACCCCGGCCCAGCCCGCTGCTCGGCCCGGACGGACGGGGGATATTGGAGACTCTGCTTCACGTCCCTGCTCCAAATCAAGCAAAACAGGAACTTCAGCCCAGAGCTTTCCCGGCCGGGCGAGCTCCCCCGCCGCTGGCTGCTTTCCCCGGGCTCTCAGCTCCCTTCCCGAAGAGTTTTCCAAGGTACCAGGCTTTATCCCAGCGCCGGGCAGGACGGGAGGCACGGCTGGTCCAAGCCCAGCCGCCTTCCCCGCAGCACCGCGGAGCATCCCCCGCGCCCCCCCGCTCCCCACCGCAGGGGCTGCGCGGCGGGGGGTGCGGGGGGGGCCGGGACACCCGGGGGGCCGGGACACAAAGGCCGGGGGCTGCGCCGGGGCGGGCCGATGCGCGGGGTCCAGGCTCCTCCTCCGCCGCCGCGCCGGGGATGCTGCTGCCGGGCGGGCACCGGGAGCCCCGCGGAGCGCCGCGCCGCCGTGCAGAGGAGGCAGCGGCCGCCCGAGGTGGGCTGGGGACAGGGGAAGGGCGGGGGGGGGACACGCGAGGGAGGGCTGCAGCCCACCGGGGTGCCGCTGCCCCCGAGCTGCGTGCGGGGTGATGCGGGGCGGGGGGGGGGGGGGGCGCGAGGGGGGGGTGGGGGTGAGCTGAGCAGCGCGGCCGGGGGTCCCCCCCCTGGCGCGGAGGGGGGCTGCGAGCGCAGCGCATGGCTGGGGGCTGCTCAGCGCAGCGCCGAGCCCCGTGCCACGGGGGGGGCACAAAGGGCCGGAGCCGGAGCCCGGGAGCGCGGCTCTAACCGGGGGCATCCCCGGCCGCACACCCCCGGCCGGGCTCCGCTCCGTCTTTTCACTTCCCCCTGAAGTCTGGAAAACTTCTTTTCAAGCAACAAGAAAATTCTGCGTGTTCAGCACCTTGGTTCAGGCTGCTTCTGGTTACGCAGCCCCCAAACTCTCCGGGAAGAGAAAGAAAGGAGCAGGCAGATGCCTTTGGTCTGTTGTCAGCAGCATCCTGGGCAAACAGGGGCTGCCAGCCCGCCGCAGAAATTATTTGCGGGTCGTGCCCGTGTGCGTGCGGTAGGATGGGCAGCAAGCGGGTGGGCAGCGTGGGTGGAAGAGGTGGAAGAGCATTAGCAAGCGTGAAGGCTCTGTTTTGCGTGGGCATCGAGCACCTCTGTCTTCAAATACTAATTGTATCAGGATGCGGGTATCGTTGCGTGCGAGCGTGTCGGCTGTCGCGATCGCTGGAAGTGTCGGAGCCTTTCCTTGGGTGTGCAGCTGCACGGCCAGGCAGGGCTGTCGATGCTGTGCTCGGTGCGTGTGCAGGCTGCAGGCTTTGTGCCTATTTTTGCACCCAGGTAAATGCGTGGGCAGGAGGTCACTGCTCACCGGAGGATGCGCAGCTCTCGGGGGTGTCCGCCCAGGTCCTGGAAAGCCAGGGATTAACCTCTGCCTTTAAAAGCAGCGCTGGAGGGTTGCCGTGGCAGGAGCCAGCTCCGGGCTGTCACTTCTCACCCCGCTGATGCTCCGCATTCGGTGCCAGGTGGGCACAGCCCAGCAGCTGCCGGCTCCGGTGGGGAACACGGCGGAGCTGAGTCCCAGGTGCGGTGCACGGCTGGGGGTTGTGCCTTGCCCTCACCGAAGGGGCTGGACGCCTGCCTGCGCTCCGCAGAGCACCTCGCTTTTCCTCACCGTTCAGGAGTAGCTGCCCGCAGGTGCAGGTTCCCAGCGGTGTGGCAGGAAGGACCCCCACACAGATGTTGGCCCAGGATCGTGGGGGAGCCCTGACAGCTCACATTCAGACCCACCCCCACCCCTGATTATTCCCCCGCACAGCTGTGCCCACATCTCTCGATCCCACTGCAGCGGAGGTACCACCGCATCCCTGCTGTGAACCCCTCTCTCCCCGGGGAGTTTGCATTTGGTTTCCTGCTGTCCCCTTCTCTAACGTCCCCTCAGCACCCTCACCAGCCCCTCCCGGCAGGGCCAAGCCCTGGGCACCTCCTCAGCCACTGCTGCCCCAGCAGAGCAGTGCTGAGGGGGTCTCTCTCCCTCTCCTGTGTTCACAAGTGAGCTGAGGCCTGGGATCTCCTTACATATGTGACTCGCGTGCTCACGAGGGACCAGCACCTGGCCCATTTTTCCAAGCAGGCTTGCGTTTCCACAGTAGTTACCATGGCTGTCCAGATTCCTCCCGACAAGAGCTTGCTTTCCTCACTGAAGGCTGCAGCAAGTGGAATATGAGCAGGAAAAAAGTCCCCATGAGTCTTCGCTATCTGTCCTCCTGATAGCATCGCTCCAGACGCTGATTAACCTCCCTTTGAAATCATTGCCAGGACAGAGCCTGCCGGGCTGCTCCTCACCTGGCCCCAGCCTCCCACGCCAGCCTGCAGTCACGGCCGTGCACCGTCACACTCCGTCTCCCCGACCCCTCCGTGTCACGCCACGCCAACCTGCCCAGCTCTCACCTATGCCTGCAGCCAGGCTTTTGGGAGGGTCTACAGAGCCCTCCTTTAGCCATTCTGTGGCATTACCCCTGCAATTAATCACCAGGGCCATTAATCAGTGGGACAAAGAATTGGAAGTGCAAAATCATCAGTGCAATCAGCAGTGGGGGCAATTAATGGCAGCTGCAAAAGCGCACTCAGGAACACAATCCCACGCTACGGGGGATGCTTTCAGCTCCCTGCCAGGCCTCCAGCTGCTCGAGGGGCTGCTGGCAGCTCCCTCGGCCTCGGAGCCCCCAGCTGTGCCGGTGCCCGTCCTGCTCCCCGGGTGACCCCCTCCTCTTGGCACCGCAGGCTGCGAAATTGGTCTTGAGCCGTTCCTTTCCACCCACCCCTTAGTCACTCTTCCCTGGCAGGCAGCATTGCAGAGCGGTGGGAGGCGAATGAATGTGAAACTCAGGCAGGAAAATGAAAATTCAAGAAAAGCCAGCTCCCCTGAGAGCGAGCCACCGAAGCAGCTATAGGGATTTCCAGGGCAGGCTTCCCGTGCCGAGGGGATGTGGGGCAGACCCTTACCCCTGGCCGGGGCAGGGGGGCTGTGGCACTGGAGAGGGGGGGAAGCCCAGCACTTACAGATGGCTCCACTGCAGAGTGGGGCCAGGCAGAGGCAGGGATGCTGTCCCAGTGAGCTGCTGCTGCTCTCCCATCGCGTGCCTCCCGCAGCCCTTGCTCTGATGATATCCTTAGCCTTAAATCACCATTTCCCCCCTCTTTGAAAGCCTCTATTTTGCTGCGGGCAGGTGCAGTCATGCTCAGCACGCACTCAGGTGAGGCATCTGCGGCACGCAGAGAGGTGGGCAGCCACGGAGCAGCCGCTCTCGGTGCAGCAGGGAGCAAAACCCAGTTGAGGGCTGGATCACCTATCTGCTGTCCTTGAGACCATTCAAAAACCCGCTCCCATCTCTGACAGCGAGAGCTCAGCTCCAGGCTGGCTCCCTGGGACACTCAGTCACCCACAGACATCCCGGCAGAGCTTGGAGCCTGTGGTGCAAGGTGCTGCGTGGACAAGTGTGAAAAAATAGTATCATTGCAGCCATCACAGGGAAGTGATGCTGTAACTGCTCCTCAAAGCAGCACAGACTGGCAGAGACAGGACCATAAAGGAACACGCAGGCTGCCCATGCCCCGCACCCTGACACATGGGACCTTAATCCTCCAGCATTCAGAAAAAGCTTAGCACTGATTGGAAACTTGGAGGCTTTTTTCCCTCCCCCCCATAGTCCCCCATACCACTGACTTGCACGTGTGTTAATAATTCTTTCTTTTGGGAGGTCTTAAAAATCTCCCCCTGCCTAGTTCATTTGATGTTGTGTGTTTAATGGCTGCCCTTGGGTTTGCTGTCAAGTTTTTTTCCAGGAGACCTGTAGGCAGAAAGCTGCACGGAAAGCTCCTCTCTGGGAAGGGGCAGGATGCAGAGAGCAGGGACTGAGCACCCGGGTCGGGGCGAGCAGCACGAAGGCGTGCGGCCGGGAGTGGGCAGGACCTAAGTGGACTGTTGCCATTAAGGATTAGTTAAAAATAGCAGGGAATGTACAAAGATTTGGCACGTGGGTCACAAAGTCTTTCCTACACAAATTGTTTGCTACTATTGGGGTTTTGTGCTTGCTCGTTGAATTAAGTAAAGCCCCCTGCCTTGAGCAGGAAGGCACGACAAATTTGTTCCTGGGAAGCCCTGGGTGTGTGCGCACTTGGCCCTTACCTGGTTCTGGAGAGCAAAATCCGGGGGAAGGGGGGCACAAGCAGTGCTGGGATTACTCCAGAGCTGCAGGAGCAAATGTCATCCCTGCCTTGCTTTGCAACTGCATCCTCTCAACAGCAGCGTTCCTGCTCAGACCTTCCTCTTCCTCACACGCAGAAGTTTTCCTTCTGAGCTAAAGGATATCCATTTATCTCCTTACCAGCATAAGGCCTCTGTGACCGCCAGTGCTTTCCAGCAGAGGGTAGCAATGCATGTGCATGTTCTCCTTAAAATAAGAGGATTTTGAATGATTTGTTAAGGAGCCTCATCTCCTGAGCCTCTGACTTCCAGAGAACCGAGGGTCTCTCCCCCACGGGGCAGTGCTCAGGTCCGAGAGCCAGAAAGGCTGAAGCTGGGCGCTTGCCTCGCTCTTGCTGGAAAAGAAAAAGCCTCCGAAAGGTCCATCTTGACTCGCTGTCGCACAACGACACGGAGCCATTTGCCATCAGTGGTATTTTCCCCGAGGAGTTTATCCAGGTTTCCTCAATGCAGAAGGGATAAATTTGGCTACTTGCCATATTGCCTAAGCAAAGACAGCTATGTCAGAGGTTCTAACTCAGAATGCAAGCTGGAAGGAACATTCAGATATTTAATTGCCTTTTAGCAAGACATCAGCCAGAACTGTCTCAACAGACATGCTCCTCTGAAAGGCAAGTGCCTGTGTTTATTTTTTTGAAACAATGAAATGACATCTCTGTAAGCCAGTTATGGATGATCTCCTTTAAAGGTTAATTGAATATTCCTTGCAACTTTGATGTACATTTCTCTTTTGAAAGAATTGCTCTATTTGGCAGCCAGGCATTAAAGGGGTGGTTTTCACAACGAGCCAAGTTTAAAAAAAAAAAAAAAAAAAAAAAAAAAACAAAAAAAAAAAAAAGAGGAGGAGGAACATAGGAAGTGAAAACTGAATTTGCCTTTTCTTTTTTTTCTGTGGCTGCTGCCTTGAAGCCTGGTAGAGCAGAGCAGGATCAGGGACATGTAACACTCTGGAAAGCCAGAGAGGGAGTTGAAGGATGAGAAGACAGCGGCAGCACAGCAGATGCTTTTCACAGCAAGGACTGCAACAGGCATTCTATCAACATGCAGAAGTTGCCTTTTCTCAGCTCCCACTTGGCTGAGCATCACGCAGCACACAGAAATACCCAGCATTTAGACAAACCACCACACAACTGGTATCACAAACAAGGAAGGACAGCATAAAAATAATGCGCAGCTTAGTTTTGGAGCTCAGGTGTTGTGAAGTCAAGCACAGACTTGACATGGAGAAGTTTAATTTGCTGGAAGATCTTTAGGTCCTACCTCAGAGAAACGCTTCCTCTGATGCTCACAGCCTTACTGCTAAGGGCAGAGACTGAGGCATTTCAGCTGCTGCCAGGGGCAGTTATTTCCCCTCCTGCTTCTCAGGAAGCTTCCATCAGAGCTTCCCACTGCAGCAGGCAGTTTCCAGCCTGACCATAACGGTATGTCCCAGGAGAATCAGCCCTGGCTCAGCCTTGGCTGCTCATGCCCTTGGCTACCTGGCCACCACCAGTGGGAAAAGAGCAAGGGAGAGCAAGCAGAGGGCCCCCACACCCTGATGGCACTCACGTTGCACATGAGCCCAACGAGGCTGAGAGAGAAGCAGCACAGATTTGCTTTATGATCCCCAGATATAGCAAGGGGGTGTCAAAAAGCAGGAGGAGGAGGTGAAGGACCAGAGAGGAAACCCAGCTGGGCCTCCTAAGCACTTACATGGCAGCCATGGTCAGCAGGAGCACAGGAGACAATGCTGGCTATGCTCCTGGCTGCTTTTCAACCACCTGGGAGAGGCGAGGAGACAATAAAAGGCAGGAGGACTGCAGACAGAGCCCTGTCTCCATGGCAGCCTGCAGCTCCACTTCTAAATTTTCCCTGTACGCGAAGAAGATGCTTTTCCCCTGTATATTCTTGGGGGGATTTTGCAGCAGAACAAGCCTTAGTCCAGGTATTTCCTGGTGATTGGTGAGGGATTGGCATGTTGAAGGAGCCCTTGGTACTACCATCCTGTCAGACCTTGGGGGAAATGGGCTCACTGTCTCTCATTACTCTCTAATCCATAATTAGGGGAACAGAGGAAGACACGTGCAAGGCCTGTGGAAGCGGAAAGCTGGGAGGAAAAGTATTTAGGGCTCATCTCAAGTTACACGAAGTTCTTGCTATTTTTAGCTGGGCAGCCAAACACTTTCCATCAATTAGACCCCAGAGAAAGCGCGTGGGAGACGTGTAGGACACCAAACCTCACCGGTCGGGCTGCTGACAGGGGCTATGGCAGTTAGCACCAGGCACAGACCTCACCGAGTCGGTGCTGCGCAGGCAGGAGTTAAAGGACAGCATCTCTGCAACTTCCTAACCACGCTTGGAGGGCACCTCCAAGGTGCACGGGGACCCTGAGCTGCCTAGCACAAGCCGGTCCCTTGCAAGCAGCTTTTTTGGGTGCCCCCCCCCAAGCTCACACCCTGGCAGATTGTGTTTTACAGGGTCGGAAATAGATGCGTGAGAAGGGGCCTCGCGGATCCCAAGTGAAAGCCATGCTCAGCTGTCACCCACCCCAGCACCAGCTGCCAGCTCCAGACGGTTCCCAAAATAACTAACCCGCGGTGGGGATGCGAGGGCCCCTTCACCCTCCTCCCAGGGACGGAGCAGTTCTGCACCTGCCAGCCTCGTGGGGACGGGCCACCGTGCATGGTACCTGCTGCAAGGTCCTCCCTGGGAACAGGAGCCCCTCTCCCCAGCAGCATCCCCCAGCTGCACAGACCCCTCCCCGAGGTCTGTCCCGTGAGCAGCCGGTGGGGACTGGGTGGGTGCTGGTGGCCTGGGTACCGTGGCACGGCAGGGTCTCGGCGCTGAGCCGGCTGTTTCCCGCAGAGCCATGGTGCCTGTTGCAGCAGGGATGTGAATTTGCCAGTCTGGAGGTCGCAGTTCCTGGTGCTGGCATCACCACTCCGGTGTGCCCGCCGCAGCCCCGGCCAGCCTGCAAACCTGTGAAAGACAAAAGCAAAGACCCGAGCATTTCTGAGTTTCCAATTAGCAGGGCTTTAATTGCAGTATTAGTTGCTCGTTAGTGGGAAACAGCCAGATGCTGTGTGGAATTAAGTAAGCTGAAAAGATCTTTCTCTCCACCCCAAGAATATTTAGCTATGTCTCATACGAGCGTTTCCTTCGTACCGGGAGCATGACTGATGTGACTTGTGTGGGTGCTGTGCCCGCTGCTGAATCACCGATGAGCTCCGAAATCCGTACGGCGCGAGGCCGCTGGCGGGAGTGGGGATGAGCTGTGAGGGGGGCTGGGGGTTTCGGGAGGGCACAGGTGGGCTTTCTTCACATGTGGGTGAGTGAAGGTTGGAAGCTGGAGGGTCCTGGAGTTGCATTTAACCTAAAACAGAGTGAGAAAGCGTTTGGGCTCTGGTCTGGGTGGGGCTGGGGGTCCCGTCACGGGTAGGATGAGGGTTACTTGCAGAAAGGTGGGGTATCAGAGGCACGAAAAAGAGCTACAGACCAAGCCCAGGGCGTAATAAGATGGAGGATCAGGCTGCCAGAGCAGTGCCGGGATATTCCCACAATGCCCTGCTGTTGCTGTGCGTGCATCCAGCAAGGGTAGGGCATCATGCGAGACCAGATTCTCTTGGGACAGCCCCTCCCCAGGTCAGACAGGGCACAGGGACAGTAGGAGGGGGGGCAGGACTGTCTCAAGCCCAGCTCCTGGTAATGCTTTTTCAGATTTCCTTGCGTATGAAGCTATTTAGTAAAAACTGCAGCTGTGCGGGGGAGAACCGGAGCGTTTCAACACCAGGAATCTCGTCACCCTGCGCACAGAAACGCAGGCTGGCTCTGCAAACAGCCCAGGACGGCATGAGCGATGCTCGTGGGCTGCCCAGGGAGCATCACCTCCCCGGCACAGCCTTCTTATAATGACACCATCCCATCGCCGGCCAGGCTGGCAGGTGGGAGCAGGTTAAGTAGGTGATGTTTTGTCCCCCATCACTGCATCATTCGGTGACCTCCTGAGCCCCAGCCCAGCCCCCTCCCGACAGGTCACTTTGCCCAGCTCCTGAATTCCCTGTGGGCTGTTACTTCCCCCAGGCTGCCAGGGCAAACACCAGCTTTTCCTGGGAATAAAGGGCTGCTGGCTAACGCGAAGATAAACAAGGTTTGGCTCACTTCTAAGTCCCTCTCAGGCCAGGGAGACAGGGAGAATAATATATCACTTTTTCTAGCCCACATATTTGCTGGTGCTATTAGTTTGTGCACAAGCTAACTGTCCAGTAAGCATTTGCTGGAGAGAAAGCACGAGACTGTGCAGAAACGCAGACGTTGAAAGTCATGGGACTTTGCTGACTTATACCAATTTTCTGTGGGTTGAGCAATCGTCCCCAGGCAGGGACAGAAGCCTCTCCCTGCTCAGCCAGGGCTCCCACACAGGGGAACAGTGCCGTCTCCCCACGGAGGGACCAGACAGTATGGAAGTAGGCACAGCACAGCAGGTGTCGAGCTGGTATCCTCTAAAGCATGTTCTGCCAATATGATTCATTGTTAATTTGAGAAATTCCTCTTATTCTAGTGCTGGCTTTCCCAAACATAACTCAAGCCACTTGCCTCAATGCTGCCTGCATCATCACATGGATGATTTTGCCCTGGTCTCCCATTAAAGCCACTTGTTGACTCACCCCCGGTCAGGATTGGTGCCTTAATTGCTTGATGGATGGAAGAGAGGTTTACACAGCTCCTTCAAGCTCTTTCCAAAGCTGACGCTGAATTCAGCTTTGATTTCTGGCTTTTCCAGCAGGGCTGGCAGGAGAAAGGGTGGCATAAGTGACCTTGACCTGTGCTGCCCTCCCGCAGGAGCTGGGTGCAGAGTGCTCGGCACTGCCCATGGGCTTCGAAACAAATGCAGATTGCCTTTTGTGGCTTTTCCCCCCCGTTGAGCAACTGCACCTTCACCACCAGGGCCTGCAGCAGGATCACTGGTCGCAACGTAAGAGCCCAGCTGCCAGGGGACACTGGCAGAGAGACGGCACCAGTCTACTACTGCTGTGCTGGCACGAAGCCCACCCAACTCCCTGCCAAAGCCACCGCCGGCTCCTCTAACAAGCACCAGCCAGTGGGTGTGAATTCTCTTAGTGTTCATTGAAATAACATTAAGTGTGATGGACTCCTGGGCTATTAGAGTGGATGTAACATGTAATTGAGGCTGGTTATTCTTCATCTGGAGTGTCCCCCTTCACTAATGGCAAATCAGGGCAGAACACATGGTGCGCGCTTTGTGAGTCCCGGACTCAATTCACTCCCTGCCTCCGATCAAAATGATCCCAATGAATGTCAATGAATGAGCGGGGGACAATGAATTAGAGTGAATGAAAGCCTTGTAATGGGGCCCTTCGCCGGCACCGAGCCACAATTGAACACCACAAGGATGGCGTCTGCCTGGGCGGTGTTTGAATTCATCCCCATTAGCGCGATTAGGGTGAAGATTACAGGGTGGGGGCAAGGTCGGCTCCACCGATGGGGCTCTCCAAGCCCTATTGCTGCCATTTCTTTGGAGACCAAAATGAGCAGGTTGTGGAGAGCCTAGCTCCAGCTGGGCACGGGGAGAGGGGGCTGAGCTGGGAAGCCTGAGCAGGGACAGGCAGATGCTCGCGCAGCCCCACGCGGGTCCATCTCATCAACCTGGGCTTCCTCGGTGTTCAGGGTCCTGAAGCCAGAACCTGGTTGTGGTTGCAGATCCCAAATCCAGCTCAATGAGATCGCTGTGTTCCAAGTTTTGGATTAAGCCGTTCTCTTCATTAAAACTTAAGTCCCTGTAGCACATGCATGGCTTTTTACCATGGAAATGCCCACATTTTTCCCCTTGGGGCCACATTCTGGGTGTCTCAAAGACCCAAATCACTGAGTAAAAGAGGGGCACATCAGCTGGCATCGATCGAGGGAAAGTGGAAGGAGGCTGCTCCTGGATCCAGGCTCTTGGCAGCTGCTGCTGCTTCTGTATTATCTGTGCATCTCCCAACAAACACCCAAACGCGTGGGTGCATCTGCACAGAAATGATGAATAATAATCCAAGAGGGAAAAAAGAGTAGGCGAGAGAGTGCAGGGGAGAAGGAAGCTTTCACATTCCGAGGGGAGAGGAACAGGATCAGCAGGGAGGGAATAGCACTGCGAAGCCTGGAAGGAAACGAAGGCTCTTACGAAGGTGACCTGTCTGAGGAAGGCAGAGAGAAAGCTACTGCCTGTAAAAACTCTGCAGGGGAGAGGAAAAGGCTTCAAAGAAACTGCTGTAAGGAGATAAGATTAAATTCCTGCAGACCATTCAGAAAGGAGGCGATGGGGAGAGTCCTTCTCCCATGTGCGGGGTAGGCACGACTGCAGTGAATGCGAGATGCCATTCATTTTTTCCCCTCTATTTCTGCAAAAATAGGAGTGGGTGCATCTGCGCACTCAGCCCCTGATCCCGGGGGTTTAGACCACGCTCTCCGGGTGTTTACTGGGTGTCTGTCCCATAGGCGCCCCCCGCCAGACCCCCGCACCTGGCTCACCACTCCGCCTCAGCGGGTTTTGTTGGCAGCCCCGTGAAGGGTCGTGGAGCCCAGGCACTGCCCCTGGGCACAGCATCACCCCGGGGGTCCCACCAACACAAGCCTCGTGCTGTCGCCCCGGCCCCCTCCCCACCACGGCGCCGACAAAAGAGCTTTGAAGGGCTCATTTGCTGGAGGCAGCAGAGCGAGAGGGAAAGGCTTGTGTCTTTTCTGGCTTTCTGTCCTCGTTAATTGGTGAGTGACAGGGCAAACCACGTTCCAAAGTAATCACATTTAGCACGAGAGCCAGGCGAGGCCAGGAGCTGAGCGGGCTGGGGGCTGCAGGGTTTGGCTTCAGGGGCAGAGCCGGGCTGGTAGGTGGCATCTGACAGGTGGCATCTGGTAGGATGGGCATCTGACAGGTGGCATCTGGTAGGATGGCATCGCCATCGCGCGCTGGCAGCCACGCACGGACCCACAGCAGACAGCGTGCACCCCACAGGCACGCACAGGTCCGGCCCCAATACACCTTCATGCCCCTGCAGGCTGCCCCACTGCAGCATGAGCTCCCCACTCGTGCCTACAGCCGGGGTGCCACGCACCCCCGCTCACCCAGGCATGCCCCCCACCTCCAACAGCCGCCCCCCGCAGCCCTACAGGCTGGGGCATCCACCGTTGCTGGGGCATTTTCAGACCCAGCACCCTCACGTTTGGTGTTTTTTTTCTTCCCAACCCTCTTTTACACTTTGCAATATGCCTAACCTAACTGAATTGTGGCCGTTGCCAAGCATGCAAACCCCCTTAAAATATACATATATACATGCGTCTAAATATATACGCATGTACATAGTGACTAGTTTTTGTTTGGCTCAGCAAACTGATCTGGCTCCCTGTAATCACACGGTCACTAGATTTGATGCAGGGAAAGATGCATGTGGCACAGAGGCTGAACGAGGGAGGGGGACAAGTCTGGTCCCCCCTTTTGGAGGTGCTGGGGCAGAAGCCTGCGCCCTCCGCTCGCCCGGTGTGCTCCCAGCTGTGCTGTCTCCAGAGCCTTTCTCTTTCTGCTCACATCGTGCGTGAATGCCAACTCCTCCACGGCTTTCAAAGTGTTCACTTCTAAATGGAAAGAGGGAAGAAGAAGAAAAAGACGTGCCCAGCCCTCTCAGGCATGTGTAGGAGGGCTGGGATTGATTGAAACACCTCCTGCCAAGAGGCTGGAAAGTCCCAGGTCTCCCTCCCCACGTTTCTCTTGTCTTCTACAGGCACCCAAAAAACTAAGGGCGCATCTATCCAAGAGGATGGGTGATCTGGCCACAGGGACAGTGAGCCTAGCATCCCTGGAGCACCAGCAACATGACCCTGCAACACTGTGCTTTAAGGAATCAAACATCCCTGACACCTCTGCCATAGGTGTTTACATATATATATATATGTTTACATATAGCGGCTGCTTCCCCCTTCCCGCGCGCTCGCACACATCGAGCGCTGTCTCTGGGATGCTGTCGCGATAGCTGGCAGCTGTGACACTGCCTTTCCTCCTCTGCAGGCACAGACACACAAGCGTGGTGTCAGGGACTTGCAGGCAGAGCAGCCTCCTGTGCCAGTTATCCCGTTCCCTGCAGCGACGCGTCCCCCTCCATGCACATTATGCCTCTTACCCTATAAAAATGAATGAAGCCAAAGCCATCGATCGCTTTTAGCATATCAGCATCCAGGCAGCAGTTCAGATCTTGGTTCTTACTTACTTCTCTTAATCTCCTAAAAATGGATTTAGGGATTAAAGCGGATATTCTGTCTTTCTGGGACTTTTCTCTGACACTTAATCAATCTGGGTCCTCAGGGCGCAGAGAAAAAGAAAACAAATAAAGCTGAGGGATGAGCACAGGTTTGTGTTACCCTGTTCAGGATGCAGAGGAGCCTGCACCGGACCAGGCGTGAGGCAGAACGTCATGAAGAATTGGAAAAACATAGGAGCAACTCTCTGGACTTTGAGGATGAGGCAGCGAGGATGCCCTGGCACGCCATGCCTGCACCCCCTCCACCCCCTGACCCTCTCCTGCTGCCAGGGGGCATTTTACCCCCCAGGATGTCTGCTCAGGCGGTGGAAGACTGGCATGGGGCACCAGTGGAGAAGACCCACTGGAGAGCGGGCGCATTGGGCTGTTTTGCATGCAGCGGAGAGCAGAAACGCTTCTTCTTTCATCACCCTCTGCAAATAGGATTTAGCTCATTTTGATTACACACTAACTTGTGCCTACGAGCAGCTCTTCCCTCTTCTCCCCGCCTCACCCTTTAATGATCTAGATGGAAGATGCATCTCCATTATAGCCCTGGCACTGGGAGCCAAGCATCGCAAAGGCCACCAGGAGCTGGGATTTTATTTTACATTTTTCCCCCAGAGCAAAGTGAATTAATGCAGAGCCCTGCATACCTCTGAACAGTAATCACAATACTTTGCACACACATAATGCCTCTCGTCTTCTTAAGTGCTGCACAGACATTAAGCGTAATTAAGCCTCACAGCATCCCTTTTCAGGTAGGTTAAGAGGAGCACAGAAAATTGTCGAGAAATCAGGGAGCGACAGGCTGATGCAGAAAAGGTTGTGACTGCAGCTCACAGAGTCGAACGCAGCTGTCAGGAGATGGGACCCATCCAGCATGGAATAAGCAGGAGGCACAGGTGCTTGTTGAAATCAGTGCCTGTTAGGCACCTAAAAATCACTACAAATGTCTTTTCCTCCTCTCTTTATTTTTAAAGACTCCTGTGTCTCCTAACCCTCCTGGCCTCATCCGGCTGCACCATACCCAGCAGCTCCCCACGAGTCCCCGGGTGCAGGGTGGGATGCACCCAGCCAGCTGGGAACTGTGCCACGGAGGGTGCCAGCCAGCCTGGAGGATGCAAGCAGTTCGTGGGAGGCTCCTGGAGCCATCCCCAGGCACAGGGGAAAGCCCTGCTCTTCCCCATCTTCCTCATCTGCTGCCCTCCTTCACTCTGGGCTTCTGCGGAGGGATGAGGAAGAGCAGCCCTGGGCTGGCCGCCGGGTACCAGCCCCAGCGAGCATCCCTCTCCCTTTGCACACCCGAGGAACGACCAGCTCGCCTGCACACACGCCCCCAGCCCAACACACAGGGGGAAACACGCACACTGAGGCACGCACGTGCCCTTTGCACAAAGCCTTTCACATGCCGATAACAGCTTGTACCCAAACTTGCGTGCAAGGCGTGCATTTACCCACTCACACCATCAGACACCGCCCCGCTCCTGCCGATGCCCAGGCTATGGGCGCAGCATCGCGCCTGCCTCCCAAACCGCTTTTCCTCACCCTGCTCTCTTTGCCTCCCCCAGGCTTGCAGCTCCCAGGCGCAGCAAGGTCTTTGCTATGATTGCAGCAGCAGCCGTCTCTGCCTGCTGCCCGGACCCCTCGGCACACGGCTCGGCTGGGCTCTGCTCACCCCGCTGCATGCCCCCAGCCCGGGAGCAGCATGGGCAGCGTCAGTAGCCTCATCTCCGGCCACAGCTTCCACAGCAAGCACTGCCGAGCCTCCCAGTACAAGCTCCGCAAGTCATCCCACCTGAAAAAGCTCAACAGGTACTCAGACGGGCTGCTCCGCTTTGGCTTCTCCCAGGACTCCAGCCACAAGTCCAGCTCCAAAAGCAGCAAGAATGAGGACTTCTTTTACATCAAGGTCAGCCAGAAATCTCACGGCTCCCACCGAGCAGACTATACCGCGCTTGCCAGCGGGGAGCTGGGCAGCCAAGCTGGGACGAGCAGCATGGACTTCGGGACGCCCACGCCGCAGAAACTGATGCCATTTCCTAGCCAGCTGGAGGTGGTTAGTAGGGGAGGCGGTGGCCCCAGAAGTGTGGGGGGGTCCCACTGGACAGCATCTGCTCTCAAAGTGGGTGCAGGTCCCACCGTGGGGTTGTCCTCGTGTAAGAGAAGGCTCAGAGAGCACAGTTTGCGCCAAGGAGGTGGGAGGAGAGGGGCAGGAGGGAGGTGCTGGGGGCACTCTGCCACCCTCTGCTTTTGGGAATTTGGATCAGCAATACGTTCTGGGTCCTCTCATTCCCAAACATGCTGTTAGCCTCCCACCAGAGGCAGTTCTAGCCATCAGCACCCTCCCGAGCTTTTGGCCCTTGATGGAGACCCGAGCCATTCCCACCGTGGGGGTCTTGTCCTTGGGGGAAGAAGGGATGGGGGAGAACAGACGACGTGGGGTCAGTCTGTGCTGACAGGCTCTCTCTTCTCCCCAGGGTGCGGAGAAGCCAGCTGCACGACCCACCGCCTTCAAGCCAGTGCTGCCCCGCTCGGGCGCCATCCTCCACTCCTCCCCTGAGAATGGGGGACACCTCTCCCAGCAGCTGCACGCCCCGGACAAAGCCAAGGAGCAGGAGCTGAAGCCGGTGCTGTGCTCGGGGGGGCTGTCCGACTCCGGCAGGAACTCCATGTCCAGCCTCCCCACCCACAGCACCAGCAGCAGCTACCAGCTCGACCCCCTCGTCACACCCATGGGACCCATCAGCCGCTTCGGGGGCTCAGCCCACAACATCTTGCAGTGTGCCATCATCCAGGATAGCAACATGATGAGCCTCAAGGCCATGTCCTTCTCCGATGGGGGCAACAAGATCCTCAACCCTGGCAAAGCCCCCCACCACCATGCCGCCGAGAAGACCACTTGCATCCGTTCGCCCATCTCCACGGATGAGTCCACCATCCAGGAGCTGGAGCAGAAGCTGCTAGAGAGGGAGGGAGAGTTGCAGGAGCTTCAGTCAAGCTTTGAGGAGAAAGAAGTCAGCTCCTGCCAGGCATACGAAGAGAAGCAGCGGCGCTGCAAGGAAGAGCTTGAGGGTCTCAAGCAGAAATGCAACAGCAAGCTCAAGCAAACCTCGCAGAAAACCCAGCGGACGCAGCAGGTCCTTCACCTCCAGGTGTTTCAGCTGCAGCAGGAGAAGCAGCAGCTCCGGGAGGAGCTGGAGAACCTCATGAAGGAGCAAAACCTTCTGGAGACCAAGCTGAGGTCCTACGAGAAAGAGAAGACCAGCTTCGCCCCGGCGCTGGAGGAGACCCAGTGGGAGGTAAGTGGCACGGGAGCACCGAGCAGCATCTCGGGCTGCCAATGCCAAAAGCAAAGAATGTGGGTGGAAGGCGATGGCTCCAGCACCAGCAATAAGCCACACAGCTCTGCTCCACTTCTGTGCCCTCATCCAGCAGCACTACGGAGGGGCTGAGCAGAGCAGGTGGTGCACACGCTAAGCCCAGGCTTAGGAGATAGATATTAAAGCCAAGGAGAGCCCTAGTCTGTCACGTGGAGGCTCTGTAAGTTATAATTGACTCACTGCCCCTCTTAACCCCTCAGCACTTCACATCATATAAGGAAACAACTACTGCATAAAAAAAAAAAACACCAGTCATTAAAATAACTTTGCGTTTCCAACCTCCAGCAGAGGGTTTTTCAGACTGCCTGCCCCAAAGGAGCAGTAAAGCCGCCTTCCTGCGAGTAAATAGGAACTGCTTGGACTTGCCATGGCCATTTATTAGAGAGCAGTAAAACCTTCCACTCTCTGCTTAGGCTTAATTTTCCCACTGATTGGGTAGCGCTGAACAAAGGCTGTTAAACTGCTGAAAATTCAGACCCGCCGGAATAAAACCCACTGATACGGCTCGGCTGCACGCAGGGAGAAGCGTAGCTACTGCCCAGCAAGCCTGGAGGAGCACGGTGCCCAGCTTCGCTCCCTGGCACGCGAGGATTGCTCATATCGCGTCCGGTGTCTCTGGTTTATTTGCGCTCGCCAGCCGCCCTGCCAGGCTCTCAGCAAGCCCCACCAGCCTTGCGGCCGCAGGGTCCCCCCGGGGGCAGCTGGATGCCGAGCCCCCAGCAGCTGTACCAGCCACGCTCCAGGCTCCGGCGGGATGCTCCACTGGGATTTACATGCAATTTTGTGGGGTGCAGTTGGGTGTCTGCTTGCAAAACAAGCTCAGCAAGTTTAACTGACCGCGTGAGCCATCAGCAGTGGTTTCGGCAAACATGTTGGACGGGGTATTGAGACTTGAGCACTTCCTTGACACCCCATTTCCACACCTCCGCTGAGGGTGTCAGCTCCTTAAATCCTCACAGCTGGTCACCAGCAGCCCTCCGTGCCAGCCAGGGTGTTGATGCATGGAGGGCGTGAGGTCCCCTCCAGCCCCCTGGAGGGCCCAGGCATGGCTCTCTGTGCTGGGCATCTCCCCGGGTGGGATTTTGTGGCTGGGGTCTCCACATGCTGAACCCCAGCTGAGCCCAGCGTGGCTTGCATGGGGTACTGTGGGTGCTGCCCATCTCCAAGGTACAGCCCTAACTGGGGTGCTGCATCCCTCCCCACAGGTGTGCCAGAAGTCGGGGGAGATCTCCCTCCTGAAGCAGCAGCTGAAGGAGTCCCAGACAGAGCTCAACACCAAGACCACTGAGATCCTCAGCCTGAAGGCTCAGCTGAAGGAGGTGAGGGTGAAGATGGAAGGGCTGGAGATGAAGACCCAGGACCTGGAGGGCTCCCTGCGCACCAAAGCCATGGAGCTGGAGGTGTGTGAGAATGAGCTCCAGCGCAAGAAGAACGAGTCCGAGCTGCTGAGGGAGAAGGTGAATCTGCTAGAGCAGGAGATCGTGGACCTGCGGACGGAGCTCGCCATCCTCAAGGAGCAGCTGAGCGAAGCCCGGGAGGTGGCCAGGCCCTGCGCTGTGGTGGACGATGCTCAAGCCCTGCAGGGAGAGGTGGAGAGGCTGAGGGCAGAGCTGAAGGCTGAGCGGGACAACAATGAGCAGATGACCTCCGGCTTCCAGCACGAGCGGCAGACATGGAAGGAGGAGAAGGAGAAGGTGATTCACTACCAGAAGCAGCTGCAGCAGAGCTACCTGCACATGTACAAGAGGAACCAGAATCTGGAGAAGATGCTCCAGCAGCTCGCTGCAGGGGAAGATGGCAAGGAGCCCATCGAGCTGGACATACCCGGTGCCGATGTCCCCTACGAGGACATCATCGCCACTGAGATCTGAGCCAGGTCTGCCTAATCCTCCTTGCAGCTTAGGGGTGGCAGTCTCTCCCAGGTAGAAGCGCTGCCCTGCAGCTTGCCCCACGCCTTGTACAGTTCAGATGAGCCATGTATTTATTAGCGGAGCTGGTGGCCTGGCCAGCTCGCCAGCCCTTCTCCCCTCCCTGCATCGCACCGCGGCGGTGCCCTCCGCCACCTGTCGTGTTACAGAGGTGAACAAGCAACTAGTGCCAATGGTGACGTGCCAGCAGTTCCCCCTCGCCCCCCTTCTGCCCCCTTGTAGGACTGAGAAGCCAGCGACGGGGGTGGTCAGGGAACAGGACTTCAGCAAATAATCTCCCGTCGGGTAACAAGATGATGCAAAACTCCCAGGGGATGCTCTGCTCCACACTTGGGTGGGGGGGGGGGGGTCCCATGACAGCACAGCTCTGGGAAGAGGGATGCCACAGCCCTTCCCACCTTCTTTGAGAGGAATCAGCCTTGGCACGTTTCCAGCCGGTCCCTTCCCACAGGCTGGAGGAAGCGCCGCTGCTCTCACACCTCCTGAACCTTCCTCCGGTCAGTGCCAAACCCCGGGTGCCACGGGACCGAGGAGCTGCTGCCGGCGCAGGCTGCACATCCACTTCTCCCGTCCCTCGGCTGCTGCAGTGCCTCAGGAAGGACCCTACCCACACACACACGCACCCTCCACCTTGTTACAGCCAACACCCCCACCAAAATCACCTTTCACTGACGGGCACAGCGCACCCAGCACCCATCCCCTCCCTTGGCCATGGCCGCGCCTGCACATCCCTCCTCCCTGGACCTGCAGAGCCACAGCAAACCCAGCATTCCCACTCTGATGGACAAGGACCCAGTGTCCCTTTCCTCCAGCTGCCAGATGGGCAACTGGATTTAAAAAGGAACAGAAATTCCCAAGCCACAGTCTGACCCAAGGAATCAGGGGGTGGAACTCGGTTGTGTTTGCCCCATGACCCCGTGTGCTCTCACTTGCTCGCTGTGACCATCCCTCCTGGGAACCCCGGCTGCCTTATCTCCACTTGTGCCCTTACACCCACGGGATCCCATCAACAGGAGCTGGTTAAAAAAACCCAATCAGCCAACCACTTCCATTTTGTTTTCTACTCCAGCTCTTAAAATTTTCTCCTGCCACCAGCAAGCAGATAGCCAGGCTCCACTGCGCATCGCCAGCAGTGACTCTCCCGTCCTGCCACAGCTCAGCATGGCCAAGAGGGAGTCAGCCAGCATCCAGCTTGCCAGGGTGGAGGTCTCCAGCCGGGACCACTTTGTGCTAGTTCAATGGTATTTTTACTGCAATACGTTTGTTTACCCACTAGCGAGGTGGGCACCAGCCCAGGAGGCTCCATCCCAGGGCTGCGGGCAGGGGGGTCTTGCACAATCCCATACCGCAAATTTGGCCAAGGGCTCAAAGCTGTGCGCAAGCAGCAAAATTCAGCATCCCTCACCCTGCTCCAGCCAGCCTGTAAGGGCGACTCACAGAAACCAGTCTGTGCCTTCCGCACCTGCCCCCGAGCACCCCCCAGGGCACCCCGGCCCGTCCTGGCACACGCACACAGCACCAGCCGATCCATAGCCATGGTCTGCTGGAAAAAAGCCAGCCTCGAATCCCGGTTCCAGCCCCACGGCTGTGGGTTGGGGCCACGCTGGGTCAGCCAGCCTTTGCCCAGACCTGCTGAAGGATGCTTTGGAGAGCTGAAAGATGAGGGATGAAGGACGGCACCCAGCTCCACTCTGGCTCATGGGGCCGGACAGGATTTTCTGCATCATCCAAGCCATAGCCCTGCACCAAGGGCTCTGCAGCCCTTCCGTGTCCCACATCGGAGCCAGAGTGCAGTGACCAGGAGCTTTCCAGTGCCAAACACAGGGGTGCCGAGGAGTGCCGAGCTCTCCCGGCTGCCCCATCCCACAGCCCCTGTCCCGGCAATGCCCAGCCTTGTTCCCGCTCCCGCTGGCCTCGGTGGCCCCGTCCCAGGTCCCCGTTGCCCCAGCCGCGTGTCCTCGCCAGCCAGCGCTGTATGATGTGATTGCCCGGAGGCATCGATGTGCTGCCTTTGCACAACGCTGTGTGTGACCGTCCGCATCGCAGGTGTGTCGCTGCCGGTGTGAGCCACGGCCGCCCTGCCCGCTCTGCGGCTGGCCGGCCTCAGCCTGTACATATAATTATTTTTCTGCAGGTTTTTTTGGATGTTATTTCTGGTGACTGATGTAAACTACTGGTAATTTTATGGTTTTATTTATAAATAAATTTTTTAAAACTTATTTAGCCTCTCCGAGTGCCTGGCTTGGCAGCGTTTGGAGGGTTTTCACCACCAGCCAGCAGCAATGCAGGATGGTACTTTGCCGTGCCCCTCTCCGGGGCACATCACACACACCCCCCTCAAGCCACAAATCATTTATCACAACACTCCAAGGTCCCCTTTGGGGACATCCTTCCACCTGGCCCTGTTTGTTTCCAGCCCCGCGAGCGCTTTGCCGCATGGGTGAGCGGCGTTATCTCCGCCGTGCAGCTGGGATAACCCATGCATGGAAAAGCAGCAACTTGCCTCCGGCGAACACAGGGATATCGGAGAAGAGGAGATAATCCGCCTGGCCCAGCTCCCAGCTCACACCCCACAGCCTTCGCCCTCCTGCTCTGAAGGTGAAACTGATTTTCATCCAGACCCCGCGCAGCCCAAAGCCCCCAGCCCCACCGGCGTGGGCTGGTCCATCTCCCAAGGGGAGCCAGAGAACACAGCTCCAGAGGGAGAGATACAGCACAAATGCCTTGATGAAACCAAGGACATGTTTTGACTATTGAAGCTGTTTTCCTCCAAATCAGCTCAGAGCCGATTTGCCTTGCACGGATCTGGTGGTTTCACAGGTCTAAACAGCACAGGGGGAGGCTGGGGAGACAGAAAATAGGGGGAAGCACTCAAATTGTAGAAAACACTGCCATTTGTCCTGACTCCTCTGGCTGCTTCCAGGGGACACTCACCCCTCCAGAGCAAGGTGGGGACCCTGAGCCACTCATGAGCTGCTCCGTGCCCCCCGAAAGGGCACCTGGCCCCAGCACCCAGCTCCCACTGACGCTTTCCAGGGAAACCTTGGCTTCGCTCACGCTGCCCGAGGCATGAGGGAAGTTTATTTTTAGAGCCTTTGAAAACTGCTGAGGAGGAAGGAGATAGAAAACCACGTGCGAGGGCTCTCTCTCTCTCTCCTGAGCAGCACCTTCTGTTACACATCACCTCCGACCATCGCCTGCCCTGGCTGCTGGGTGCTGCCGGCTTGGCCGAGCCCTTCCCAGGCTTGTCCATGTATCTGGGCCAAGAGAGCAGCAAGGAGAGACCCCTGAGCTATCCCACATTACCCCAGCAGATATCCCTGTCCCACAAAGGTTGCAACCAAATTGCAAATGCTGCAGTGCAGCAGAGCAGAGATTTACCGGGGCTGAACAGCAGCAGGAGTCAGGGCAGGTCCAGGAGCAAGCGCAGCATCCCCAAGGGCACATATGCCATAAGAAGAGCTTCTTGGCAATACACAGGACACTGGGAAGCCAAATCCCCAGACCTGGGGACCCTGGGCTGCTTCTTCCATTAAACCAGGTGAGGGTCCCACCCCTTCTCCACCAAAACCCTAATGAAGCTACTGATGAGAAAAAGCTGTGTCTTTCCCACAGGGAGGGCTCAGAGCATCCTCTGCCTCAGGCAGCAGCAGAAATCAGGATGGTGGGCACTGCCTGGCCCTCGTAGGGCTGATGCACGGACAGAAGCACGGCTCCCTTGCTCACAAGGAAAGCTGAGCAGCAGAGGACAGCCCGATCCCTGCTGCAACCCCACTGCTTCACGCCCCCAAGAGCAGGCACATTCGGGAAGGAGCAGAAAGCCCTGATAATATTGGGGCAAAGCCGTTCCCTCTGACGCCCAGTGCTTGCCCTGTGGAGGTTAAACATGAATGGGATGGCATCAGTGCGTGCCAGGGCTCCCGAGCTGAGGAAGCGTCAGAGCACGAGGGGCACGGTTAGCTCAGGTGTTGGGGGCAAAAGGGGAGACACAGCACCCGCTCGTGCATCTCCCCCACAGTCACTGGGGTTCCCCCTTCGCCTATGCTCTGGGTAGCTCTGCTCCAGCTGCCCGAGCACCAACCGTCCTCAAACAGAAGGAGTTTGAATCAGTTGCTGAACTAATCAGCGGATGCAAATAAGCTTAAAGACAGAGAAAAGCTGATTTGCATCTTCTTTTAACACCCTGGTGCCACTGCACCAGTTTCTGGCTATGGGGGGCAAAGTCAGACCTAAAATCTCAGCAGAGACAAGACCAGGGCTGCCTTTGAAAGAGCAATTAAATCGAGCCACCTCATGCTCACAGGGTGATAGAGGGTCGGAGGCAAAGCTGCTTTTGATGTGCAAATAACCTGCAGCGGCTCTCCCCACCAGCCTGCTCCCCTGCCTTACATCTGCCAGTCCCAACCGAAAACCCAAGGGGCAGGGTGGGGGAAACGTGTCCAATGTTTGCTCTCCTCCCCTCCTAAATGAGCCGACAGCTGGCGTGTGCTTCTCCGAGGGACCCGACTGGCTGACATCAGTTGGCAAAGGGGGATAAGACCCCCAGGCAGTCCTCATTAGTCATTACAAAAAAAAAAAAAAAAAAAAAAAAAAAAAAAAAAAAAAAAGAAAAAAGAAAAAACAGCGTGTAAATGCGCTAAGGCAGCAGCTGGGAGATCAGCACGTCCCATTTAGCATGGTACCTGCTGTCTCTACGCCGTGAAATATTGGGCTGTTTGTTTAACACCCGGCCAAGCGCCGTGTTCGGAGCTGCTGGCTCCTGGCCGGGCAGGGACACAGAGCCCAGGGAGGGCTCACGGCACAGGCCGGCCTGACGCCACGCAGAGGGGCACCCCTTCCTGCTGGCCAAGGGTGCCCATCGCCTTCCCACCGCTCTTCCCGGCAAAGGGCTGCGTTCCCAGCTCAGTGCTGGAATAGCTGTGCTGCAAGCCCCAGCCTGCTCCTGAGGCCTCCGGCTGATGGGAACTAACGCTGTTTGTGTCATTCCTCTCCTGCAGAGCCCTGCGCCAGCTCGGGCTGTTGGCTCCCTGTCTGTAGCACAGGGTCTGCTGTAACCCAGGGACCTGCCTGCGGGCAGGGGGGTGGCGATGCTCTGCCTGGGGTGGCACATGCGTTTCCTCCAGCAGCCAGGAGGAACACAGAGGTTTCTGCCCCGCTTCGAGCCTCCGGAGCCGGAGGAGCTCAGGCTCAGGTGTGCCGGCGGGAGCCACTGTGAGCGAGGAGCAGCGTGGCACGGGCAGCGCAGCCGCTGCAGCCCAGCCGCTCCCGTGCACAAGTCCAGGGAGCAGAGGGGACAGGTCAGAGCTGGATGTTGGCACCAAATCTCTGCCGGACATACGTGCCTCATTAAACCAGCGGTCCTAGGGGTTTAAACAGCAAGCAAGCCTGAATTAAGTCCCCTAGATAAAAGCTGAAGAGCCTCAGCAGGCTGGTTTTGTGCCCACAAGCACGACCTCCTCCCCTGACCTTACAAAGCCAAGTGAACCAGAGCCAGCCCTACCCCTGGTCTCCGCGAGCGCCGCTAAAAAGCTCAGCGCACTTGCAATCCATAGCATCCAAGCAAGCTAAGAAGCGTCTGTGCACGGGCCGCTGCTTCCAGCAGGTCTGATCATTTCTGAAGCAGTTCTTGCACTTCTGTCTAAATATTGAATTGGAAAAAAAAAAAACCACAACGTTATTTCCAGGTGATACAGGACCTGAAATGGCCCTGTCCTTCTGGAAGCAACACGCCTGACTGGGGAACTGACAAGCAGCAGCTTGCTCCATCCCTTCGCTCGCCCCTGGCCGGGCGCGCAGTGCCGCTGCGTGGCTGCTGCGCTCCATCCAGCACCGTGCTCGCTGCAGCCCGGCTGGCCTCACGCAGCGCAGGCAGAGCACGCAGCCCCCACGTGCTGCAGACAACAGCTATTTTATCCCCGGCACAAAGCCACCCTCGCTATTTATATTCATCCCAAACCTTTGCCTGGCCCGGATGAGCCAGACTATCATTGATGGATTGCCGGTGTGTGGGAGCTGCTCACCAGCCTGCATCGAGCCACGGAATCAATCTCATTCTTTTCCCTTTGCTCCCATCAGCTGCAAATTAGTAGAGCTTAATTTCCATGAATATTCTTCTAATTGCAGAATTCCTTTCGCTTTGCTCTGTAACACATGCACGCTTCAGGGGCCATGTTATCCATATGCAGACATCGCAGGTATCTGGTGGCAGGCAGCTGCCTCGCTCGCTCGCAGCGCTCACACACCCTCAGGAATGCTTGTTCAACCTTTGTCCCCAAAACCTGTCACCTGCTGAAGGATTTCAGGAATTCACTGGACTCTGGAACTTCTCCTCTTACTCATGTTTTCAAAACCTGCATTACTGAGTGCTGACAGCTGCCATCTGCTCACGGAGTTATTCCCCTGCCCTAAGCACAGGCCCCCCCTCAGGACAAAAGGACTGTAACTGAGGGGGTAAAAAAGGTAGAAAAAAAATCAAAAGCACCTGTCCCAACTTTTTTCAAGCCATCAGACATGTTTTTGGCATACTAGATCCTCCTTCCTCTTCCTCCACCACACAAAGTGAACAGCCTGTCAAGCTCTGTGGGACAATCATAGCTATTATTAATACTGAGGATATGGGATTTGTAACTTAAGTGTCTCTCCTGGTGAGAAACATACTGCAGGAACCGGCTTGGACATTTAAATGAGTTTCTTAAAAAAATGAGCTAATGTCTTTACTACCTCAAGGACTTGTACTGCTGTACAAGAAACAGCTTGAATTATAGCATAGTACAACATCTAATAGGAGAAGACCTGAGACAGCCTCAGGCTTTTATCGGTCAAACAAACTGTTCACAGGGAGGGTGTCGGTGCAGCTCAGCACATGAGGGCAGAACTCTTCAAAGATGAACCACAACATCAGCAGAAAGGTGCTTTCCTCCCTCATTAACTGACTGGTTTCACTGTGCACGTTGTTCAGCAGAGGGAGGTGCGTTTGGTTCACTGCTGCTCCCTGCAGTACCTCCGGAAGAACCCTGGCTCTCCCCGTTTCACACCACTGCCTCTCACACACCCCCCAGCCACGCTGCGCCCCCAAAGCCAGGCAGCCTCTAACAGCTAATTCATGGAGAGGGACAGACACCAGGAATTCAGGCAGAGTCAGGCCCCAGGCTGACTAAACACACCGAGGCCCCCCTCACCCTTTTAGTAGTACTGTTCACACAGAAAATTTAAACCTATCAGATGCCTAAGCTCATTTTCAGAAAGCCTTTTAAGGTTTCCTAGCCTCCTCCAGTGCAAACTACCCCCAACATTCCTGCAAAGCCTTTGCCCGTGACTGCACCACCCACCCACTCCTCCAGTGAGTGCAAAACGTCTAGTCTTGAAGCTAAAGGCCAAATCCTGATCATCAGAACCAGCCAGCTCTAGTGATAATAAGGTGGGGGTGGCTCAAGTGGAACCTTGCTGCACACAGAAATGGAAGTGAAGTGTTTTCAGCACATTATGAAGTAGTTTCATTCAGGTAAACAAGACCCCCAGTGGCTCAAGGACATCCTAGCCACTGCTGGAAAACCTAAAGTTGTTTTCACGCACAGAATCACAAAAGCTTCCATTTTGTTCAACACTTTCCATATTTATTTAGATATTCTTTACATTAAGGTATTCTCATGCCAACACTTCCGACCTCCCATCCCTACCTCAAGAAAAATAGACTTGACATAGCTTTAGGGTGGAATGCACTGGAATGAAGTTGCTATTGCATCCAAGTTACAGAGAACACTGAACAAACTATAGAGAGAACTGCACTAGGAGACGCCAGGGAAAGCTGGAATTAGAATCTATCATTCACGTCATGTTAGCACCTTCCTAGACAAGCGCTGAAGGTGTCCAGAGAGGTGCAACATGCTTTGGTTAGCTAGACCAGAGCTCAGAGTACATTAAGCCTGGAAAAAAGCAAGAAAGCCTGCCAGCACTGGGCTTGGAGCTTCATCTATCTGTGCCTAGAGTGCAAGCCACAACAGTTTCAAACATGACTCAGGACCCAATGCCACCTAGAGCATGCTTTGGAACAGAATTCAAAATATCCAT
Organism: Falco naumanni; assembly: GCF_017639655.2. NCBI lineage: Eukaryota > Metazoa > Chordata > Aves > Falconiformes > Falconidae > Falco > Falco naumanni. Next base: position 4,438,717 of record NC_054072.1, read on the forward strand.
TCACACATTAAGTTGCTTTCTCCAATTGCAATATTTAAAAGCTTCCACCAGCACAACTGTGTCAGGTATAAAAGGTTGATTTGGGGGGTTTTGTTTTGTTTTGGTTTTTTTTTTTTTTTTTTTTACATCTCAATCTCCTTCGGTAGCAGCACAAAGCCTTGAACTACCTATAGTTTTGCCCACTGGGAACCTACTAATCTCAGAATGCTTTAGCTATTGTTTTGTCTCTCTGCCATTTCCAGAATTCAAAGGGGAAAAAAAACCAGAAAAAGGTAATTAGGAAGCTTATTCAGCAAACTTCAATTTAAAACCTCTGCATTAGCAACTAAGCTTCAGGTAGCAACGCTCTGGCCTGCAGCCTCCAGAGAGACCCTTTGCTAGCGGAGAGCACTAATAGGCATGCTAGGTGCTTTTCACTTCATGCATACCTTTAACAATCTTAAGCCACAGTTAAAAACCAGTGACTTGCATTTTTCAGAGTGGTACGTTGTCATACGCCACAGTTTCCACATATTAGCCTGGTCTTCAGGCACAACAGCAGGACAGCAGAGTGCCATCTGTTCCGCCAGCAGTGCGGCAACTGCGTACAACCAGATCAAGCAGATGCTTTGGACAAAGGAAGTCACATTTGCTCTTTGATGTTTTCTAACCCACGTGCTCCTGGCTTGAAAGTAAAGATTTGCAATTTCTGGTAAGCCTCAGACATTCTCTTGAAATGTCTACCATAGGTCCAGTTCAAAGAAAAAAAAACCACCAAGAATAAGCTTTGTGATAGCTATTGCACATTTATAAGAGCTGGCCTAAACATTTCCCTGAAGATCCAGGCTTTGGAAGAAGGGATATTTTACACTGCTACCAGTTTTTACATTGGAACACTGGCACAAGTGTCACCTATTCTTGGTCTTAATTATAAGGGCGACAAGTAAACACCAACACATGAAAAAAAGAAAATAAACAGCATTTCACAGAGCAAGGAGTTAGAGATGAAGCTGTGGCTAGTGTTTTGCAGTCGAATCTCGAGGATAGAACTCAGCCAGTGTTGTCTGAGGAATTCTCTTCAGCATCTCCTTGGGGAAGATTCGCAAAAGCTGCCAGCCAATGTCCAAGGTCTCATAAACAGTACGATTTTCATAAGGACCTGCAGAAAGCAACCAAAAACTGAGTGCCTCATCACTAGATGGATCTGAGAACAAAACCTTCTAGGTGTTAATGCGCACTGCAATGCTCCTGAAACACCTACCCTGAGCAATGAAGTTCTTCTCAAACTTCTGCAGAAACTCCAGATAAAGAAGATCATCTGAGGTAAGAGCTTCCTCACCAACTACAGCCTTCATAGCCTGTACGTCCTTTCCGATAGCATAGCAGGCATACTAGAAGGGATAGGAACAGCAGTGCTTTCACCCTGATCATCCAAGTAACGATTTCTGCTCAAACTCAAGCAAAGGGTCTCACAAAACACTCAGTCAATGCTTTAAAGCAGCTTCAGGGAGTGTTCTGGATTGCAACTGTTTGGCATGCCCTTTACAGGCCCTTTAACAAAAGGTGTATTTGAAATATGCCTCTGCTTCCTGGAAGAGGTTTTTACATACCAGCTGGTTGGACACATCTGCATGATCCTTCCTGGTCATACCCTCCCCAATCGCTGACTTCATCAGTCGAGACAAGGAGGGCAAGACATTAATAGGCGGGTAAACCTGAAGGGAAGACATCCAAGAATTTCAGCATTAATATTTAAAAGTAGTACAGAGTAATTTTAAGTGTTCTAACCAGTGCAGTACACACCTGTCTGTTATGCAGCTGCCTATCCACATAGATTTGTCCCTCAGTGATGTATCCAGTCAAGTCAGGGATAGGATGAGTAATGTCTGTGGGGAGAAGGGGGGAAATGGTTTGACAGTTCTCAGACCTTTTATATCCAACCTAGCACTGACAGAGCAGCTTTTTGACTCCTGAAGTAATATGCCATCAGTTAGTAACCCCCATATGTCACCAAGCACACTTATGCAAGGATTACAGCTGTAAGCACTCCTGACAGAGGGCCAGAGAGGAGTGCAGCAGTCTGAAACGGGCAAAGCATTTCTATTAGCAATACAGAGAAGGCAGCTAAGAACTGCAATATTCAAATGGAAACCTAAAAGCCACAGGACATCCTATCTTGCTGTGTCCAAAATAAAACAGGTTGCTCCAAAGGAGTCCTTTGAAGTGCTCTTTATTAAAAACACTTGAAAATAACTCACCATCATTGGGCATGGTAAGAATAGGAATCTGAGTAATGGAACCATTTCTGCCTTCCACACGCCCAGCGCGCTCATATATAGTAGCCAAGTCAGTGTACATGTAACCTGGGAAACCACGACGGCCAGGCACTTCCTCTCTAGCTGCTGAAACCTGAGGCAATCCAGAAAAACGTTTCCAACAAGTCAGATCACTCGTACAGACCTGCTGTCTCCCCTAATTAAGCTACACTAGCAACTTAACAATACCTCTTCCTGTGGGCAATACCAAAAATAAAAAACCCCTGCTAAGAGAAGCATGTCACCGCAACACGTGGGACAAGACAACAAAGCAAATCCCAAACTATAATACCCAACTGCTGAATGCCACCAGGGAAGTCAGTCTATCACAGAAGCAATAGCTGTTCGACTGCTGGACATAGTCCTAGACAATCAAACAACAACTAAAAGCCTCGCTGGCTATTTAGGACCAGTGTAACAAATACTAATCGTAACAGCTTGAGCAGAAGTTCACATTCTCACTTTATACTACAAACTCTCTGCCAACACCCAGGGTGAGAGTTAATAAATGCATACCTCTCGCAGAGCTTCAGCATAGGAGCTCATATCAGTCAGAATGACCAACACATGCTTCTCACACTGATACGCCAAGAACTCTGCTGTTGTTAGAGCCAGACGAGGTGTGATAATACGTTCAATGCTGAAATAGAACAGTATGGCACTATTTATGACAAGTGCTTTAAGGCTGCAAGGTAACAGTTTAAGTTACAGACACTTCAAAACCCTCTGAAAATCTGCTACATGCACCAAGTGGAGTACCAGCATTTCATATCCAACTCTGCTGCAATATGCTGGCGTAGGTAACATCTGGCAGGACACCACTAAGGCTTCATCTTCCAATTTACTCGTTCTCAGCTTTTCCCAACCAACATTGTGTAACTACTTACGTTGGATCATTGGCCAGGTTCAGGAACAGACACACATTATCCATGGACCCGTTTTCCTCAAAGTCCGATTTGAAGAACCGAGCAGTTTCCATGTTCACCTAAGTCACAATATTAAGGCATCAGTTCCACACCAGGTTTCAGAACACTACATTTTGCATCATATTAAGGTCTAAACATCTCAATAATAATCCAAAAGCAAAGGTTGCCTTATCATGCAGACTCCCCTACATTCCCAACAGAATGAGTTACTTCTAAAAAATTAACTTAAATCTCCAGCCTAGAATTCAAGATACTCTATCCTGATCAGACACACTTTGTCACAATACTTCTGGCCATTTGGCATTTTCAGCTATTCAGCCAAGAATTTAGCACTGTTTAGTTACATATTTAAGACAGAATACTACAACTACTCTCAGCATAGTCTTTATTTATTACTCAAGCACCCATTTTTCTTCAATGATATTGACTTACACCCATAGCAGCAAACACAATGGCAAAGTTTTCTTCACTGTAGTCCATCACATCTTTGGATTTCTTCACCAAGCCAGCTTGGCGACATATCTGAGCTGCAATCTAAAGAGAAAAAAATGGAAAATACAGTCTATCTGTGTACTTGATGCTATTATACAGACCAGAACTTAACTTTGTTTACTTTTTAACCTCAGTGAAACACAAGCCACTAACAGTGTAGAGAGTAGCCTTGAGTACTCACCTCATTATGGGGTAAGCCAGCAGCTGAGAATATGGGGATTTTCTGCCCCCTGGCAATACTGTTCATGCCATCTATAGCAGAAATGCCAGTCTGAATCATTTCTTCTGGATAGATACGACACTGGGGATTGATTGGCTGACCTGTTGTATTTTTTTTTTAAGAGAACACATTATTCCATGTACGTGTTTGAAGCTTGATCAAACCACCAGTGACTCTGAGCACTGACCTAGGGCTCATGTTAAAAAGCACAAACCCCACCGTTAGCCCTACAAATCTTTAGATGTGCCTGGTGAAGCCTGAGCCTTTTGCAGAACCCAGGACTCTGGCATTCTGTAGTCACATAAGTGGTAAGAATGCTTTCCAGAAAAGCCTGCCAGGTTATTAGCTTTTTATCTTTGGAGGCTGTATAATTAACATAGTCTACAAACACTTCAAAGAACAGCTTCCAAGCATTACAGAAAACAGTTATTTTCTGCTACCCATCTTCCTGCACCTGTGTAAATCTGAGTTTGATGCCACACACATACTTAAAAAGAAGATTAAATGCCCCCCAACAGCTAGATCCTATGTTCAAAACCAGATCTATGGTAACATTCAGAAACCAGAAACACCAGATTTGCTTAACTTCATACCAGAAATGGATTAAGAACATACCCATTATGTCAAGGAAATCTTCAGCTAAAACAATGGGGCCTCTGTCAATAGGTTTTCCTGATCCATTAAATACTCTGCCTACAAGAAACAGCAATAAAATCAAAATGTAGATTACTGTGAAAATAAGTTTGCATGTGGTAAGTCTGTTCATTCTTCAAAGCAATATGCAAGGACTTACCAAGCATATCCTCAGACACAGGGGTTCGAAGAATATCCCCGGTAAACTCACAAGATGTTTTCTTAGCATCAATACCTGAAGTTCCTTCAAATACCTGTAAATATAGCAGAAGGAAAAAAACCACCACAAGACAGGAAAAAGGAATAGGTATTGTGCTTTACAAAAAAACATACTAGAATGCTGCTTCACAGCTTGAGAACTTGATCAGCCAAAGGGCAGAAAAGCAAGGCAGTTCTCTGTAAGCAAAGGATTTCAAGAGCAGCTTGCTAGTACAAAACAGCACATAACAACCTACTTTAAATTAAATTCATGAAGTGTATCAGCAGCAACCAACAAACCCAGTGCCATTCCTTTGATCTCAAGCATTTCCCTTTGCCAACAGGGTAAAGTTCTTCAGATAAGAATGAATATTAGCAAGAAACAGCTGCTTAGAAGAAATACCTGCATCCACATGGCATAGAAGGTGATCTTTAATCTGATACTAAACAATTACAGAAAGATTCCTTTAATTCAGAAGCAAAGAAATCAATGGGGGGGGATGCAAATAAAATGTGTCACTGTATTCCAGTTTTCAATCTTCTAAAATTATTCATGCCACTTGCACCTGGAATAAGTAGGTGATTTTTTTAACTTACAGTACCAGAAGAACGTATCTCAAGATGGATTTGACATGGCTCAGACACATGCTGGCTAATAAAAATATTTTTCTGTTGCACCAAGAGACACTCCTGTCCCTAGTCATACCTGAACCACAGCTTTGGAGCCACTAACTTCCAGAACCTGCCCGCTTCTTCTTGTGCCATCGGGAAGAGTCAAGTGGACAATCTCTGCATACCTAGGAAACTGCAGATGACCAAGAAAGATCATGGAAAGTATTAAAATCCAGATCAGTCACGAAACAAATTCACTGTTTCAAGCAAGCTTGAGCTTAGCAACTACTCAATTATTTTTAAGAACAATTTTATCACCAAAAAAACCTCATTCCAAAGTAATTAAAATTTATCAGAATAAAGCCATTTTTACAGGGGCCATACAACGTTTGCTCAGTGTTGCAGGCGGTGGACAGACCTGGCAGAAGCCATTCTAATAGCCCTAGTAGTCCTGAAATACTAATGGAAATCCCTGATGCAGCATCAGTCCCCTGCCTTCAACAGCAGCTTACCAGTAATTTGAGAACAAGCCAGAACTGTTTACAGTTTCCTTTCACAAAGCACTTATGCTCTGGTAACAAAAAGGTCAACAACAAAGCCAATTGGTATGTTTCCACATTCATGTTTAGAAAACATTCTGGGGATTTTGGTAAAACTGAAACACTGTTTCCATTCTTCCTCCCAACAGTTTCAACAACTCTCCCTTTCTTCCAGGACCTGGACAACTCTTCTTGGCTTTACAGGAACTTGCATATTCTCATTTATCTCAAGTCAGAAACATATCTTGCATAAAAATTGCTCAAAGAACCCAACATAGCAGTCTGGATTTAACTTGTCACAGCTTTTCATGTAAACCCTCCCTCAAAAAGCTGCATTCATTAAGAATCTGAATCTTTACCTTAACTTGATCCAAGATAACCAGGGGGCCGTTCACACCTGATACCGTTTTATAAGCTGAAAGAAAGCAAGCCACAAGTCAGGTGCTTCCTCAGAACATCAGGAACATCCTACATAAAGTTTTCAAAGTTTCATTCCTATCACCAGCCTCAGGTTTGCAGATTTTGGACCCAACTCTGCATGGCTTCGATGTTTATCCCAAACTCTACAGGAAGGGTTAGGTAAAAATTCCACTACCAGCAATTTTTGCTGCTACTTGCAAAGCACCCGAGGTAGCATCAAGATATGATACTGCCATTTTCTTGTCTGTCACAGAAATTCACTTTTAAGTCTACATCCAGGGACAAGTTGATCACCACCAGAAACACCAATACCATGTAGAGTTGACATTTTAAGCGAAGAAAATTACACAGTTGCAGGGATAACATCTGTAGTTTGTGATAAAGAAAGTGCCACTGAAATTTATGTCTAACAAATTGGTAAGGAGACCTTAATATCAATACTCAGCTCCCAGGTTTTTTTCTTTTTAACCACAGAAGCATCCTGCTCCATGACACTGAAACAGCCCATGTGAATGAAAGCCTGTACTTAGCAAAGCAAGCAGGTCTTGCACTCAGGAGCTGATCAGCAGAGGTTCTACAGTGAGCTGTGTCTTTCGACACACTAAGAGACAACCTTTTATAACACCATTCCTGTCTTCTGAGAAAAAGTCAATGCACTACACCATAAAAGGTTGAATTCCACCTTAGCCAAACTGCTCCTACTCTTGGGTTATCCCGGTTTAACTTAAGGATCAACACCTGATAGAAGGCCACAGCTAGCCAGCTCATCAGAACACTCATGTCTTAAACATCAGCAGCTCAAGTATTAGCATTACATACAACTGTCTGAGGTACTGCGCGCCCAGAATTCAGCCCTCGGCTGGCAATCCAATGGAAAAGCTGTGAAAAATTTAGTAAACAGTCCTGCATTCCTCTGAGGACACACCAGTATCCCAGCTAGAGCCCAGCATCACTTGATCCACAGATAAAAGTCAAATTGAGTTAAAGCTTTATCAGGGTCACACGGAGCCGTGACCAAGTGAGTGACTGTTAGTCACTTATTCCCGGGAAGGAAAAACGAGCAAGTGGAGCCATTTGTGGAACAAGAGACACACCAGCACCTCTTCTTGGTCACACTGCAAGGCAGAGGAAACGGGCACTCGTGGTACTAGGACAGATCACGAATTCCACCAGCACCAGGCCACGGGGAATCACCTGGCTTAGCTACTTCAGACTGCCCAGCTCTGGCACACTTACATGTTGTTTAGACTGTCACCAACACAGTATTTACACTTAAATGGTTTGAACTGTTGCAATGTAATCTCTTAATCGGCAATAACCAAAACTGCATTAGATAAGGTTTGAGGGTCACTGGGTGTATAAAGCAGTCTAAGGCCAGAACACTTATTTCTCCTATTTGACAGTTTTACTCTTGTCAAAATCCTGCAAAACCCCCTGAGACAGGACACGTGTCCCTGAACTAGTCTTCACGAAAAGCACAAGCTGGCCTGCTCCTTTCACCTCAGCCAGGAGAATTACATGGACCTCACACTACAAAAAGGCTCTGCTTGGACTGCAAGAGCTTGCAGCCCACTGTCCGCAAGAAATGGAAAACATTATCTTGCGCGTTCCATCTCATGACTGTCTCATGAGCACTTCTTCCTCAATCCATGGGAAACTGCTTATGCCAGCTTGCCTCTGCCACAAGAAAACGCTTCCTTGACATCGTCCAGCACCATTTCCCCTTGAAAGCAGCTCACCAGCCCAGAACTCGTGTCCCCATTAAGATCAACCACCAGTTCAATGACAAATCAGAAACAACCGGAACGTTTTCTGTACCCAGCTTGCAAGTGGTGGCAGTTTGGGGAAAAAACAAAACTGACATGGAAAGATGCGAGCGGAGCAGGAAGGCACCTTGGCTCCACGCTGGGCTGGAGCCTCCGCTCCACTCTGGGGCGGGAGGCTTGGGGGGCTGGGGCTGTGATGATGGATGCGGCCCACAAGCCAGGCAGCCCCAAAGAAGCCCCTGCCCCCCCCCCCTCAACCCATGGGTACGCACACAGGTACAGCCACCTGTGTAATTACTGCCTACACCAAAAAAAGGCCAGACCCACCCCCAAACAACGCTGCCCCCCCCCGCCACAGCGCGGTCAGGGAGTGTGCCGAGGCTCCTGCATTTCCCCTTTTTCAGCAGACGGCCCAGCCTCGCTGTAAGGGAACAGAACCTGCCAGGGCCAGGGCCAGGCCCACCGCCCCCCGCCAGGCCCAGGGCCAGGCCCCACGGCCAGGCCCACCGCCCCCCCGCCAGGCCCAGGGCCAGGCCCCACGGCCAGGCCCCCCGCCCCCCGCCAGGCCCCACGGCCAGGCCCCCCGCCCCCCGCCAGGCCCCACGGCCAGGCCCACCGCCCACCGCCAGGCCCACCGCCCACCGCCAGGCCCACGGCCAGGCGCCAGGCCCCCCGCCCCCCGCCAGGCCCACGGCCAGGCCCCACCGCCCCCCGCCAGGCCCACGGCCAGGCCCCACCGCCCCCCGCCAGGCCCAGGGCCAGGGCCCAGGCCCACCGCCCCCTGCCAGGCCCAGGCCCAGGGCCCAGGCCCACCGCCCCCTGCCAGGCCCAGGCCCACCGCCCACGGCCAGGCCCAGGCCCCCCGCACTCACTGAGGCGCGGCTGGGAGAGGTAGTCGCGGGTGAGGGCCGCCACCTGCTCCCGCGGCCCGCCGGGCCCGGCGCCGTTCACCAGCCCGCGCACCGCCCGCACCGCCGCCATCTTCCCCGACACTCGCCCCGCCCCGCCCCGCCGCGCACGCGCAGATATAGCGGCGCCGCGCGCGCCCCGCCCGCGGGGAGCGGGGAGCTGGCCCTGGTGCTGGGGGGCGGGGGCGGGGAGGGGGAGAGGGAACGAGAGAAAAAGAGAAAACGGAAAAAGAGGAAAAGAGAAAGGGAAAAGGAAAAGGAGAAAAAGAGAAAGAGAAAAAAGAAAAAGTTAATTGTAAAGCAAAAGCAAAAGGGAAAGGGAAAGCAAAAGGGAAAAGGAAAAGGAAACAGGGAAAAGAGAAAGAAGAAAGAGAAAAGGAGAAAAAAGAAGATAATTGGAAAGCAAAAGCAAAAGGGAAAGGGAAAGCAAAAGGGAAAAGGAAACAGGGAAAAGAGAAAGAAGAAAGAGAAAAAAGAAAAAGATAATTGGAAAGCAAAAGGGAAAGGGAAAGCAAAAGGGAAAGGGAAAGCAAAAGGGAAAAGGAAAAGGAAACAGGGAAAAGAGAAAGAAGAAAGAGAAAAAGAAAAAGAGAAAAAAGAAAAAGATAATTGGAAAGTGAAAGCAAAAGTGAAAGGGAAAGGGAAAGCAAAAGGAAAAGGGAACAGGAAAGGGAACAGGGAAAAGTCAAGAGAAAAAGAGAAAAAAAATAAAAAAAGAAAGGAGAAAGAGAAAAAGAGAATTGGAAAGCAAAAGCAAAAGGAAAAAAGGGAAAGGGGAAAAGGAAAAGGAAAAAAGGAAAAGGGAATGGGAAAGGGAGAAGGAAAGAGAACAGGGAAAAGGCAAGAGAAAAAGAGAGAAAGAAAAAGAGAATTAGAAAGCAAAAGGGAAAGGGAAAGCAAAAGAAAAAAAAACAAAAAAGAAAAGGAAAAAAGGAAAAGGGAATGGCAAAAGGAAAAAGAATAAAAAAGGGAAGATAAAAAGAAAATAGAAAAGAGAAAAAGGACAAGGAAGAAAAAGGGAAAAGAAAGAAAGAGAAAAAAGAAAGAAGGTAGGAAAGAAGGAAAGAGAGAAAGAAAGACAAGGAATCCAGCTGGCAGGAGGGGTGAGTGGCTGGGAAGACACGGGACGGAGCAATGCTGCCTTCAGAGAGCCACCAGGTGCTGGCCGCTTTTTTTAATTAAAAAAGATAGCAGGTTGTTTGTAAAACAACCTTTTTCCAGGAAACCATTAGTCTGTCAGCCTTCTGTTTCCTCATGGGCTGTGCATCTCTTCATACAGGGTAAATTTTAATAGTTGCTGCTTGTTCTCCTCCCCACCTAGCAGTGAGAGAGAACTGTTTGATGTTACAAACCAATATTATACCGCCTTCTCCATTACAACTGGAAATACCTTGGGGGAACACGTTTTCAATGAGATACCGGCAATGCCGTGCTTGTTTGTAGAGCAACAAGGTACCAAGGACTGGATGAGCCCGTTGGAAAAAAAAACCTCAAACAATTGCCCAGGAGGAGGGACAGCAAGTGGCCCATAGCGGAGGGGCAGCCCCCGCTGCCAGGGGTGCTCCACCGCACCTTGGGGTGCCAGCAGCACCCAGACCTCGCTGTTCCAGCCTGCTGCCGGCTGAAGCCCCCGGCACCGCGGTCAGCAGGCAGAGCCGGCGTGAGGTCCACTAGCAGTGATTTTTCAGACCCACATCCTACTCCGGGCCCCGAGACAGCCCGTAAATTCTTTTATACTTTTTATTACATAGGAAACATTCACCATATTTTACTATCTCAGTCTGGCCAGGAAGAAAATTGTAGTCATATTTTTTTCCCCTGGTAGGGTTACTGAGAGAAAAATTCATGGCAAACATTTATAATGGTTAAAAAAAAACACGTCTCCAAGAGAACTGCCTGGAAAAATCCGACGGACGCATGGAAATGCCTCCAGAGCACATCTGAGTAAGCTTCCCATCATCTCTGCAAAACAAGTGACATGACACCGCAATCCCCTGCAGCGGCTTAGGGCTGCCAAACAACATGTGTCCTGACCTCGGGGTCTGCAAAAAAAAAACAAAAACAAAAAACCAAAAAAACAACAATAACTGTCTCCGCGTGCCCCTCCTCACCGAAAGAAGCTGAATCATTTTCTATCCAGAGCCCACGAACAGCTGAGCACTTCTGAGCTCCCTCAGTAGATGGTGGTGCTGCACTGCTCATCCTGTCTGCTTTGCAGCTATTCAGAAAGTCATTTCCAGGCCTAGACATTGCATTCTCAGCTCGTGAAATATATTTAAAGGCTTCAACTTCTGCCCTAACGCACACCCAGGGAATTCCTCGGGAGGATGTACTCATCTCACGTTACTGGCAATAGTTTTCGGCCATGCGGAAGCCAGATAAATGGCCTCAGTGGCAGATCTACATGCCAGCAGAGAAAAGGTGAATATGTTTAGGATGCATTTTCTTTCTCCGCAGTAAATCTCTGTATCCTGAATGTACGATGGTATCAGTTTTGGTTTTAAAAAGAAATCACAGAGCCAAGCGTCAAAACTTTAAGAAAACAGGAATGACGGAAGAAAAGAGATCACACTGTAAATGGCATGCCATTGCCATTCATGCATGCGTTGCTCACCCATGCATGGCTATGATTTCCCATCCAGCTTTACTTAGGAGAAACCGGCCTTGTTAAGCCAAGAAATATCTCCTTGAGACAAAGCAGACAGCATAACGGTGTAGGGAAAGGCTGTGGACAGGCACCCCACCACCAGCATCCTTCTGCGGGAAGGAGGCAAAGGCAGAACTCAGCTGTGGAGGGACCACAACCTGTTGATACCCAGGGGAGAGGTGAGATTCCCTCACACCTCTCAGAAATCAGAGGTCAGATCAGTGCATTCTGGCCTTAAAAGTATTTACATCCACTATGAACGCTTATCGTCACACATAGTTTTGGAAATCCTGAAAAGCTGATCTACGTTGCGCACTAGGCAAAGGCAGCTTCTCAGCATCCTATGGACCAGCCCACAGCATGAGATGCAGTGACCTAAGTATTTCTCTTTTCCTTTTGAGGAAGATCTCTCTTTCAGTTTATTTGCCCTCTAATGCTAAAAACATTCAGCACATCAAGGAAAAACCTGCCTGGGAAGGGATGCTTTGGAGGCAGCTCCTTGTACCACATCCCACAGGTGAAGCAGCAACTCTGGTACTGCCTGCTGCGGGACTGTTGGATGTGCAGCTCCTTTCCCTCCCTTTGCAGGCTGCAAAGCGATGCAGGTGTCCCTGCAAAGCCTCCACACAGACCCTTTAGCAAACCCCCCAGCTGCTGCCTTTTCGGCTGTGTATCCTGCAGGAGCCTCTCCCACCCACCCAGCAAGCCCTTCCCCACTTGCTGGCTGATGCCCGGTGCACACGGCAGCAGCGACACTCACGCACCCAGCCCATGGACCCGCACCCACTGCCAACATTCACGGGCTTGACCCATTAAACACACACATACGGCCTGTGGTGATGTGCAAACACGTGCAGAGGGAGCAGGGAAGAGCAACTCGTGTGATATCCCTCTTTCATCAAATTGTGCTCCCTGAGTTCTGCAGTTAGCCAAAAATCCCTGGTGTGCTGCGGGTCTCGATGGTGAGATTTGCCTGGTTTTACTCCAGGATGTGTAACACGGAGCCGCGGTTGCAACAAGAGCAGCCATACAAAGGACAAGCAGCGCTGGGCAGCAAGAGAACGGCCATCAGTCACTGGAGATCAGCCCAAGACCTAGACTATTTACAAATGCATTTCTCAGGACCATTTAACGATGCCAGCCTTGGCCCCCAGTGATTAATCCATTCTCTGCCCCCCACAACCCCCACAGAAGGGAGGGCTGTGCAGTCCCTGGGCAGTGTGTTCGGTGTGCTCAGATCCAGGCAAGAGTTAAGGTGACTCTTAAGAGACAGATAAGCATTGATGAAAGCCTGGAAAGCGGGTGCCTCTGCTGCAGATAAACACTCCTGCCTCCCTCCTCCCAGTCCCCCTCAGCCCACCCCACCGTCCTGCTCTGACGCAGAAGGAGCTGCAGGGCTGAATGAAACTTGTTTGAGGTTCCAATTAAATCTCCATGGAAGAGGGACACTCATATCCTCTTCTGATAAAAGGTAATCATAAATCCTCCGGGAGCAGCAGCTGCACACCACACTACCTCCTGCAGCAGCAGCCGGCTCCTCGCACCAAAATGGGCTCCAGGGTAAGAGTTTGGTTTCCTCTGCTCCACACAACAGGTTTGCTTTGAGAAGGGGACAGGGTTTGTGGCTTGAGACGTGAGGGCTACATTAGTCTACATGTCTTTATTGTCTATGCTTCCTTACCCTTTCTCTCTCTTGTACTTGATATATATATATATATATCTTCTCTCGCATTAATTCTATTATTTGGTATTTACTAGCACTTGGAGGTACAGTGAGAAACCATCCCTGCTTCCCAACTTAGTGACCTGTGTGGCATTCATATTTGACGATAGAGGGTTTGAAGCATTTGGGGTTTTTTAATTAAAAATTGATAAATATCATTGCCTGGGATTTCAGGAAACCACAAGATTATTGGGAAGGGTGACCGTTTGGACTCAGCTCCATTCATTTTGCCACTTAGACTCTGAAGTGCCTAAGAGCTGTAAGAACGTAATTAGCTAATTGTTTGGTTGGTTTAGTGCAAATTTCTGATTGATATTTTCAGTGTGAC